>NW_017728914.1:28323669-28384859 GCF_001723895.1 Crocodylus porosus
GCTGCTGCCGGCCCCCTCCCCGCCCCTGCTCTCCACCAACTCCACTCTGCAGCCTCTTCCCCCGCCCCATCTTCCTTCCCACCTGCCCCTCTCCCTCCCCCTGCTTATCTTTGCTGTGCTTCAGCAGGCTTTGTGCACACTGCAGCCCGGGGCACTAAGCACGGCCCCAGCCCAGTCCTAAAACAGTGGCACGCAGCCTGCACGGGGGCTGAGCCGGGCTGGAGCCTTGCACAGTGCACCAGGCTAGAATAGGGATGGAGCCTGCCAGTGTGATGCAAAGGTAAGGGAGAGGCAGGAGAGGGAGCAAAGGAGGGAGGTCCCAGGCTGTGGGGGTGGGGGGGTAGACAGGTGACAGAGGTGGTGGGGGCAGGTACAAGCAGGGGGCAAGCTGCTTGACCTCCCCTTCTGTCCTCTACTGCCCGTCCCCTGCAGCAGTGGAAGGGATGCATTAAAGATGACCCTTCAATAATTAGATTCTGTGGATGGAAAATTATAACAAATTTCTAAGTTTTCCATGTACAGAACCTAATTATTGGCGGGGGTCATCTTAAATTTGAGTCAATATGGCGATAGAGGTTGACTAAGATACATGACTCTTAACAGTAGGGCAACAACTGAAATGAGATGCTTTCTCTTACCGCTGTTGCCTGAAAGATGGGGTAGGAAAATAAATCTTGAACAAGGCTCTTGTATTAAAGAGAAGATTTCAGATAGTTCATTGCAATTGGAAGCCAAAGAATAGGATATCTGACACCTCCATGGACTGGCTGTCCAAATCCTATGATATTAATTACTGTAAGTAGGTCAAAGCCATCCTAGGTAGGAATTTTATGCAGTGCTCCAAGCAATGTGAACATTAGTTTCTGGAAAATAACAGGTCAGGCAAGCTCAAGTTGTTCCCTGAATACATATTGAGAGTATGATATATTGCTGGGAGTGGGGGGGTGGGTGCCTTTTCCCCAAGTGGCAGAGCAAGCTTTGAGTTGTGCAAGTATCTCCACGCAGTCAACCAACCAGCTATAAGCTTTATGCCACATGCGCAGTTTTCACTGATATTTTTCTGCCTCCCATGTGTGTTTATCTGTTGGGAGACTTTAAGGCCCATGTGGTCTTTTTGGGACTGATGCTTTGCTCCAGTAGCATACCTTGGGGTGGTCAAGTGGGGCACCAGGCCCAGCTGCTAAATTAGAGGAGGTGGCAAGATGGTTGGCCACCCCTGCTGCCAGCCCAGCCACAGCCACTGCCCAGGGCACAAGAACTCCTTGTTCACACCTCTGCTTTTGTTTTACCAATCTGACTTGTTTGACTCATAGGTACTGTCATTTCACCTGAGGCCTTCCTGTTGTTTTATCCCAGTCTCCTTTTTGTGTGTTGTGTAACCTTTGTACCATGAACACTTTTATGCTTCCCAATTATGGAAGTCAGCCCTTTCATTTAATGGGGCTTCAGCATAGTGTCAATTTTAAAGGCTGACTGCATTTCACTTATTTATGTCTCATTGGGAAATTTTAGTGGCTTGTGTGCATGAAGTGCTAGCTGACAGCCCTGTAGCAATCTGTTGTTTGATAATAGTTTTCTAAAGCCTCAGGAATGTTTGGGGTCTATTAAAAAAACAGAAGGTGAGACAGAATTGTGACAGATTAGGATTTAAAATGGCAGCAGTGCTATAGAAGAAACTTTGATTATGATCCCCACTCTTATATTGAGGACTCAGATGCTGAGTAATTGGTTAACTAATCCATTGTATTTTTAGTGAGGGTAGCAGGATATTACCATTTCTGAATTATTCTAGTCTTAGGTGGGAGAGTTGTAACCTCCTTTTATGTTAGAGATGATTTTAATAAGATGTCAGCAAAATCCGCCAATTAATTCTCTCCTCCAATAGAAGGAAATCTGAAACATGATTCTTGTAATTTTTTTCCCCTACAACAAACACTCCAACCTACAGGAGACAGACAACCTAGCAGCTTTACTAAAAAAATAAAATAAGGACTTTAAAGAATACAACTCTTGCCTATATAGTTTGTTAAAAATATACCAACAATTTTCTTAGTAACATAGGCACAGGTTTACACAAAAGATGAACTCCTCTCTCATGTGTTGTGTAACTTCAATTGTAGCTGAATATATTTGCTCTTTTGCTTTAACATATTGACTCTGGTATTACCTACTTAGCCCTTTTTTATTTTTTAGTATACATTTGTGAAAGGTAAAGAATAGAAATGAATTCCCAGATAAGAGTCCACCAGAAGTTCAGTATCATTGCTTGCTCTCACCTGCATACTTCTCAGCTTGAGCGTTTTGTCCTGCTCTCACTGGAATTAATTAAAGGCTCGCATTGGATCAGGGCCACCAGAATGAAGCTTATTCATTTTGGTTATATGACTTTTCTCCAAGAAGAGAATTTTTACAAATAGGTGTCCCACAGTTGTTGGCAGTGATGCAGCTCCACCAGAGGTATAAATGGGACACCTGGTGTCTGAAAGCTTGAAAGTCCATAGCCCTTTTTTAACTATTTCTGACAAACAGCTCAGCAATTTCAGAAGTGTAACATAAACATTTGGAGTCGAGAAAGTAATCAAAACCAGTCCTTTCCCATGTGCAGTGAATCAGCATTTTCGGATGAGAAACCCTTATGTCAAGAATTCCAGAACCAATGGAGTTAGTTAAATCACTCATTGCAGGTTTGGAGAACGTAGTGAAGCTGCCAGTGACCTCAGGAACCTTATGCAACCAGTGATCATGTTCCCCCCTTTACAAAACTATCCAGGTCATATTTAGTCAAGGGTGGGAATGAACGACAATAGGATAGCGAAGCTTTCATTCTGGGGTGAACTGAATGAGACTGCAATTCTGAGGACAAGGATCTTGATATAGTAGATTTTCTACTACACATTCAGCAAGATTAAGAATGGTCTATTTAGCCCAGAGCTTCTGTTACAATCAGACACCTATAGGGAAGTGAAGAGGTCTCTTAATTGTGCCTGGCCAGCATCTTTTTATAATCAATGCACCTGCCTTTGCCGTACCACGCTTCCTATTACACTACTGACTAAAGTGGCTTTTTTTGTTTCATAGTGATAGCTTCTTCCTGGGTCTAAGCTCACAAAGGTTTCTGCAGACTGAGTCATCTCAGGCATGTGGCTAGTTGAAAGTAAGAGCAGTATCATGCAAGACTGACGAGAAATCTACGTCTGAACACAACGTTATTTAGCCGGTGTGCCAGTGTGGTGAAGAAAGGGAAGGATAGGGAATTTCCCATGTTAGAAAGTAGGTAATTTAAAGTTTGTCAGAAATTGAAATTTGCCAACCAAAATGATGCTTTAGGCTCACAAGAACATTCTGTTCATGTCTCATTCTTGAATTATTTTATGTGTTCATCTTCTTGACCGTACAAGAGATCCTGCTGGGAAAATACAGCAATGCAAGCTTCCCTGGACTGCCCCCATAGAAGAAAACAGTCTCTATTGTCCATTTATTCCTTGGCATCTCCTGAGACTGCCAGCAGGGATGCCAGGTTTGACATCTGGGCATGGGAAACTGGACTGAAACCAGCCAAGTTATTTTAAATAGGCTTCCATGCTCTATAGCAATAACTGACAGCTTTCATTGACTGCTCACATCAGGTGGATTTGAACCAGTAACTTTGTTATAAAAGTTCATCAAAGGTTCATCAATCTTCAGTGTATTAGTCGATCATATTTTAATATAATTTGCATTCTTCTCATCAGTTTCTGTAGCATCCTCCAGAGAATTTCAGTCACATTTCTTTTACCACTGGAGAATTAACAATGCCGTTGCAACGTTTCTTCTAGTAAATTATTTAAAATAAGCTCCCAGCAGTACAATTCAGTTGTCTTCAAGTAAAGTTTACCCTTTTGCCTGTGGTCCTCCAGCAGATTCTCCTCGCAAAGCTAGTACAAGATGAAGGTTAAGTAGGGGCCTACTACGAGAGACTCTGAAATTTTTAAAATAATCCTGTGTTCAATACAGTTCAGCCTGTGGAAATGATTGTATTCAGGTTAATTTTCTCAGCATAAGGCAGTCATCAGTTGGCAATTTCAGGCTTGCTTTGAAGATTCTCCTCGGGACTGTACTTTGTTGTGTTGGAGTCGTTTTGGAGAAACTAAATTCAAACTTTATAGAATAAGAAAAGGACACCTCTTCTTCAATTATACAGACTTTCAAAAGAGTCAGGCCTGATTTTAAAATTTAAAGTTTGGCAGCTTACAAGGGCATCTATTGGAAACCAGGTACCATGCACATGGGTACCAACTGAATAGGCATGGATTAAAATATTTGAAAAGTGAAGCAAAAAGGAAAGCTGCTTCTCTGCTCCTGAGTACCTTTCCAGAACTGTTCATCTCTCACAGTGTTCATCTAGCTTATAAAACTGGTTTCTATTACCAACATGCTAATTAACAAAGCAGCAGCAGACATGAACTGGCTCTAACTGAAATGTTTTTCCTGCCTTCTTGAAAGCCTTGTCCTATCAGGTTTTTTTTGTCCTACTTAAAGGGCTGCATAAAACAGCAGTGGAACCAGGAGCCAGGGTTAGAGGAAATTTAAGGGAGAGAGGGGGAAGCCCTAAGTTGTCTTACTGCTGCCTGCAATTGTTTTCCCTCTGAACTGATGGAAAATCTGAGTACTTGATTTACAGCCCTGCTGTACACCAAACCATGATGTCCTGCTCTGAATCTGGTGGAAAACACAGCCCAGTCAGTTAGTGCCTTTGCTGTGACCGCATGCCTTTGTGTTTGTTACTTTTGATGTACTTAGCACATTAAAATCATGATTCTCACAGGGTTTTTTTAGATGGCTAGCTATTTCCTTCTTTTCTTTACAAACCTGTAGGCCTTACAATAAGAACAGCACAGGACTGTATGTGCTTACAGTGCCAGGTAGTAGGATGGTCGGGGGTTTGATCCTCAGTTGAACTAGATGTTTTCTTGAGGTCCCTTCTAGCCTTACTTCTCTATGAGAAATATGCTTTGCTGACATGGTATGTATGAAGGAGACTGAAAATCCTATTCTTGTATGGACACCAGAAATGTTGGGATTTTCAAAAGAAAAGAAAAGACAGCATTGACCTAATTTTTCTCCTAGTGAAGCCTATTAAGAGTTTTTCCATTGACTTCAGGCCATCATCAGGCACTTTTGAAAACCTCCCTCTACCCTTACAATATGAGTTATGAGGATTGTAAGTTCAGTAGAGGCAGTTGCTCACACAATTTCACATGTGCCTAAGTTACGGGCATAAGGCACCGGATACTCTTATCAATTGTGTGTATTATGAGATATTATGATAATGCCTGAGGAGCACTAAGACACAGCTCCACTGTGCTAACCACTGTAGAAACAGAGTAGACGACGGTCTTACCTCCAAAGAGCTGGTGCTCTAAAGAGACAAGCTGGGCACAGGATGAAGCAAAGGGGCTTGGTTGGCACCCAAACAGAGTGAACCATGTGATGACACTGTTCGTTCCTCAATTATTTCTTTATTGCAGCAGCAGCAGGGTAGTTAGCAGGGGATACACTCAACGGGAAGTAGAGGGAAGGGAAATGGGACATTGAAAAGAAGGAGCAAGGATAAGGGAACAAGTGGGTAGGAGGAATGAAGCTGAATTGAAAATACTGTAAGGGAAGGGAAGAGAATTGTAGCAAATCAATTGGCATGGGGCAGAGAAAGTCCAGTCAAGCTGTAGCTGATTCTCTTGACCTCTGAAAGTCCCCCCTATAGTGTCTCCTGCCTGCTGTGTGCACATCAGACACATGCAGGTGAGCATGGGCGTAGTTTTCCATGTGCACAGGTAACCGTCTTGCACACATTTGTCAGATATTTGGTTTTTGTGTTAGGAACATGAAGTGCTCACACAAATGCACTTCCTTCATTAAAAAGTCTGGCACTAAAGGAGGCTTCAGCAAAAGTTAATTTGAGAAATATCCTTGATATGTCTCAAGGCATCTCCAGACTTTTCTTCATCACCCAGTCTGATTGTAGTTCAGGGCATCATGGTGGGACCTAATGATGCACTGCTTGACTAAAGACTGTCCATGTTTAAAGCTTGGTTTTCCCTCTTAAAGCTTGTTTGGCACTTGGTTTTATTTATATGAACTGACTGCTGGTAGTGTGTACGGATGTCAGTACCAGTCTCTTTGCACCTGTTCCCCAGGTTTGTCCATCAATGCATTGATACAGTATGCACATGTGTAGTAGCTTTTGTGCAAGGTTCACAAAATGCTTTATACAAATTAAGGTTCTCCTCTATCATTGCTGACAAAGGGTTTTTAAACCCAAAAGCTTTCTAAAACTTTTTTTTCCAGCTATTTAAGTTGGTCTAATAAAAGATATCAGATTCACCCAAAGAACCTTGTCTGCCTCTATCATTCCTGCTTCTCCAAGAGGCAAAGCCAGAGTCTGCACTGCCTCCACAGACGTCACCGCCACCTGTGCAAACTGAGCATGCTAGCAAACCAGAGCAGTTCTCTATTTTACAATGCACAGATGCAGATGGCTACACCCAGTGAAGGGCAGTAGAGAACAAAACCCAGGGATGTTAATAACTTGCCTACAGTTCTACACCAAATTGACCGCAGCTGTGATGGACTGCAAAAAGATCGGACTTGGAGTCTCCTTCTCTAATCCCTAGGCACCATTCCCTTGCAGCCCATTCTTATTTTTCCTGATTTTGTAGTTATCCGCCCTAATACCTTCTCTAGTTTTCCTCAAGACAGATCCTGACTTTCCAGTAGTGGTTAAGTCAGCTCGGGTTTAAAAGCAACTGTGGGCGAAACTGGGCAAGTATGAGACAGCAGACATGCTTGAGGCAGACAGCAAAGTTTGTGTGTGCACGTCGTCCTTACAGCTCTGTAACTGTTTTGAACGAGTTTTTTTTTTTTCTGTTCCAACATGCAGAAATACCCAACATTGTACTTAATACAGCAGCATCATTTTACAAAATTTTAGGCCTTTACAAAATTTAGCATTACAACTGGAAGAGAGAGACAAACACTTTTTTCCCTGATTTTACTCTAGCTTGTTGCATCTTCAGCTCTGTCTGTGGGATTTCTATCAGGGTAGGGAGATTTGGCAGTGTGATATATGTGCCAGAGACTTCACCAATGATTGGATCTTCACTGTTAACAAGGCACTCTGGAAGGTCTGCATTTTTGGAAAAACAACCTAACTTGGGTGTTTCTAGTTTGGAAACCCTAGACAGGACATCTTGAGCCTGATTTTCAGAGATGTGAAGCTCGCACAACTCAATAGCTATGAAATTTGTATCCAACAAGTCGGGATGTGAGTCTAAGCTACTGAATCTGTGTTCCAGTATATGCTGTTCTCCGTGAATGGGTGCCAGGGACTGGTTTGCCCTCCATATAGTCCAGAGATTGGCCCCTCCAGGTTCCTTTTCTAACCCCAGGACATACCAGCCTCTTGCCCTAGTGTTCCCCTTTTCTTTTTGCTGCACTACTGCTCTCTTGGCCAGCAACTGCAGACAGAAGGCATGGTAGATATGCACCTTACTGACTAACTGAATCAGACATGCATAAACTTATGAGCAGTGGTTCACGTCATCAGATGCTAACTGCATCTTTTAGCAGCTGAAGTGTTGGGACACCCATCAGGATCTCTGTCTGACATTATGCTTATTGCAAAGGAAGACCCTGTGAAGGCAATTTTCTGCCTAACCTTTAGCACAGTCAGTGGCAGAAAAACATCTCATATCACTATAGCAGTGGAGGACAATTGGGCTATTAGCTGTTCCTGATGAAGTTAAGCCTATTTATTTGTTTTGTCTTTAGTCAGAAGCTTTGCCTGCCACTCCTTTCTTCTCAATCAGATGGGGCAATGAGAGAGACCAACGTATTCATTACCGTCTTTGAAACAATTTTGCCATGTGTTAACTCTCTTTCAGAGGAATCGCTTTATTTCTTCCAGTAGAGGATTGAGTAGTTGAAATGGTCAGATACAAATTGTAGCTCGCGCTACATTAATAGATATGTCCAAATTCACTCCCTCCAACATTTGAGAGTGCAAAGTATAGCTTGTGCTTCAAGCCTGTTATGTGGAGGGCCTGACGTAGGAGGGCTGGGGGTTCCCTACTAGAAAATAAGGGATCCGGCACCACGCACTCAGTTGCTTGCTTTAGATTTGTCACTTCAGTCTAGGATGCACATATTAAAATTTTGAAAGGCATGCATGTATTTGTATGTGCACGTGTTTGTGTGACCCTTAGCAGGGCAAAAAATTAGGTATAATAATGTAGCGATACATTTGCTGGTATGCTCAGAAGTGCCAGCCCTGGCATAAAAAGGGTTTGTTAGATTAAGTCCTACTGCAGAATCTGAAAACTTCCTGTTGGTTTGGGCTGATCGTGGTCACCCATCTAAATATTGTAGCATTTTGTAGCAGTTGTTCCAGTTATGCCAGTTTACAGCAGTGTCACTGATTACCGTTACTTTGAACTTTTGCTGGACAACGCAGCAATGCGATATGTCCCTATAATGAGCCGTGGCTTTAACAACTCCAGCAGCAAGAACCAAGGTCTCATTGTTGTGACGACAGATCGACTCCGTATTAGAGAGAGCACCGTCCTTTAATGAACTTTCCCCATTGTCCCACAGGGGGTTATGATGAGGTCGTTCTGTATTAATGAGTTCATCTTGGTAAGGAGACTGTCCTCCTGTGGTTTTTTTGAGCAAGATCAGGGACCTGCAGTGATTCTTAACACACCACTTGCAAAACCTGGACAGGGTGGAATTGGCACTCGGTGTTCAGCAGTCAGGAGTAGCTGCTTTCATATGCCTACCTGTTGGAGTCAGTAAGCCAGTCCTTTGCAGCTGCTGTGAGCAGCGGTCCTAACACTGCTGACTGGGCTGACCCTTGACAGCGGGTGTTCGGTACTGCTGTGTTGTAATACCCAGAGGCAAAAATTGTTGAAGCCTTCCTCCTGTTTTGTATTTTTCAGTCTAACAAAGTTCCTGTGGTGCAGCCGTCCCACGGCGTCCATCCGCTCACCCCGCTCATTCCATACAGCAACGAGCATTTCAGCCATGGCTCCCACTCGCCACACTTGCCAGCTGATATCAACCAGAAACAAGGTAACTGCTGTTTTTTCTAAGCATGTGGGAGGCGGTGGGAATCATCGTGGCAACTTAAAAGGGGGTTGATGCCAGAAGCCCTTTAAATGAGAGTTGCCATCTAGCCAAGGTTTCTCTGGCACTGCCAGTTCCTTTAACCTTTGCCTTGTGAGAAGAAAAATAAAAGAACGTCATGTTCACTACACTCAAGCAGACGGGGACATTGGCTACAGGGGGGCTAGCTCCTTGGGATACTTTATAGTCACGGCTAATGGCATCCTGAACATCAAAGAGTGTCTGTCCTGATCATCAAAGTTTAACTTTCTCTGTAATAACAGTCCTTGTAGCCTGAGAACAGAGCTTGGGGATGATATACAAGAGCTAACCAGAAAATGGAAAGTAACCTTTCCTTTGACTCATACCCAGACTGTTGTAAGGTTGTCATTTTGAGAAAATAAATGTTTGAAACAGGAAATATTTTGACTAAATCATGATATCTAGCTGGATTTTTGTACATATATTTCAGCCTTTGGCCACATATATGTGGTTGTCACACAGTTTGACTCGGGGTTTCTACGTTAATTCAGTACACATCAGTCCTCTCACAAAAGCAATGGAGGAAAGTACAATAAGGAGAGATTAGAGCTTATACCAAAACAAAAACAAAAAAAGAATACATACATCTAATTGATTGTACTTCACTATTTTTGGTTGGGGGCTGAAAATAAACATTTGTTTAAATGCATTGGTGCAAGAGGTTCAAACTTCCTCAAGTTCATCCAGAGCTTTGAACTAAGCCTGAGTCCAGTTTCAAATAAATCTAGGTTGATTCCTGGTTTCGGGAACGTAAAACTGTGGCTGGGATCTTGACTTCCTTTGAACCTGGAAGTCAGTGCAAAATGTGAGCTATTCTGCTGCATCTATTCTGCTGCATGCAAAGCCCAGCATATCAAAGCCACATGGTTACATGTTGGTCCAACTTTTATGTGAAGCTGCCCTGCAGTGGTGACGAGCTTTGCCACATTAAGGGTTCTACCAGATGTGGCTTGAAGTGAATGAACTGGGGTTGATTTGTCATCAGTTTGAACTCTAAGGGCCACAGTCTGGCCTCATCAATGAAACTTCAGTGACTGAGAAGGATTTACACTTTATAAGAGCCCCTCAAACAAACGTCTGGTGTTTCTTCCATCCAGGCAATTCCTTGTCAGTCACTAGGGTATGAAAAACTCAATAAAAATATATGACAGCTTAGCAAATTAAAGCATATTTGAAGCTCAGCTAATGGCAAATTTCTGCATCTCACTAAGAAGGGACAAGGGAATATTAATTAATTACACTTGGCTCCTGAGAGGATGTAACAAAGCTCCTCGTTTCAGGCTACCCTTGAAAACTGCTGGCAGAATACAGTCCCACAACAGTTCAAGGGTATTTGAAAGGCCTGCCAATGAATGTGTTTTGGGATCTTACTAATGGCATGTAAAGCTCAAAACAGTGTAGGACCAACCTGCCCCACTGGTTGGCAGCTGTCCTTTATGCCTCTGTTGCAGGTCACTGAACTCAGGAACGCTCTCTCCTGGATTTATGCAGAAGTCAGTATCCTTCAGGGCCAGATTCCAGCTTCTTGTTTGCATGGGTAGTAGACAGGAGTGTTGCTGTCTGAAATCCTTTCACAGATATGTTCAGAGAGAGGCCTGAACCAGAACCTTTAATCAGAGCCTTCTGCTTTTTGTTGTAAATGGCTCAGATTTGAAGCTCTCATCCCTTTGGTTTGGGTTCTGCATATACTCAAAAACCAGAGGGGAGGGGGTTCTATATTTGTTTCAGGTAAGACCAGAGATCTCTCCTCAATATCATCGTGACCCAACCTGACCCATCCACAGCAAAAGCTTCTGATTCAGACCTCTCTCTAAACTGACAGCAAGTACTGGGCTGGCCTGCCTCTGTCTTGCCTGCCTCTATCTTGGCTCTATGAAAGAACCAAGGCCTTGAGTGTCTTCTCATCTTTAAGTTATTTATACTCACGCCACACCTAGCAAAATATTTTACAGATGTAGAACTGAGAAACATTTGGGATTAAAATACTGACTGGCCCAGCATCACACCGGAAATCTGTGGCAGATCAGGGAACTGAGCCAGGATTTCCTGAGTTAGAAGCTGGTACTCAAGCCACAGACCTCCCTTCTGTGCTACATTAATCTGTTCAGGGCCCAAACTTCAAGAGATGCTGGTATCATTTAACCCAGCTCCTGTCTTTGGTTCGATCGAGAACTGTGGCCTAATCTTATCAGGCTCCGAATACTGGCTCTTCATCCTTAGCTAATTTCTCACTGTACGTTTCATTTGGTTGCAGTTTCCTTGTATTTACCCTCTGTTAAGGTGCTTGGAGTCAGTGACATCCTGATTATTTACAAAGGTTCATTAAAACTAATTTCATATATTTTACTTCATGTTCAATCTACAGATTGCCTAAACATAGATCTTAATGTTGGAAAATATATTGGTCACATATATTTGCTAAATAGTATTTGCACAAGTATTATACAACCGAGAGGGACCTGTAAGATCACCAAGTCCGGTCCCCCGCCATGAGAATGAAGTTATTGGGCTCAGATGAGCTCAGCAAGGTGCCCGTCCAGCTTCATCTTCAACATCTCCAGGGAGGGTGATTGCACCACCTCTGCCAGGAGTGTGTTCTCAATTCTGGTGACCCTTACAGAGAAAAAGTTTTCTCTTATATCTAACCTGAATTTACCTTCTGTTAGCTTATGCCCATTGGTCCTCATCCTCCCTCAAGTGTTGCTCCCCTAGATCCTGGCATTCACCTCTGATGTACTTGCCTTCAAAATCAGTATTTGTAGAAACTATTTAACAGAAATGCCCAGCTGGCAATTGCACATCTAGAAGGATCCTGAGCATCTTGCACTCATCAGCTCGCTAGACAGAGGTCAGCGGTGTGTTGAGAAAACCATTAATTTCACTTCACAACTTTTCACCACTAAATGACATGTCAGTGGCAACAGCTCACTTTTTACCATACATACAGTCTCCCTCTTTCTTCCCTTCTGGGGAACACACAGCTGGACACTTTCACCACTATGTGCATCTTCAGATTTAGCAACATAAAGCTAGATGCTATCATTCAAGCCTCTTCCAAATCAAAGGTGAGGGCTCTTTCACTTTTCCAGTTCCCCATTTGTGGCTTCGAGTTTAGGGCCAGCCCCAGGGATTCTCTAGCAATACCCCACAGCCCAATGCTACAAGAATCTGGTCTGAAATTCAGGAATAGCTGATGTGTGAAGACACACTGGCCCCAACCATTTTCCTCTGGATGTGCCACCCATACCATGAATTGTGCTGCACACCCAAGGATTTCCTTCATGGAAGAGCAATTCTCAGCTAGCCGTGTATGCCACATTTATGGTCCCATGGCACCAGCAGAGCAGTACAAATGCGATCCTGAAAACCAAGGCTTCTTTCAAACTAATTCAAAGGCAACACGTCTTTATAAAATAGCCCTCAGGAGAACTAGTGAACAGAGTCATTGGAAAAAGAAGGCAGAGGCTCGCAGGGAAGGAAGGCCTTGATCCTGAATGGTGTGATCCATGTTACTTTTCTCTGATGGGCTGGGAGGGAAAAAGCAGCTAATGGAATGAAACAAATAGAAACCAAGTCATTTTCAGAATGAGAGTAGTGTTTGGAAACCAAGGAGCCCGGGGGGGTGACCCTTGTGCTCGAACAACTTTGCCTCCAAGACTGACTGTATGTTCTGCAGGAATATGGCTGTGCGTCACCCCGGTGCAGGGCTGTGCCGGAGAGGTGGAATCAGTAGGGAAGGGGTGAATTGTGGGAGGAATCCATTTTCCTCACAAATTTTTTTGCAGTTCACGAAGCTAGACTTAATTACTGGCCCTGAAATAAAGGGCAACGCAGGGCTCAAGGACATCTAATCCTGTGGGGATGCTAGTGCTGCCTGAATGTCTTCCTCTAACTGACTCTTGATCCCTCTCCTAGGTGTACACCGTCCTTCCCAAACCTCAGAGATCCCTGGTTTTTACTCCCTCCCTCCTGGTGGGGTTGGACAGATTACGCCTTCCATGGGCTGGTAAGTGTTGACACTGGATCACTCCATATGGCCTTGGTAAGCAACAGGGTGGTGTTCTTGCTCTCGCTAATCTTGTTTACCAGAATTTACTGCTCTTTACACTGTCCTTACCCCTGCCTCTGGCAATCAGCTGTCATCTGCAATCTGGGTAATTACTCCACATTAGAGATGGAAAGCAGAGGTATGGAGAAATAAGGGACTTGGCCCTGGAAAGTCAAATTCGGAGTCCAGACTCTATGCCGTTACCTCTCTGCAGTCTGAAATGCCTACTACCATTGTATCTGATGTGGATTACATGAGGAAGAAAGGGTTGCTTGGGTCAGCAACCTACTGTCCATCTTGTTCTAGCTGCATTCAAGGCCTCTAACTCTGAGTTCTCTCTCTCCTGCTCTGGCTTTCAACAAGGGCCATTATTTTTTAGCAATCCACCAGCCCATCACATCCCTCAGAAAACACGGTGTGGCAAAGAACTCTCCGAGCTGAGTACCTGGATTGATCCCTCCCCTAATCCTGCAGCACATGCAGTATTGCTGCTCCCAGATGTCTGAAATTCACCTTGTTCACCCAAAATCATGAGCTCCCCCCATATTGTAAGATTGTGTTGTGCTTTTTTAGTCTGTCAATTCCTTAACTCTGCCCAACCTCCAGCAAATGTGATGCACAGTTGTCAGCACTCCTGAATTTGTTTTTTGGCCTTTGCTGTGGGAATTCTCACCCTTTTGCCTTTGGATTCATTCTGCCTCCCCAACCTTCAAATCAATTCCTTCATCCTGATCCCTGACTTGTTTCCCATTAAATTCTATCCCCACATCCTTCTCAGCTGCTCCTCTATGTCCTCCATCAATGATGTCCCATCATCTCTGCTCTGACAGACACGGGAGTTCCTAACGAAGTCCCTCGGCCTGAGGAACCTACATTTTGGCCGCCTTCTGCCCCCCTTCCCAGGCCAGATTGTGCAGGAAGTGGTAGAGTAACAGCAAAGAAGAGACATGCCGTTGGTATGGGTGGGGGAGAGGGGGCCACTAAGTTCTTCCTGCTCCCACATCCCTCCGTTGAGAAGTCTCAGATCCCTAATTTTTTCATCAGCACATAGACAGAAGTTGGCCAGGCATCCAGTTAGAGGGGCTTTCCCCTAGCCAGGAGCTTCTGACCTAATTGGGAGATTTGCTACAACCCCAGCTCAAATCCAGTGATGCATGAAACAGTCATAAGCATTAGCAACCCTAGATGTGCTTCCTTCACTTACCCAATCAGTGACCCCTTGGCATCCAGCACTCCTGCTGGCCTGGTAACACCATTAGCATTTTTCTGAATACTTTCCTTCTTTCTAACTATCACTGTCACATGAACAGGGTGACTTTGAATGTACACAGGGAGCAGAGCTGAGGGGGCAGGAAGTACCACGTTTACATTTTAGAGTAGATTAACATTTTCAATTATTGTCAGACCAGTTTCTGGTAATGTCTAGAAATTAAAGAGATGCAAGGCAAGGTTACAGCTGTAGCAGACAGTTTAAAAACCTGTGTCACTGATCATTCGGACATGTGAAGTACTGAATCTTAGGGGGAAAATCATAAATGTATAGCAGCATGTAGACAGCCGTTTCCTGCACGATGCTGTCTGGCATGACCCTAGCACAGACATGTATGTCTATAAAGAGGAATCACAAGATGAAGGGTGAGCCATTAAAAATAAAATCATGAAACAACTGGATTTTTGCTCCTGAATATAGAGTTCCAAATATTTAACCACAAAGAAACAGACGGAGGTCTTAGATCTACGTTTGTCTACAAAGAGATTACATTTGGCTTTCTGTGCTGCATATGCTGCTCTTGGACAATGATTTAACTCCTCGTAGAACGTGATTCATCCTCAGGAAAGACAAGTACAGGAGTCACTGTGCTGTAACATGAAAGAAGTTGTTAGAAGAGAAGAGCTAGCTTGCCAAATGTAAAGCCTACTCTTCAAATGGGAAGCTGTTAAAGACAGCCTTGGGGACATGGGAAAAATCTGTTTATCAAAGAGTTTGTTTGCTTTTTGGTCAGACAGGAAGCTCAGTCTCCTAACAACACCTCTAGCATCTGATATGGTTTGGCACCTTTAAACAAATTGCTCAGATATATTCAATAATGACTAATAAACAGATACGGAGAAACAGAAATCAGGACAAGCCGTCCCTCAGAGCAGGCATCACTTCAAACAGCAAATATGTGTTAAAAAGGCAGAAAAGGGCTTTGTTAAATACATTGGTCTGCTTGACAAATAGAAATAGTGTGCTGGGCCTCTGTACAAAGTGCTTAATCCCAAACTTCAGTTTAAATTTCAGTTAGGTAAAAATTATTGATGAGATGAGCTTCAGCTCACAAAGGCTTGTGCTATTTTTCTATATTACACACACACATGCACTTTGGTTAGTCTATAAAGTGCAATTATACCTTGTCTTTTAAGTAAAACTTGGAAGTTTCCAATCAGAACTGCCTCTGAATTATTTCAGCAACAGTTCTCTGCATTTCAGAAGTTTGTAGAAGCAAAGATGGCTCACAGCTGTCTCTGCCTAAGCCTTTTGCTTGCATGTACAACCCCCATGTCATCTATTTCTGAGCCACAAAGTTATCAGCTCCATCTGCCCTTTTCAGGGGCACGCAGCGGGCAAATGATATTTTCAAACTATTCACTCAAGGCACTGGTCACCAGTGTATGCTTTTACAGAGGTTGGGCTGCTTAAACAGCGTTGAAATGAGTTATGTAGGAGGAGGAATGCTACAGAGACCCCTCGTGCCAGCAAGTGCTGTGGTATGTGTACGGTTCTTAAAGTTTACTGTTCTGGAATGAAGCTGACTTCAAACGCCAAGCAGTCGTAATACAGGAAGTGGCTTTTCCTTAGCAAGCTACCTAACAAGAGTTCAGCAGAAGTGGTTTTTGTACCTGCGGAGTGTTTTGGGGAGGGTAGCTGCAATAACTCTCTCCCTTTAATTAGCTGACATGACAGTCAGGAACTTCAAATGAAAGCCAGTTAGAGTTTAATCCAGCAAGTTTGATCGCTGGAGCCTGAGAACACACCTTAACCAAGAGCCCTGTAAATCTTACCATTGTACAGGACCCCAGCTGAATTTTGTGCTGGCGAGGGGGTGTCTCTTAATTAACTCACCAGCCCCCTCCCCCCACCTCTTGTTGTCTCCCAAGCTGCTCTCCCATCCTGGGAGAAAACACTTGAATTGCACATTCCCAACAATCACAGTTTGGTTTTGCAATCGAATTAATTTGCGTGTCAGAATCACTTTAGGTAAAGACTTGAATGCCAAGATCCTTTTCTATTGCAATATGTTGGCTTCTGGAGTAATGAATGTCACTTCTGGATTAACTTTGAATGTTTTCTCACCCCTGGGGCAGTAATGTTAAACTTCAAAGGTTGTTTAGGCTTCCTGATATGTTGTAGCAGTTGGCTGTTTGTTGGCATGTTTATACACTGCTAACTTCTAAGTAGTGTGAGAGGGATTTCTGTCTGGCAGGTTGTAAACAGAGGCCAGTTCTTAACCATGTTTACTGACATTAATACAGACAGCTCTTTTAGGTTTCATTCGAGCCGAGATAGAGCAACTCAACGAGTGGCAAACAAAAACCTCATTCTTCCAGAGAATGGCTTTCTGATCACTCTTCCCAGCAGAGACATGGTTGAACAGCACCTAGGCACACAAAACTCCCCTAGAATCCCGGTCTCTCTCAGGACCGTGATCAATAATGGTAACCCTTATATTAAGAATCATGAAAAACAACTGGAGCTATTTCTCCTGTTTTTTAACTTTGGGCTTCAAACTTCTCATGCCAAACTCCAGGCCAGAGATGAGACATTTTAGACAAAGAGGATCAAAGATCAACTCTGGGAAGGGTTTTGAGCTGCCCAAATATGAAACCAGTAGTTCCCATTCATTAAAAACATTGCTTACACACTTTGCTTGTGCTCTAATAACTAAAATAGGTTCCAGACCCAAATCTGACATACACAGTTGTAGGGATGGGATGCTTGTTTTGCTTTATTTAAGAAAAAGAGGGCCTAACCCTCAGCTAAGTTATATCAGCATAGCTCCACCTAAGTCATATTCTTCAAATAAACTATACCAAGTGAGCACCAGGGAAATCAGAGTATTTCAAGTCAGGCACTGTAGAGTATTATGTCCCTCATGGTCTTAAAGGTGTACTGAAATGTGCTACTCCATGATCACCAGGGCAGGTACCGGATCACTCAGTCATTCTTCTGTTTACCTGGTGTAGACCAATTTTGAACCTCAGTATTTCCCAGGGTATTGCGCAGCATTTTATACACCTTGCAAATACTCTGCTTGGTTGAGGTCTGCACTGCTAAACACCTTTTCCTACAATAGTTCACCTTCACTTTTTGACATGCTTTCATAGCTTATTATCATTTCACAACTAATGCTTTAATACAACTGAAGCATTACTTCTGCTTAGTTAACATTTGGGAGGAGATCAGATGCAGATTCAGACCCAAACTTTGCAGTCCAGACCTATCTCCGATTGAAGTTTAGATCCTGAATTGCCTCTGGCATGAAGGAAGAAGGAGAGAGGCCTGTAGTGTAAGCTAACTAGAGCAACTAGGGCTTTGGAACTCACCATTGCTAAATGAGTCCAATTAAGGAGGGTAATTTTAGAAGAAGCCACACATGTAGATGCTTTATGGACTCTTTCTTCCCGATCCCAGGCAGAGCCAGTCTGTCTATCCGCTCCCGTCATGTGGATTTAGACAGCCGTATTCGTCAGCGCTCTCTGCTGGGGCTTCTTTCTCCAGGTAAGTATGAGCTGTGTGAGACAGGACAGCAGCTCTGCTGGTCTCACAGCTTGCAGTTTGTGCCAGCTGAGCTTGCAGGAGACTACAAAAAGCCAGCAAGGGGCCACCAAACTTCCAGATAGCACCAACAGGAAAAGGATTTCCTTTAGTCAAATGCCTTATTAAAAAAAAAAAAAAAAAAAAAGAAAAAGAATTGCAGGAATATCAAGGAGGAGACACAAGGATTTAGTTTTAATTAGTAAAAGTCCAGAAAAACCCTAAGCCTCAGCCACAACAGTAGGAAAATGGAATAAATGGTGTGATAAGTTCTCACTACTGCCATGCCAAACACACTTCTTATTTTTACCACAGAGATAGAAATACTCCTTCCCCAAGTATCCTGGACTAAATTAACTTGTGCAGAGACAAACTTGTATTTGTTCTCAGGCTTTTGGTGAAATGGGACAGAGCCCTCACTGAGCACAGGTAGTTTTACCTGTCTCTGCTACTCCAGGGAAGGTTGACAGTTTAAGCCTCTTAAATTCTGCATTTCCTGTAGCCCTTTACCACGTTCCATTGTGAGGATGATGAGTTGCTGCTTCCCTGGATTTTTATGAATCAATTCCTTGCTGATTGTTGCAGGAGCTTTAAAATGTGTGCAGAATTGTAAGGGCCAAGTACTCAGCTGATGCAGAACAGCGTAGAGCAGTTGATTTCACACGGCGCTTTACCAGTTTGTACCAGCAGAGGATCTGGCAGTGCCAAAGGCATTGTGCAGCACAGGGACACTGTGTACCTTGTATTCCTCTGTGTACATTACTCTAGCAAATTTGTGAACAGACGAGGGCCAAACCTGCACGTGCAGTTCCCAATGATTTCACCTGGAGGACGAGCAGTCCTAATCATGCCATGTCATTTTTTACACACTAACCTCAAAACAGGCTTGGACATTAAGTGTAAAAAGTCCATTAGACCCACTTGTGTTCTGCATTCAGCTAGCAGCCAGCGCTTTGGTTTCTGTTGATCATGAGATGCTCCAGTTAGAAGAGACCAGGCCCTCTGGGAATTTATGTGCAAGCAGCATTTGTTCGCATCTCCAGCTTTTGCTTCTGCTACATGTTGTCGTGATACATAAGGGATAATATTCACTGAAGACACTATTGTTCCTAGGATATCAGCAGGAAAATACTGCCAGTCGCACTCCCTGACTTTTGCACATGCCGTCTGAGGCAGCTTTTTTCTATCGTAGCATCTAATATCAATGATAAAGACTAGACTAGGAGGCCAGATGCTGTCATCATACCTGTTGCTGCCATTCTTGTTTATATTCTACAGAGTGGGGCAGGTCTGGAGTACCGCTGCCAAGGAGAAAGTACACCTTGTCAGACAAGGATCAAGCTTCAGACTGCCAGGGGTTGAAATTAAACGCCTTTTCATTTTGTGCCAACACTTCTCACCAGCAGTTGTTCATCTCCCCTGGGCAATTCTGCCATCACAAACCGCAGTCGTTAAGTGGCAAGTTTGGCAAAGCAGACTGCACTGGCCAGCACATTATACAGTGCCAGGTACAGTGCCAATGAAGCTTGTAAGACTGCTCATGATCTCACTTCTGTGTTGGTGGATAACACTGCTGGGGCAGGATGCACCTCCAAGAGATGCTGTTTGGTTCATGTTCAGACTCATGCCTTTTCTTTTAAAATAAAGGTGTGGGATGATCCTAAGCTGTCAAACCCATAGGCTGTTTTTCAGTTTGGTTTTCTGCTGTAGCACTTACAATATTGTTACAATGGAGAGCCAAGGAGCTGACCAACTCTTTAAATAAAAGTCAGTTAGCATTGCAGCCAGGATTGTGTTGCAAGGAGTTTTATTGAATCCCCCCAACAGAACAGTAACCAGGCAAGAGTCTGAATGCTTGTCCAAGTCAGTCTGGTTGCTTCTGTTACTCACACACCCACTGTCGTCATGACTGAAGATTACGCAGCAAGAATGTATTGCTGGACGGAGCCAAAGAAAAGGATCAGGAAACGAAGGCAAAAAGCCCACCTGCCCATCGTTTTCATTTAATGTTGAAACTCTGTAAGTGTCATTCATCAGGTTAAAGCAACTGCCAAACACGCTTTAGCTAGAGTGGCAGTGGCTGTGGGAAAGTCCTGCATCACGCTTGGCAGATATCCCGTCAGCACTGCAGCAAGCTTCCAAGGGTGGCACAGGGGCACTTCTGCACAGGCTCATTATTTCAGGAAGACACTTTACTAGGATACATCTGGGAGATTTGCTTTACATGTACTGTTGCTTAAGCGTTTGTTTCTGTAACGTTAAAAACAACTCGAAGAGTGCCACCTAGTGAGACAGAGCACTCTTCTCCATCAGACTAAAGAGTAAACCAGTGGAAAGAGCTGTGCACAGCCATTTGTTTCCTGCTGCTCTTCACTGTTCTTCTGCAACGTCCTTCAGCTGGGGCTCAGACCTGCAACTGAAC
Organism: Crocodylus porosus; assembly: GCF_001723895.1. Lineage (NCBI taxonomy): Eukaryota > Metazoa > Chordata > Crocodylia > Crocodylidae > Crocodylus > Crocodylus porosus. The sequence continues at coordinate 28,344,118 of NW_017728914.1, forward strand.
TGACCTTTCAGAGCCAAACGTACCAGCACCCCAAAGCAATATTTCAGCAATCTCTGACATGCTCTCCATTGCAGGTTTACACACCCTCTGATGCTGAGCTCGGGAATGCACACCACCGGCATCCCTCATCCAGCCATAGTGCCCCACTCTGGAAAACAGGAAATGGAGCATTATGACCGGAACATGTAAGTCTTAAAATGGCAGGCTATTAAAAAGAGTTCCTTACTCTGTGATTTCCTTAGTCCTAGCCTATCTTATTGTTGTCACTGCTTGTGTGGGGAGGGGATCTGTGAACAGCAACTCGGTAAGTTAGCTAAGCAGACTTTGGGGCACCGTGTTGTTCCACCAGTTATGAAAAAGGTGCCAGTGTAATGATCATGATCACCAGAAGAGACCAGGTTCCAGCTGTGCTATGTGCTCATTAGTCAAGGTTTCAAGTCCTGTTTTGATAGTCTTTAATATTTTCAAGTGGATCTATTTCTTGTCACTGTGTTCACATACACTAGTTGAGATGCAGGAGTCTTATTGTTATTGAGTGTTGTTTTGTTTCTGTCAAGGAAACCCCAACCAGAACCAAAGAGAGAGAAGGAAGCCAAGAAGCCAACTATCAAGAAGCCCCTGAATGCTTTCATGTTGTATATGAAAGAGATGCGGGCAAAAGTCATTGCCGAGTGCACCCTGAAAGAAAGTGCAGCTATCAACCAGATTTTAGGAAGGAGGGTAAGAGCACAGAACAGGAGTGGTTTGGCTGTATATTTGAGTGGTGGCATTTTTCTTTACAGGCCCCTCGGGAGAAGTTATGCAGGTATTTCATAAAAAGCTTGTTACCTGTAATACTTCACACAGATCAGCAGCTCCTAAAAAACATGGTCAGTGTACTAGCTCTTCCCCAGAATGAAGAGCTTGGATCATCTGCATTAGGAGTGATAGGGGCAGGGAGCTTCACTATTAACTGGATTTAAATGACAATTCAGATCCTTTGGGGTAAATGATATTTTATTTTGTGTCACTGAAATGGCTATGTTTAGCAACCTGTCTTGATGTGAGGGCAGGGGACAGCAAATCAGATGGTTTGTACATCACTGGTCTGCTCCTAACAGATCACCTTAACATGGGTCTTAATTTTATGGACACTGTGGGGCACTGTGCTTGTGAATGTATTGCTCTGTTCTTCTGAGTCAGGAGGAAGCCATAAAAAAAAACAGCGAGTGGGGACAGAAAGGAGATGAGGGAATGCAGTTTACTCCTGCTGCTTTATAAAGAACCTCCTTCCTCCCCGGCACAGCCGATCAGCCATGCCACTAGAAATTTAAGGGTGTGCCTTGCATGACCTTTTAGTTCCTATGCAAGTAACAAGGAGTTTGCATGGGAAACTGTCTACATTTTCCTTAAGTCACGGTGAACATGCAGCCCCAGATAAAACTCAGTTAACATCTGTGGAGTTACATAGCAAATAATGAGTATAGCAGGGTTAAAAGGAAAGGCCTGTCTGATTCTTAAAGCAAGGAGAGCTGATGATGAGATGCACTGAGGTGTTTCACAACTGTTTCTGTTGCAGTGGCACGCACTGTCGCGGGAGGAGCAGGCCAAGTACTATGAACTGGCTCGGAAGGAACGACAACTTCACATGCAGCTCTACCCAGGCTGGTCCGCAAGAGATAACTATGTGAGTGCTTCATACAATGAAAGCTAAAGGCCCTGTCACAGCGGCCTGCTTAGAAAGATCAGCTGACTGAACAAGTCACCAGCCACATTAACTAGTTTTCTCAGTAGCATATGCCCCGCTAGCAGAATAGTGTGCCACATGGTGGAGTGGGATTAGAATGGGTGTCAGATGCCTAGAAACATGCATTTAAGTACTTTAATTTTTCTTCTTGGCCAGGGATGAGTGCACATTTTGGCAAGTGTCATGTTTCTTAACACAGGAGTTTGTTTACTTATTGTCTTGGATAACAGTTCTGATTAAAAATAATTAGAAGTCATCATTTTAAAATTTCCTTATCGCTCCTCGGAAAGGTATGGCCTGAGGTTGGTGGATCTTGGATTATGGCCCATGGTCCTGAGGATTTTGAACCTCTTCTGGTACTCGAGAGAACAAGACACTTTGAGAACAACCGCACTTTAGGAGTAGGGAAGGAGGTAGGGGGTCTGATCAGGCAATCTCAGGGAAAGACTAGAGAATTACTGTCCTCAGAAATCCATCAGTAGCTTGTTGCGAGGCCTCCCCAAAACTCACTCTAGCACTTAGGAGGACCTCTTCATGAATCTATCAGGTATCATCTTCAAGATTCTGGCATAACCAAGTACAGATTTTTTTCCTTCAATTTTGCCATTTCTTCCACGGCAACTTGTTTGGCTTAAAGCTGTCATACATACTAGCTTGTGGAACTGGCTACTTTGGCTTCAAAATAGCTTGCTCAGAAACTCCTGAGTTGCACAACCATGTTAGCATGGAGCTCAGCTCAGCTCAATTAGCCAAGTATTTATCCTGCTGCTTGGCTGGATTTTGCAAACCAGACTGGGTGTCGTGCTGCTATGGCTATGCTGATGAACATCCCCAAGCAGCCAGCTCAGGTGCTGGTACACAGACTGCAGTCCCAGCAGGTGGATACAGTGCAAAGTTAAAGTTCCTAAGCTTCGTGAGCTTTGGGGATTTGACTGTTTCTCCACCCTTACATGCAGTGATACAAACCGACATCTAGGCTAGTGCAATATTGACTAAACTGAAGGGTCATATCCTCCAGGTAGACTCCCTGATCTGAGATGTCTTTGCCATCTCTTTCTGATTTGGGTTCTGCTATGTCCTACAACTCTGAAAGGAAATCAACCATGTTACACTTACAATACTCAAATAAGATTTGAGTTTCCAAACATGGCCAGTGGTTGCATTGCCAGCTTGTAAACTAAGCCTATCTGAGGACTACTCACAAAGCAGGACTGCCAAAAGCAGCCTTTATAAAACATCTCCATATCCAACCAATGCGTAGGACAAGATTGCTGAATGGAGCAGCATGTGGTCTGCTGTGTTAAGACACTGGTAACAACTGAGCTCTTGCATACATGCCAACCTCAGAGCAACAGGTTGTTGATAATATGACATTATCTGTAGTATCCCCTGGGGGAAAAAATTATGAAGCACACTGAATATTGTGGTTTTGAATACCTGTAATGTTATGGCCCACACTGTGCAGTTCTGAGAAGATAACCAACAGGCAGCTAGATATTTTTGGTCTCTTCCTAATTGCCTTCCTAGAATAATGAGATCCACCAGCTTTGTCATTTATTCTGAATCGACTGACTAGACATTAGGGAAATAATTTGCCTTTTCTTCCTCCCTCTTCTCACAAATCAAAAAAATTCAAAGGTGCTCAGTGTTTGTTTGAACTATTGCTTCCATTGAAACCAATGGGGAGTTTTTTTCATTGATTTCAGTGGCCTTAGCTCAGTGCTGTAGTGTACGCTTCTTGAAGAAACCACCCTAATTATATTATTCCGTATCAGGAACTAAAGCCCTTAGCATCAAGTAAGTTGGCAACAAGGGAGAATTATGAAAGAAAAAGATGCCGATGTCAGCGGGCTCATTTTTGCTGGACCTTAGAAGTATATTAAAAGCAAGCACGTGAACCTTGATATCCCTAGCACCATTTTCTTCTCCATTTTAATTGAGCTTCCCCATCCTGCAACCACTCACTTTCAAGAGTGGTTACAGGAGGGGGAAATCTTCCAGTGCCCAAGCCTGGATACAGAATTGTTTCAATTGACCTCTCTTTACAGTTTAAGCTACGGAGCATTTAAAGACTAGAAAAAGATGTCATTACCTCATTTCCTCTTGCTGTACTGATCATTTAATAGGCAACTTGTCAAATTAATTTCCATAAGTGTAGGAGTGCCACAAAACATGATACGTTCACATTCTTTTCTAGCAGAGTTTTAGTTTGCACCTAGGATCAGAAGGAAGTCATGAGTACCCTGGAACCGCCCAACTGGCTAGTTGGGGACTTGATCCAAAACCCTTTGATATCAGTGGGAGTCTTGCCGTTGACTTCACTCAGCATTAGATGGGCAGCAGACTCGCTTCCTTTTAGGTGTTTTTTTCCCCTTTCAGTGCTGAAGGAACGAATGATCACACACAGTTTTGTGGGGGCCACTCCAAGGCTTCCCAGAACAGAATAAGAGATCACCTGCAGAGCAGCTCTCAGCCTATGAAGGCTCCAGCTGTCTCTGCAGTGCTCCAGCCTCATTTAGGGATCTCCTGAGGAAACTGATACGGGAAATTTTGCACATAACTCTTCAAGCTTCTTGGTTGATATCTCCATCAATGGAGGGCTTCTGTTAACAAATCCTCCCATTCCATATTGCTCCAACAGAAACTTTACTCCTCCATTGGAGGAGAGCTGCTTACCATGCTCTGGAAACTTTCTGTCACCTAGCTGGGTTACTCCATTAACCTCCATATCGTCTACTGTCCAGCCAGGCTCTGAGAATGCTTAAAGCAGTCTGAGCATCAGCATTTCCAAGAGTGTTTTGAGACAGAAATGCCCAGGCATAAACCAGCTGCTTGATGAGTCTCACTCTCTTCAGCAAGTGTCCTTCTGTCTCCTGAGCTCCGTAACTCAAGTGGGGAGGCATCTAGGTCACCTTGGAGGCACGTGACACTGCGATCAGACAGGAAATACAGTGGCTCCCACGCTGTAGGAAAGCTCACCGCGGTTAGGAGCTTTCCACCTTCACTTAAACCACAAGAAGTCATAAAAGAAGTCTCAGGTCAAAGCCAGCACTGCAAGCAGCCCTTTCACATAGGCCAAATTTGCTCCAGCAGCTCTTGTGAATAGAACTCAGTAGGGCACAAAGGGTTTTCTACCTTCTGTATCAGAGAAGCAAATAGAAGATAAAAGTGTGTTTGCTTGTGAAGAGGTGAAGGAAACAGAAGAATGACAGAGGGGTCCAGAGCTGTGGAGATACTCCCAAATAATGTCTGCAGAACTAGAGCACCTCTTTGCCAGAATACATCATCAGCACAGCATGGTATCGATCCTATGAAAGCTCTTTTTGTTCCACCTTAGGCAGGACCTTCCTTTTGAATGTACTGCTTTAAGAGGGCAAAGAAACACAATGTACCAAAACTTGCTGGGGGTTTCATCTAGGACAGCTGTTTCAGTGGCAAAGAATTTTGCAATCTTGTGCTCAAAGATTCAGTGAGAGACGGTGACACAACGGGAAGGGGCAATAAGGAATGAACAACACTATAGTAAGAAGATCACATGGGATGCCAGCTGGACATGGCATGTCTTATTCCATTAAATTAAAAGGTTATTGGTGATGGGCAGACTCTAAGGTGGTGTAAGCCAGGGTAACGCCACAAAACGCTAGTGGATGTTAAGAGAAACATTGCCAGGCAGAGTAGACCCAGATATGAGAGCCGGTATGAATAGGAACAGAAATATTTCTGTGGGAATATGAACTCAGGGGGAAAGGGGCAGTAGGGATTCCTTTGAAGCTTCACTACAGTAGGCCGAGAAAAATATCGTACAGTCTTATAAAGTACCACAGGTAAAATACAGACTTGATCATAGTGCCTTAAGGAGAATATAACCCCCCCGCTTTCATCACCAGGAGGGTTGCCATTTTCTAGCATCAGTATTGGCGCTCACTGAGTTTGCAGTAGTGACTGTTTTAAAGAACTACCTCACTACATCTCCACTCAGGATCTCTTTCATACCCAGGACCGCCAACTCCTAGCTGCGGAGCCAGTCAAGTCAGGTTTAAACAAACTTTAAATGTATTTTTTGACCTTTTGAAATCCATGATGTCCAGTTTGTCTCTGCAACCGTGAGGTTCAGAAACATTTTTAAGTGAAAACAGAGATTCTCCCATAGCACTGCGATGCCATGAGCAGAGACTTTACTAGACACCCAAGTATTGCAAGACTTGTGATGAATCGCTGTGTTTGCAGAGATCAGTTGTTATTTTAACACTTTTTCACCTGCTCTTCAGTCTTCAGGCTCTTCAGCCCATGAACACACACAGGTTTGCTCAGGGCCTCTGGAATTCTGCAGCACTTCAGGGCCTGTTTCAGCAGCAAGGGTAAGAGAATTCTGCAGCGAATGTTAGCCCACTCTGTGGCAGTAAGAGCATGTAGCAGCCTGCCCACTTGGTACCCACTGACTCCAGTGTTAGCTGCAGAATTCCAGGAGCCCTGAGCTTTTCAGACTTCCTTAGCCATGGAATTGCTCACTGGCTATGGAATTGATTTAGCTTTCACTACACTTGCGAGTACAGTATGGGTTAAATGCTGCTCTAAAATGGTGCTCTTAGATAAAACTATAAACTGCAAAGGAGCAGAGAAAGACCTGGAGAGACTGCAACAAATGGATGATGTGGTTTTTCTGAGGCACAGGAAAAGTTAAGTCTCTGGCCAGCCCAGTAGCATTGGTGTTGTCAGCCCTGGAGACTCCAGGTAATATTCTAGAAAGCTAGCACTCAAGATGATCCTGAGACTTGGGTCCCTGTGAACCATTGGTAACTATGGCAAGTAGCATCAGATGCTTAGCAACAAGTGGCACTGAATAGATTAAAATACCCTCGTAGTTTTATGTAGCTCAGACAGTTCAGTCTCCCGCCACCACCTCTCCCCCCCAAAAAAGAAATGCAGGGAAGGATTTGTTCATTTGCTTTGTTAAGGCCATTACATTGCACTGCTCTCATGTTCTTTTGACGACTTGTCTGTCTACTTACTTTACTTGAAGCACATGGGCCAGAATCATATTCAAAGCCTAGGTCTCAAGGGGCTGATGCTCTTTCCCTAGCAGAAGTCAAAATGTGCAATAAAAATTGCCTTCTAGAGTTCACCTTCTATACACAAATCAAATGTGTTGGAGGGTCCTAAACAGTTGCGGCATAATTTTGTCTTACAATGGAGATATTTGCAATAATCATATCCTGAAAGCTGCAGAGTGAAAATAGCTTGATGGTCAGCACAGCAAGCCAGAACTTTGTTTTATTTTCCTGGGTTAACAGTTATTCTGCAACCTGGTCTCTCAGCGCAGCTGAGTGTGGAAAGCCTGAGTTACGTAATACGGTTTCACCTTGCACGGAAACATTGGGGAAATGCTTCTAAGAAATATTTTTGAGCATTCTGAGTTGCCACAAAGGTGATGTTCTCTGCTTCTCCATCACTTTGCTTGTATCCAAATAATGTGTATGCAAATCCTACGCACCATCCTTGCTGCCTGTTGTGGAATACTTCAAATGCTTGTGGTATTAAATTCTGGGATACTGAAGATTCAGAAAACATATTCAACAAATGACATGCTCACAGAGTAAGCTCGTGCAATATGAAAGTCAGGCTATAGGGCATCTTTCAGTAGTTGCTTTGAAAACACCGGCTCTGTTTGGGCAGCTTTTCCATCAAAGCTGGTTGACCCTGACACCTGCACTGATTTCCATTTCAGGTGTGTGGTGCTGTCTTAGACTCCATCTGTTCTCTGGTGGGGGAGGCAGAGACTAGATTCTTCCCTGGATGGATTCTAGGAGCTTTTTTCTTCTGTGACTTGCGTTATTAATCTGTCAGTAGTGTTCTCAGAATGGACAAACTCTTGCATGTTTAGCCACTCCTTCAATTTAATGTTGTGGAAGATCAATGAGCTTTCACTGCTTATGGTAAGAGCCTTTCCCCCCACCAGTAACTTCCCCTCTGCCTCCAGGCACTACTTCCTACTTGGTGTAACAAGTGAGACAACACCGCAGAGTCCCAAAGGATTTCACCTCCGAGCCCCACAGTGCACAGGAGCACACTCCTTTCTGCACAGCAACCCAAGGGGGCTCCTTATGGCTTCCCTCCCCTTGCTCGGTCAGAGACCAGCAGGAGAGAGATGAATACATGTGGAGAGAGGATCTAATTTGTCATTTCCCTGAAGGCTGACAGATTGCATGTGCTGCACTCATGTTGCCAGTCTGGGTCCTCCCGTCTCTCCAGCTGTCCTGAGGTGTTATTCCTATTGCTGTAAGAAGCAGCATTTCATTCCTCTGAGGACCCCGATTAGCTCAGCCAAGAAAATTTTTTCAAAGAATTGTTTTAAGGAAATCTTTTTGCAAAAATTTAGTTGATCTAATAGAAGATATCACCTCTCCCACGAGTTCTGGTTCCATTAGCTCAGCCAAGCAACTAGTACAGCTGGGCATCACTGAGGACTGAGCTTTTGCCCACAAGCACCCACTGGGCAATCACAGTGGTCCAACCTCAGTTTCTCCTCTTCCACCTGTTGAGAACACACTGGATGCTGTGGTCACTAGTGCTTTGAGGACAGCACTAGCAGTAACCCAGGGGAGGGCTCTTCAGATTAACAGCCACTCAGCTCAGGAGTTGGTGGGGGAAGCCAGCCCCTCCTCTGGGTTCCTCTGAGGGACCCTGTATAAAGCCACTTTCACCGCCCCCATTGCTGCTTCCCCTCTCACCTCCCTCTGGGACGCTTTTCCTCCAGTTCTTGCTCCTCTTCTGCAGGCAGTCCTCTCTCCTGTGGGCTGTTCCCACTAGAAGTTCCTGAGCAGCAGCCTTCGTATCACCTCTGTTGCAGGGCCAGCAATCAGCCCCAGCTGAAGAGGTGGTGAATCTCTGTTAACCCCCCAAGTGCCTGAAATAGCATGAAGCAGGCAAGGTTCTTTGAGTCAATGTGATATCTTGTATTAGACCAACTGAATAGTTGGAAGAAAGTTCTTTGCAAGCTTTCAGGCATAGTCACCCTTCTTCGGGAGTCTCGGCTGCTCTGAGACTGAAACAGCATGAGGCCTGTATTCCCTGTGACAGGCACTTCAGTAGAAAGCAACAGTCCTACAAGCCTGCTGAGCCAGTCTTGTCACATAGGTCATGACTTTGGACCTGTGCTTTAAGCTTGGAACATAGCAGGTGAAGGCCAGGCAGGGCTTCTGTTGCTGAAGGGTGGGGTTGATGACGACGGTTCCTTTCAGGCCTGACTCATTTAACTGTGCTGGTGTGTCTCCCTTTGCATTTCAAAAAGATAGCATCAGGATTTCTGTGAAGCTTGTTGCTCCAGTTGTCAACAAGATGCTTAAAAATCAAGTTAAAAGAGTAGATTCTTCCTCACCTTTGAAGCAAGGTAGCACTAGCCCAACAGGCAGTAGAGCAGAGGTGTTCCCCACACTTTCATTATCTTGCATATGCTAGTAGCGTTCTGCCGTGTCAAACTGTATCTTGATCATGACCAATGGAAGGTATGTGTATTGATGGAAGACGTCTTTGACGAAAGGTTCATTTTTTTTTATCATCAACTTTCTGCCGATGTTATCATCAGGCATAGGTTAAATAAGTTCAATTCTGCTCCAATAATGTGAATGACTGGTGAGCAAACAGCCAATCAGGTGACATAGAAAGATCTCTTGTTTCTAGCACCCCAAGTGAGGTCATCAGTGGAAAATGAGATAGCCGAAAGAGGGAAGTGTACTTACATAACTCATACTATAACACACTGGCGTTGTCTGAGTCTGTTACTGTCTCTCAGCATTTAGTTTAAGCAGGAGAGGGGCATGTTTTTAATTTCAGGGATGCAAGACTCAATCCTCGTGGGGAATTAGAGAGGCTGAGACACTTGACAGTTTTGCCTATCCCTTTGCATCTGTGTTACTCGAAATACTGAGCAGCCTGCATGAGGTCTCTGAGTAGACACTGACGTGCTTTTTCCTCTTGCATCCTAGGGAAAAAAGAAAAGACGGACAAGAGAAAAGCAGCAAGACTCCAGTGCAGGTAAAATCTCTGGTACAAAGCCGAGTGTGCTTCTTGGTAGTCACTTTTTGTTGTTGTTGCTGGGAATGGATTGAGCCACCAAGGCAGCAGCTGTAGTTGGCATCCTTGTTTTACCAGAAGGCAGCAACTCTTGTCAGCTGTTGTAACCAGGAAAGTATGGTAGACTCCTAAAGCAGTGAATTGTATGTAAGCAACTTCACCCTGTTCCAAACATACATGTTAATTAGAACAGGAGAGATTCATGACAACGGAAAAGGCTATTGCTTGTGGCTATTGCTCATCTTTAATATAAGCCAGGGGAAATGCTCCAGAAGCTGTGACAGGCAGGAGTGAAAAGGGACTCATCTCTTGCATGCATCAATAGTGTGTGCGAGTAATTGCTGTGAAACCTCTTAAAGGCCACCCCAGGGACCACGCATCATTTCCTAGTAAAAGCGATCTAAAGATTAAATAGAACTGTATGCACAACCCTTGGGGAACTTTAATGTGTATGCTTGCTCCAGAGATCTGTTTGTTAGAGATGGTCCTTACTACAGGTTTCGCAGCACGTACACACACAAACACACACGCACACAAAAACACTTACTTGTGCACTAGCCTGTGCTACTTCCCTCATCTCTATTTCAACCCAAGGACTCCGTTCAAAGGCAGGTCATTTAACCATTACTGGAAAGGCATGGAGCAGGTAAGGATTTGAGCACAGGAGGCCGTAGGTGGCTGTTTGACTGGGCAGTTTCAAAATGAAGTCAGACGTTCCATAAACAGCAATGGATTTTCTGGTAGTTTCTCATGTTTCCTGCAAGAGCCTGTTGATGGCCTGGGCCTGGCTCTGTGGCAGGAATGGCTGAGGTGACAGGTAGGAGGGGATGCTCTAGGTGAGCAAGAACAAACTACAACATCAGTAAGAGAAGGCCAGTTCCTGAACATCTTTCTTCTCTCCCTTACTGAGGGGATCACTCTGATATTTGCCTAACACTGACTCTTTTCCAGGAGTGGTGATGCCAGAATATTTCTGTTGCTGAAAGTTGGATTTTAGCCTGGTAGTTATGTCTGAAGTGGCTAAATTGATGTTGCATCTTTTCTTCCTCCTGCTCCTCCTCCTCTCTGTGTCTCTGCCTTGCCATTCTCCGCCACGCATGCTTCTGTGTTCAGATCCCGCCTCTCCTAAGAAATGCAGAGCTCGCTTTGGCCTCAACCAACAAACGGACTGGTGCGGCCCATGCAGGTGTGTATCAGAACTCTCCACTCTGCTTGTAGCGTCTTTCCCTGTGCGCATTGGTTTTTTCGCTGTGTATGGTTTTATTTTTCATGCATGTTCCTACAGTTGCCCTTACTCCTGACTCAAACTAGTGGCACTGCTAAGGATTGCTCCCTTCAAGCCCTTCTTGGGGTTTCAAGGCCATACGCAGGTATTTTTGAAGGGTCCACACACAAGTATGACCAGAAATTTAAACCGGTGTTGCTAAAGCCAAGAAGTCCCACCTGTGCATCTTGTTCTGGGTCAGCAAATGTCATGTAGAAGTTTACAGGTTGATTTATTAAAGTTCCTACTTCACTGGTAGAAAAGAGGCTCTCTCCAGGGTAGGAGGCCCTGCAAAACGGAGGGAGATGAATGTGCATTTCTTACCTAGTTCTCCCAGCTTCAGGCAATGTCCCCACGTTGGGCTTTAATTCCCCTTTAGAGATTACCTGTCACACAGACACTAGTATGGTGCTAAGGAGTGTCTGTCCCTACTATAGCCACTAGGGAGTAATTCAAGTTTGCTTTTTTCCCCATATATTTCTAATTGAAATACATGGGAGGAGCCTGGCTCCTATCTCTGTAGTAACCCTACACCATGCTGCCACTAGACAGTGGAGTAGCCCCAAGCAATGAGATTGTGTAGGGACTCCAGGAACTTCTAAGGGATGAACCAGGGAATAAAATAATGGGGCAGTCCCCTGGCAAGTAAACCCAAGGACAGTTAACTGGGTCAGAGGATCTTCAAGTGGTCCTACGTGCAAAAGACTCCGGACCTGCTTCTGGATCTATACAAATCTGTGAGGAGTAAACATAGCCTGAGCAAAGGAGAAGGGCATTGTTGTCAGGACAGTCTGCTGCTTTGTAGGTTTGTACAGCACCACATTAATTCTTCTGTCTAGCAAAATCTGAAATATGCTGGCACTTTAAAAGGGGCAAAGCACACCAAGCAGGCTTTTTGCCTGGTTGCATCCTGAAGGCTGCTGTGTAGTTGTTCTGGCCAGGGGACCAATCTATCATAGAGCAAAAAAACAAATTCTTAAATTAACTCCTTGCATTCTCTTCTTAAATGGGAAACCTCTCTCAGGGTGCACGGAGTCTGTATGTTGTTATTCCTTGTGTAATTCTGCTCACATTTTTATAGCTCTATGAATTCCCCATTCAGATTTCATATGACCCTTCCTTATGATATCACTGCAAGCAGCATTTTTTTCTGATCTAGGAAAACTGGATGGAACTCCCTTGGCATCCTATTAATACCGTACTGTAAACAGCCAGAGCTTTTTTGGCAACTTGGGTCTGTCATCCCAGCAATGCCAGGCTGGGAAGTGAAAGACCAGATAGAGGTGGTGAATGCAGATCTCCCACCCAGCATGACTGCTAGGTCTAAAGGCAGTCCTTATATCTTCTCTTGTGTTATTTGAAATCTCTTACTCAGCTCTAGCACTAACATTTGGCTTTGCCAGCGCTGCTTCCTGATTAACACACATTGCAGGAGTGCTCCTTAGCATGCTTTTTTTCTTGTTTTTACCCTAATATTTCAAGTCCTGTGTAGTGGCAGCTGTTCTGTAATTCCCTGTACTAATGTACCACAGCCAACTGAAGGGTTTCAGACATGTTATGCCTCCTTGTTACTGACACCTTCCTTTGAAAGAAACTTCCACCAGAGGATTTCCATCCCAAAGCAAGACAGGTTTAACTGACTAAAATGACAAGTGTTCCACCCTGAGAGGTGTCATCTTCTTTTGGCTTTAAAGAGGAAAAACAGAACATGGTTTGAGTGAAGACACCTTCTCCTTCCCTGCCACTTAAGAGGAAGTTAATGAAATCTGTTTACCTTGACTACAAAAACAGGTTATGCCTGTCCAGGAGAAACCATTTCGTCCCAAGACAAAGTGCAGTTATTCAGACGCCCATGTTCACTGTCCTGGGACAAACCTTGAAAATGTTCGTGGGACAAGAAGTGCTTGCATTTTGTCTCAGGACATTGTGAAGTGCATCTGAATAGAAAATTACATCACTGAACTGTGGTAGAAAAGCGGCAGCACATTCAACCGCTCACTAAACCCTAACTATAAAAGCAGTATGTGTACACGCCAAACCCAGGACTTTTCTGTTCTGGGACAAACACAGGCATAACTCATCCCAGGACAAATGCAACATCTGTTCCTAACCTTAGTGAACCTCTTCCAAGCAATTCATCATATTAACTGTTGGGGTCATGGTATGTTTCCTAGCCACCAGTGGTGGCTAGGATCAGAGTACCTAGGGCTGGAAGGGTCCTCACAAGGTCATCTAATCCAGCCCCTGCTCAGATATGGAAAGTGCTACATTTTATCTGCACTTTGAGATGCAGAATTTAAGCAAGGGCTTGAACTGGAAGCTTTTTTTATAATGTGGAAGGGTCACCAGGATCTTCTCCAGAAGAGGAATTGTTCCCATCACTGCATATAAATCCACATGGGAGAGCTCCACAGTTTTAAAAATATATTGAAAAGCTGTACAGTACCCAAAGCAGAATGACACACAAATGGCCCACAATACTGTTTTAAGAGACATTATAAGACAACTGAAAGTAAAAAGCATAGACACAATGAGCCAGGGCACTGTGAGAGTGGTAAGTCCCCAAGAAGAGTTACCACAAGTAGGAAAGCCTGGCTCAAAATACATATTAGCCAAATGTGAGCATTTTCAGAGTCCAGACAGTTTGAGTAAACTGGCAAGGTGGCGAGGTTCACATGGCCATGGGGCATTACTGCAAGGACAGTGAGGGTTACATGCGTTGCTGAAACACTCAAATCAGCATCTGAGCTAACAGGAACCCTAGAGATATGCTTCAGGAGTGATGCCAGGAGAAGGGGTGCTGCATGACCCCAGCAGTCCCCCCTGCTCCCAGTGACTCTCTGGGGGAATATGCTTCTCAGGGTGGTTGGCTTGTCCCACAAGGGGCTCTTGAGACCTGCCCTGGCCACATGGGATCCTCACCGGAGTGGCTGAATATGTCCTGTGACTTCAGCAATTTTTTCTGACATTTCCCCACCATAGAGCCTGCTTGGCTTATTAAACTCCATTGAAGAAAGGCGCAGAGCAGAATGTTTTGAACCAAAGATTTGATTAAGGCAATTTCCTTGTATGCCTCACCTTTCCTTCTGATCTTTGTACTTGGCGTCAAAATCTCAGTGTCTTAAGAGGCAGTTCTAGGAACCTTTCCTAGCCCAGGAATTGACTAGTTGGCATGCAGTGGTGCTGCCTTGCCCTCATTCCTTGGTTTAATTACCTAGTACAAGGACAAGTACCCAGGAGATCCACCCTCCAGAGTCAGACAAGTTAAAGATTCCCTGGCTCCTGATTTAATCTCTTCCTCATGCAGCACTTCAGGACTAACACTGGCCCTAGGCCACAGGTGGGCAATATATGACCCACAGGCCCAATCCAACCCATCAGTTGGTTGCAACTGGCCCTAGGCAGGCAGCCACAAAGTCACGGGATCTCGCCCATGAGAAGCCAGCATCTCTGGCTGCTGGATCATGCCAGGCATGTCCCATCCCCTTCCACAGCTTAAACTAGCTCCCACCCTGCGCACTGGAAGCAGCATCAGCTGTGGATGTGGCCAGCAGGTTCCAGGTGGGAATGTGGGCATTCGCCTCAGTCTGCAGCTGACGCTGCTGCATTAGCTGTGGTCCTGGGCAGTGGTCCCAGTCCCCACTGGGAACTTGCCTGCAGCATCCACAACTCATGCTGGCATCTACCTGGCACTGCTTCTGCTGCACAGGGCAGGAGGTGGTGTAAACTGCAGAATGGACTGGGATGCTGCGGACTGAGGTGTGCTGTAGCTGCAGGGATGGGGGCAGGGAGAGAGAGAGAGGGGAGAGAAAGGGCATGCTGTAGCTGTGGGGATGGTGGGGGGAAGCAAAGAGAGTGTGTGCGCGAGTGAGCAAGCACATGCTTTGGGCCAGGGCTGAGCTATGATCCACTTCCTGCACACGTCTGCCTGGAAAACCAGCACATTTGCAAAGGCATGTGGGCAATAGATCATGGCTCTACACCACGCTTGACCAGAACAGGGCTGAGGTTGGGATCCAGGGGAATGGCATCTAGGAGTGGGACAGGCAGGTAGACAGGGCCAGTCCTACAATCCCAGCCCCAACCCCATCCCCATCCCGGCTGGGATCTGCCTGGGCAGGTTGTGGGGCCAGGTGAACAGGATGGGGCTGCTTAGGGAGTTCTGGTGAGCTGCTGCAGAAGGAGGGTGCTGACCCAGCCCATGACAACTCACCAAAACTCCCCATGTGGCCCACAGGCCCAAGTAATTGCCTGCCCTAGGTGGCCGTTAGGCACCTTTGAGTCATGGATACAGCCCAGAATCCTTTATGCTTATCTCAGAGGCCACACAGCAGCCGAAGCAAAACATTCTGGGATCCAGAGATAATGTGGAAGCACAGGAAGGCTCAAAGAGGAGGAAACCAAGTGGGTACAATCTCTACAAGTGATGGGCTGCAGTTCAGAGTGGCTCCAAAGACAGAGAGATTCTTACGTGAGGAGTCGTGCATGGCTACTTACTAATCCTATGCCTAAAGCTACCCTTTCTTAGGGCAGGGGGAGGAAAAAAAAAAGACTTGGAGCAAAACAGAAAAAGGCTCCCAAGTGGGTGGCAACTGCAGGTGGGCTAGTAGGAAATGAGCTTTGTGGGCCTTCCTCGTGATGGGGCCTGTGACATCACAGGTCACTTTGGTACTACTGGATGCAACTGGTTTTCCCACTGATATATTACATAAAAAGGAGGTAAATCCCTTACCTCCAGGCTTAAGCCTTTCTTTCCTCCCAGCTGCATTTAAGCTTCCTGTGCTCGGGCCCCACACCCATTCTGCATATTACTGCAGCACAGTGGAGAGCTCTACAGAAACCCATGCTAGAGACCACAACCACAGGGACAGCACAAGTCTCTGCAGAAGCTGTCTGCTGTGCTGGAGCAGTGACGTGAGTCTTGGCTCTTTCATAGGGAAGTTCCTCTCCACAGCCAAACTATTCATTCAGGTGCCTCGCCCCCTCCACCCTGGGTAACCTAGGAGGGGAAGGGGAGCTCTTGTCAGTATGACATATATACCAGGTCTCCCTGGTACACTGTGTCACCCTTCAAGATGCACATGCAGAAGACTTCATGTTCATGCATCTCTCGTGCTTGCTGCCAGATTATCTCAGAAGTAACTGTTGCCAAACTTGCACACGATGGAAATTCTCATTTATATTTACTTATAAGTGTACCCCATGTAAATTTGGGGTACGCTTGGCAATGCATATTACAGCTATTGCCAAGAGACTGCAGAAAGCATACATATGGAGAGCACTTGCTTTCCTCACCACTCCAAGTGCAACTACCAGTGGCATGAAACAGCCCACAAGACTCCAAAAGGACTTAGAAAAGCAGGCAAAGGATCCCATGTCAAACTGAAACGTCCACAGATTCATACAGAAGTAGGGACAGAAGTATAAATTCCAGCTTTCCCCGATTACCCTCAGTTTGTACTAGTGCAGCTAGCCTTGGAGCTGACGCGAAGAGTCAAATTACAGTAACCCTAAATATGGGCAACACCCTAGATATGCATTAAATTCATATCTGACCTAAGCTCATGTAGTTCCCATTGAGCATGTGGGGGTTACCGTCCATTTACATCAAGTCAAAGTACAGCATACAACTCAGACAGCAAACAGACACCCCTTCTGCACAATAGGACTATTTGGCCACTTATAAAAGAGGATAACTATGAAGTAGCATTACATTTCAGCATTAAATATTGGGCGTTTATTCTCTTGATGTATGTATGCCCAAAATACTGTTTTTGAGCTGCAATTGCGGCTCATCTACATAAGGGGCGCTTTTACACATGCTCCAAGAGCGGTGGGGTGGTACTTTAATTAGAGTGGCTCCAAGAACCACCACGTCTCCTGTATCAGTGTCTCTGTGCTTAAAAATGGCAGCAGGGGTGCTTGAGCTAAAACTCATTCAACAAGCTTCAGCTCAAGCACCCCTGCCATTTTTGAGCACGGGGACACTAATACACAAGATGCAGGAGACTGCTCAAGCATGGCAATTGGCATGCTCCAGCAGACTCGATTAAACGATCACATTAAGTCCCTGTGTAGACAATCTCCTTCACAATTAAAATGGCTTTAAAGTCTGAATCATAGAAAATGAGGCCTGGAAGGGACCTCAGGAGGTCATCTAGTCCAATCCCCTACTCAAGGCAGGACCATCCCCAACTAGATCATTCCAGCCAAGCTGTCTAGTCAAGTCTTAAAAACCTCCAAGGATGGAGATTCCAAACCCTCTCTTGATAACCTCTTCCTGTGTTTTACTACCACCCTCCTCATGAGCAAATTCTTCCTAATACCCAACCTAAATTTCCCTTGCTGCAACTTGAGACCATTGCTCTTTGTTCTGTCACTTGCCACCACTAAGAATAGTCTCGCTCCATCCTCTTTCAAGCCATCCTTTAGGTAGTTAAAGGCTGCTATTAAATCCCCTTTGAGTCTCATCTGCTGTCTATTCTAAATAAGCCCAGTTCCTTCAGAAGTCATGTCCCCAGCCTCCTCACCATTTTTGTTGTCCTCCACTGGACCCTCTCCAATTTATCGACCTCCTTTCAATATTGGGGGGGGAGGGGGGTGCGCAAAACTAAACACAGTACTCCAGATGTGGCCTCACCAGTGCTGACTAGAGGAGAATAATCACTTCACTGGACCTGCTGGCAACACACCTACTTATGCAGCCCTGTATGCCGTTAACCTTCTTTGCAACGAGGGCACATTGGGCTCATATTGTTTGTTGTCCACTGTAACCCCTAGGTCCTTTTCTGCAGAGCTGCTGCCCAGCTAGTCAGTCCCCAGCCTCTACTAGTGCATGGGATTGTTCCATCCTAAATGTAGGACTTTGCACTTGTCTTTGTTAAATGTCATGAGATTCCTTTTCGCCCAATCCTCCAATTTTTCTAGGTCACTCTGAATCCTAGCCCTACTCTCCAGTATATCTACTGCTCCCCCAGCTTGGTGTCATCTGCAGGCTTGCTAAGGGTGCACTCTGTGCCATCTTCCAGGTCATCGATGAAGACATTGAACAAAACCAGCCCCAGGACCGACTCCTGGGACACTCCACTTGATACTGGCTGTCAACTAGACCTTGAGCCATTGATTACTATTCTCTTGAGCCCAATGCTTCAGCCACTTTTCTATCCACCTTCCAGCTTGTACTTCCTTAGCTTGCCTGCGAGAATATTGTGGGAGACCATATCAAAAGCATTGCTAAAAGCAGATACATCACACCCACTGTGGTCTTCCCACATCCACAGAGCCAGTCACCTCATCATAGAAGGCAATCAGGTTGGTCAGGCATGACTTGAGCCTTTGGTGAATCCATACTGACTGTTCCTAATCACCTTCTCCAAGTGCTTAGAAATGGATTCCTTGAGGATCTGCTCCATGACTTCTCCAGGGACTGATGTGAGGCTGACTGATCTGTAGTTCCCTGGAGCCTCCTTTTCCCTTTCCTAAATATGGGCATTGTGTTTGCTCTTTTCCAGTCATCTGGGACCTCTCCTGATTGCCATGAGTTTTCAGAGATGATAGGCAACAGCTCTGCAATCGCATCAGCCAACTCTCAGCACTGTTGGGCGCAGCCCATCCAGCCCCATGGACTTGCATATGTCCAGCTTTTCCAAATAGTCCCTAACCTGTTCTTTCCCCACTGTTCGCTGCTCACCTCCTCTCCAAACTGTGCTGCCTGGTGCAGTAATCTGGGAGCTGACCTTGCCTGTGAAGACTGAGATGAAGAAGGCATTGAGTACTTCAGCCTTTTCTACATGCTCTGTCAATCCTCTGAAATGACCATTTCCACACTGGGGCTTAAATATAGTCTCATGGATTCACTTTAAATTCACACCATCAGTTAATGTACATCAAAGGTTAAAAATTACTGACTTACATAAAAAACCTAAAATATCATCATCTTTTTTAGTGGCAAGAAAAAAGAAATGACTTCCAATTGTTGGTCTTTTGGTGTTTTACTCATTATCCTTACATCTGGTTTAATGCCATTATTATGCTGTCACCTAGTGGGAAGAGTTGGAGTTGGAATGTAAATAAAGAGCAACTTGTCAGCCTACACTAGACTAGCCTAATCTAACCTGATTTTGGCTCCTGCTTTCACTAGAGTGAATCCAGAGGCTTGTCACCCATTCTCTTCAGCTGGTTTATATTCTTATTTGACAATCCTTTGGATTTACATCAGGGAAACTGTGAGCAAGTTGCAGGTCCCTGATGCTGTAGTACATCCAATCAGTCAGCCAAAGACCTTGAGTTTCACTGCCTACATACATGGCAGAAAAACAGAAAGTAGAGAGCAATAGTATTAACAGGCCTGGAAGAAAGGAAAAGCTGTTGGGTGCAAGATGGACTAAACGGGACTTTAAATCTGGTATCCTGTCATTAAGCACAGATTTCACCTGTGTGCCCTCCGTTTGCTCTGAATGCTGCAATGTTTTCACTGTAAATATGACACTATAAATTCACCCTTTATTTACAGATAACTCTCTTCACTGTTCTTAGGAGGAAAAAGAAGTGCATTCGGTACCTACAAGGAGAAGGACGCTGTGCCAGCCCAGTTTCTTCCGATGGAAGTGCTATAGACTCCCCTCCCTCTCCTCTGGATGCACTCCAGTGCATATCTTCTGCTTTTACTTCAGACAAGCTTGCTACTACCCCTGCTGATTTCACCCACAGAGAACAAACCAACCCCTTCCCTATCTCTGTTCACATCAAAACTGCTACCCCCTCACCCAGACTGACCTCAAGGTGCTCATCTATGCCTCATACGTCAGTAGCATCCAGTGAATCCTCAGAGTACAGCCTGGCCTCAACAGGAACATAGTACCATGCTCCAAGTTAAACACTTACTAATGCATTGGGCACTTTGCTTTTACCACATGGTTTTGCTGCCCATTGAAGTAGACCGGAGGCTCATCCAAACAATTCATCATGCCGTAAGACTGCCTTTTCAGAGTCAAGGGACAACTGTATCCCATGCCTCCAAATAATCAAGGATGCTGCAATATTCAGTGTTTCACTCAGTAAAAAGGTAGGACTACTCACCCAGATTAAAAGCACCAATCAGCAAATGAACCTTTTCTCCCCACCCTGAGCTGCTTTTTTACTGCATCATCTACTAATGTAGCAAAAAGCAAAATCTAATTCCCTAGCCTGCTGCAGTAGATGGTATGTGCTATATACCTTAAGCAGTGGTTTCCTTTTCATGCTGCCTAAACTGCTTTGAATTGTAGTCAGTCACAGATCTCTTGTAGCTATCATGTCAGACAGCTGAAAAGCTGGAACAGGAACATTTTTTTCCTTAAAGTCCATGTTTCTGAGAATTAAATGTAGCGAAGCTAGGTTTTAATACGATTGGCTTATAAGCAAAGGTGGATTATTTAAAAGAATGAAGTGAATATTATTATTAAACTTCTTGTCTGAGAACAGGAATCATTGTTTACAGGTAACAGCTGTCTGTGCCAGCATGTCAAGTTCCATTAGCATGTGGCATGGTAGATGAAGGGCGAGAGAGAGGATGCACCAGGTAGTCCAGGAAGCTTGAACTGGCCACTTCGAGATCCAACCGTGGGGTGTTCTTTTGTTTTGAAATACTATAGTAGTGCATCAGCCAAATGTAGATTTCTCATTGCTGCCCAGGTTGTTCATTGTAAACAACAAAGTTTCTAAAATAGAGCTTGAAAACACTCAAACGTACCACCTCTTTGCAGTGAAGGCCCTGCTATTGTTAAACTTTGTACAAAGGATGCAGCAGGGTGCATGAGGACATTAAAATACTAGTGGAAGTGCATGTACAGATATCAAGTCAGACACAGAGCATGGCCTTCGCCTTGAGAGGTGATTCATAAGGCACCCATGTGTTTGTCACAAGCAAGAGGTGGGGATAGAAAGTGGACATAGGCTTCATTCAACATGATGCTCTTCATACTCATGAAACTTAGCTCCACACTTCCTTGGCCTCTCCCTCCTAGCAGGTAGGGGGACATAAAGAGTGGCAGCAGTCTCACTGATGCAGGGTCTGGATCTCCTATATTCTCCAACTGCCACTGCTCTGCACCTTAGCTACCACTCTCCATCTTAGCTAGTCTAAAACCAAACCCCAAAAGCAGGTTTGATGAGCTGGTGCACAGCTTTTACCATGCACTGTACATTTTATTAAAAATTCCTACTGTCTACTCACCTTCCCAACTGTCAAATGTCAATACATTCTCTCCAGCTGAAGAACATCTAAGGTTTTCTGCTATTTTATTTATATTTTAAACTTGGCAAACAAACAAACAAACAAACAAACAAACACATAGTACCCCTGCTATAGTAATATAAGTGCATTCCTTAGAGTTCCTCTAGGCTTACACTGTGCTCATTGAGATCAAAATCAAGCCTCCTATTTTGAAAACATCCTAGACTGATAAGGAGAGGAGCAACAACACATTAGGGCATCTATTTTTTCTAGAAAAGACTATACAAAGTAATGAAGTATTAATATTATTACAGTATTGCAAGACATTTTAAAAAGGACCTTTTTAACTGTACAAAATATTTTTGTATCTTTTTCATAAGGCACCACCACAAAAATCTACTGTTCTTACATTGCAAACTTATGTTTTCAATAGCTTTCTGTATCAAAGGCTGAAAGTTACAATGGTGTATTGTGTAGAGCAGCAGTTATTGGGATTTTCCCCATTTTAGTCCCTTTCACCTGAAGTTCTTTTAGAGCAGTGGTGCTCAGTCTTTCCATCCAGTGGGCCAGATGAGCAGTGCCCAGTTCCTCCATGGCCGGGTCCAGCAGATAAACCTAATGCAGCACCAAGGCAGGCCCAGCAGGGAGGGAGTTGCAATCCAGTGGTGTGGAGGAGGAAGAGAGTATGGCCCAGTCCCAAACCTGGCCAGGTGGAAAGGGGGAAGAAGGCATGGTTCAGACAGGCAGGGGGAAGAGGTTATGGCCTGATCCCAACCCAGACAGACAGAGGGAGGGAAGGGATGTGGCCCAGCTCCAACCCACTGCACAGGACTTAGGATTTCAGTAGCGGAAATTGACACTGCATCCTTGCCGTCAAGTATCCCAACCCTTCAGAAGCCCCCAAGACCAGATTTGGCTCGCAGGACAGAGGCTGAGCACCCCTGCCGTAGAATGATGGGGGGAGGGATGGTCAGGAATTATCCATGCAAACTTTTGCTAGAAGATGTAAAGCTACTGCTGTATTTCTTTTGTTGTGTACAGAGCATAATCCCAGAAGCATGTACAAATTTGAAAGAGTTTATGTAACCACCAGATGATTGGCATAATCTGCACTGAAAGCCAGACATACTTAAAACACCTGTGCTAATCCCAGTCAGAAGGATTAATTCTGCAGCATTTGATCAATATTCAGCTTGCTAGCAATGATTGCTAAGCAGTTCAGGAGACAGCACAGTATAGTGGTTAAAGCAAGGGATGAGGAAAGATTTATCCCCAGCTCTCCAACTGACTCTGAACTCAGTCAGGTTTCTCCAGTGCGGTGTAAGGTGAAAGAATCTTCCCTGTTTGACATCCTCAAGTGCTGGAGAAGTGTCAAGCTCCATTATTGCTGTGACAACAGTTGTGTAAGCTAGTAGTCAAGTACAAGCAAGTAAAAAAATTGAGTGTAACAACTCGTGTTCTGTGGTTGTATAAAACAAATGCAACTTCAAACCTCTAACAGGAAGTGCCCAAAAGCAAAAGCAGATACAGCTAACTTGTGTATGTCACGGGGAAACGAGCCCTGCAGCAGCACAAGTACAGTTCGTCCAAAGTTCGGCTATTGGTCAAGAGTAAACCGGAACAGCTACCACTGCATGCAGAGGTCACTGGGAGTTGCATCTGTTTAAAATTTGAGCCCAACTCTGGCCCTGAAGCACTTAGAGGGTCTACCATAGCAGAGGGATAGATTAAAGAGGAAGAAGGGCCGTTTTATATCCCAACTTCTGTTCTCAATTGCTTTTCATTTGTTCAGTCTGTTGTAGAATTTGCCGAGTGGGTTCCTGGCTTAAACACACCTATTTTCCAGGCACAGCTTTTCCTCCAAGTGAGGCATTTGCACACCCATGGAACCAGGGCCAGTTATACCCATTCACTGACTGATGTACACTACTATTAGAAGGGCTTAGATCACAGTCTTGTTCTGGTTTGATACAGAATATACAATTTGCCCTGCTCTTAGTTATTACTTATTCAGACCCCCGGTGCTTCTTCTGTACCCTCAAGCTACGGCAGCATGAAAGTAGTCTTCTGCCTTTATTGCCAACTCCTGTTTACACTGATTTAACTGAGAGCATAATTTGATGATTCTTTTAAAATCTAGCAGCGAAAGACCTTCAGGGGCCTTTCATACACCAACATATGTATAAGTGTGCTTTTTACATCCTATAGTGTTATTACACAAATAGAAACCAAAAGAGAAAATACCAAAAAAAAAAAAAAAAGTATGTCTTTAGAAATGATACATGAAGTGTTACTTACTTTCTGTTCTTTTTCTTTTTAAAACGGAACTTTGCCCTAAGGTTTTTACTGCAGCAATATTTTTAGTTCTTAAACAGCAAGTTCACTCCATTTAATTATACATCGATATCCTGAAACCTGTTTGAATGTAGAAGTCATGGAAATACCACTTCATTAAACCAAGTAAAACCACTATGTATGTAGCAAGGATAAATGTTTTGCAGCTGTACTTTCATTTGTCCAAAAACTTATCCATCATTTGTTGTATTTTTTTTTTTTTTTTTAGTTTTGAGTTTGTATTTTTTGGCTTTCATGTTCAAAATATGTTTATAGCTTTATAAATAAAATAATCTGCCAGGGTAGCCATTCAGGATGAGCCACTGGAGATTATAATCCTATAAGAGTGATCTCTCGTCAAATTCTTCTGTCAAAAATGCTAAGAGGATTGGAGTGTTTCCACTATTCATGTGGAAAAAGGCATTTTAGAATAATTGCATGAAGTCTCCTATGAGGAAGTTAACAGGGAGGACAGCAGCAGCTGAAACAGTGATCTGTTTCTACGTACATTGGTTTGATTACCCGCATCTTTTCATGCTGCCTCAGCAAAAACACTAGCTATACTCATTCCTGATTATACCAAGGTATAATACCCAGCCAAAGAAGGCACAACTACAGCAGTACAAGAATTATTCCAAGCTGCTTTAGAGCATGAAAGCAGGTCAGGCATAGAAGTTTTTGTATGCTTTTTCCCTTGATTGTAAAATGCCTATTGCAGCTGCCTGTGCTGCTGTAATTTATGTAGTAACAGGTCTGCTAAGAGTACAACCAACTGCTACTATAATGCTTTAACCTCGCAATCCCTTTTGACTGGCTTGTGCAGACTCTAAATGCAGGTTTGAGTCTTGTAATAATTTCCTAAGCCACCCTCTTCTCCAAACCTGTCTCTAGAAGGTGCTCGCTATAAAGAGAGCAAAGCCAAGGATAACTACTGGATGTAACCTGTACAAAAGTTACAGACGACAGAAGGGACACACTTATCCTCAAGTCAAGAGTGGAGATGCACTATCTGAACATACAACTGGAAACAGAAACGAAGGAAGTACAAATTAGTGGCTCTCAGGTAAGCGTGCATTTTGGAAGGTTGCCTCAAGCTGGTTTGCAAGCCGATGGAACTGCACAAGAAGCCACAACTTGAGCTCCCAGGTGCCATTGTGTAGACTCTTGGGAGTTTTGAAAGAGCACAGCATTCAGACCGTTTATTAGTGCTTAGCCAAGGTACATGAGAGACTTGCTGTAGGAGGAAGCCAGTCAGTCTACTCTGATATACCAAGGAATAGGACTTGCAGGAAACAAGTGCCATATACAGGTAGAAGCTGGCCAGGTTTATTCTACTGTTGTAGTTGCCCAGATTTTCTTTTGCAAGGCATCAAGTGTCTTTTTCCGATTCAGTGTCCACCAGTAGCACTATAGGTACATCGGTGAATTCCCAGTATCAGGCTTTATCTATGGGAAGGTTTTAAGATCCAACATAACTGCCCAGATACTCTCCAACATTTTACTGCTGGAAGCTCTCTGTGACCATACTAAGTCACAAGGACAGCACCCTTCATAACTGAAAGCAATGGCAGAATGGTACAAGTCTCTAGTTTCAATAGCAGATGCAAACATTGAGACAGATTTTGCTATTGCTGCCTGATCAGCACAAGATGTTACCGTCACATAAAATATAACACTGGCACACATTAGAAGGGGCCATATTGTAAAAGCAAGAGAATTTCTCCTTGACTTGTATTTTATATGGCTAGAAACAAGAAGAGATTTTCCCTTCTGCTGCCCCAATGCACATGACGACCCAGAAGTACTCTGAACACCATTCACTGCAGATCAACAGTTCTCACTGCACCGAGAATAAAGGTACTTTACACTCAGCCACCGCAAAATGATAAAATGCATCTCTGCTCCCTCCCAGTGCCCAACCCCTTCCTTTTCCCACAGGTTAATGCTGCTATCCACTGCTCACTTTGTGATACAGCAGAGGCGAGCAGAATGGGTACCAGACCCTAGACTAGCTAGTCTAGCACCTGCTGTTAACAGTGATGAGAAAAGCAGGAGTAGGGTTACTTGTTATGAAGAAGTTTCAGGTTAAAGAAAACTACTGCTTAATTGCCCAGACTTGGAGAGCTCTAGCATAAATCCACTGTAAGAGAGGTGGCCTAACCAGCATATTAAGCCTCTTGGGACAGGTTCATCCTTTGTTACTAGCTATACTACAGGATAAAGAATTGAAAGTGAAGACATGTTCCTCAATACTTAGATTCACCCCCACTTTTTAACAGCAAACAATCAATGGCTTGAATATATTTCACCCTCAAACAGGATGGACTCATTCCACCAAGCATAGTAGACAGGAAAGAATGTGACCTAGGAAGGGTCAGATTTCTTGTGGAAGTGGTTAGCATTAATTCCTTGGAGGCAAGTGGGGCCTCTTCTATCCTAGGATTAGGATACTCTGCCACTCCTCCTACCAATGCCAAGGGGTTTTTTGAACAGAACAAGAAGTAGTATCCAGTTAAAGTCTGGTTTGGGGTAAAATCTACCCCAGAGGAACAAATTGAAAAAAAAAAAGTGCGCTTGACTGGTAGAGTCACAACTCCATTTTTTTTGTTGTCAACCACCCTCTAAGGCTTACCCATTTGCCTGGATTATTATTAGGTTGTGTAGGCTGTAACTGGAGAAACTGTAATGCAAACCAGTTAACACCTTTGAACTTTGAGGGTTAGAACTGATGTAAATGAAGAAGATCTGCATAGCAACAAGAGTGTACAAGAAATTTTCTACCATTTGGCAAGACATGTTAGTTACAACCAGAGCGTCCTTACGGCCATCAAGCAGTTTCTAATACAGAAATTTTTTAAGAACAAACCCTTTATTAACATTCAGAAGTGCAATACTATTTAAAAGGGGAGATAAGTATGTTTATTAAAGTTCATTCTATTCTAAGGTTTATACAGAAGATGGAATGCAATACAAGCCAAGAACACATCTTAAATGTTTAACACTACCATCCCCTAACTCCCTATAAGGGAAGTAAAAAAAAAAAAAAAAAAAAAAGAAAACACACAAACAAACTAAGGAAAAAAAATAAATCAGAAAACCAGTTAATATTTAAACTAGTTGCAAGTGGCTTTGTCCAAAGTCATCAAGCTAGCTACTGCACTAGCTTGCATTTTGTATGCAATTACGACAAGTCTCTAAAAGCTGGAGCCTTGTGTACTCCAAAGGATAAAGATTTGTTGTGGACACAAAACTAGGTTTCAAGAGCTAGACCCTGGCATGCTTAGGATTACCTAAAGCCAGCCACTAATGCACACGCTGATCAATTACATTTACTTTGGTAGTCAGTCATGTTTTTTTGGTCAAACTGGGATTTAGCTTTTACACTATTAAAAGCTTTTTAAAAAGCTTTGCAGTACAGCTTACATCTATCAGCTACAGACAGGTCTCCAAGACACGGCTGAAGTGTTCCAATTGTCACTGGCTTGTCCAGTTCCAGTCACATTTGCCAAACCCACATTTGTATCATCTTCAGTGGGCAAAGATAACTTGGCTGGAAAGTCCTCACTTACAAAAAGATTTTATAAACGCAAAACAAGAGCCATGTAAAGTAAAGTATCACCATTCTTCATACTTAACTGTTTCAGAAGAAACGCAGCACCTTTTCACCCAGACTGCTTCCTCAAGAAATCCTTTAATTCTTTAAAGCCATTAATACCCCAGGAATTAAAAATGAAAAAAAGTTAGCTATTTCAGAAATTTTTGCTGTGGTTTTATTTACAGTGGTGGAGCTGAAGAATGTCAGATGTCAAATAAGCAATAATATAACACTGTAGCTGGGCACAAACAATTAATGGTAAATGAAAGGGGATAGCCCGGAATGCTACTTTCCATACAGAACCCACATTTAGTTCAGTTTTATTCATAGTAACATAAAAGACATCCGATTACACTGGTAAAAACTCAGGGTTTAAATTGGTACTCAAAACCACTACACATGCAAAGGAACAATATCCTGCTAACGTGACTTCGTTTACTGCTGCATTTGTCTTAATATTAACAATTATGAACAGAGCAGTGCAACTAGTATTTGGAACAATCCTTACAGTGTTAAGAGTGCTGGGCACAAAACTTCACTTCTCTTCACACCACTGGTTCTCTTTGCGTACCTGAAAGAAAACGAAGGTTTAAGAGGATACATTGCAACAAGCTTTATCTACTTGTGCTAACAATATTCCCCAAAAGATCCCAATTACTCCGCTTTAGCAAGAAAGCATGATCCAGAAAGACTCCATTTTTACTTACATTAGAAGCTTGCTAATTTTTAAAGCAGACCTTTACATTCACCAATGCAGATCAAGTTTATTACACACACACACACACACACACACACACACACACACACACTCCTATTCAATCATTCACTACATAGTTTAGGTCAAACTGTGCATCTCTGTACAGGATTTAGGAAGAGGTGAAGTATGTAGAAACTGTCTTTGCATTCAGTTGTTTAACAATTCCTAAGGTATATTGTTATTCTGTATTTTTATGGTCATTTAATAGTCTTATTTTGAAGTGGGCCATCTTTTATTTTTACTTTTGTTTCTGGAAGATACATCTTACTAGGAAATTCTGAGCATCTGAGGCTTAGCAGCAGCTTCCAACAATATGCTCCGCTTTAAAATAAGCGGCTTAAGACCATGATATTAGTCAGAACATTATGTCAAGGCAGACCAGGATAGGCTGTCCTATTGTTTTGGCTTAGTTGTAGTGAGTTGTGTCACCATATCCTTTAGAAGTGCTGTGGTTAACTGCAAACAGTCAACATGCTGCACTACATCAACTTGTGGAAGTTTGTTGGAGCACTTATCCCAACAAGACTGTATTACATATTAAAATAAACTGAGACCAAGAATGTGACCTAGGAAGGGTCAGATTTCTTGTGGAGGTGGTTAGCATTAATTCCTTGGAGGCAAGTGGGACCTCTTCTATCCTAGGATTAGGATACTCTGCCACTCCTCTTACCAATGCCAAGGGGTTTTTTTCAACAGAACAAGAAGTAGTACCCAGTTAAAGGCTGGTAAAAATCTACCCCAGAGGAACAACAAGTCCTTTTATCCAACAACCTAGCTACATTAATATAAAAGACACAGGGAAGAGTTGTTTCAGCATATAAAACAGGCCAAAGTTTGATTTAGCTGGAACTATGGAATACCTGTGCCTCTTCCTCCTCAGTGAAGTCATTCTTGATATTGAATGTCTTACGAATTTCTTCTGGAGTTTTCCCTTTAATCATGTTTGCAACAGTCTTGCATGTGACATCAAGCAAGCCTTTGATGTCCAAATAGTTTGCAGCCTGCAAGAAAAGTAGAGATTTAAAGTCTTCACATCATTATTCTGCCTTCATGGATGTATATGCCTGCCAAGATTTGTTTGCACTTCACAGTCCCACTGTAATATTTCAAACCAATTCTAGCCCATCTTCATTTTGAGAATGCTTCTTTCTTTTGGATTCAGTTACAAAGTCTAAAAAGTGTTCCAATATGCTCATAACTGTAAAGTTAAACTGATTTACAATTAAGAGTTTGCTTAGAGAATGAAGCGAAGAAACATTGTTCTTGAAAGTCCACAGGCATCCATGGTCTTACTTTATTGCATGAACAAATGTGTTGGCTGTATTAAGTTTTCTGCACACAGTTCACACTTTGTATGGGTCAGTGGAAGTGGGGAACTAGTCTGTGAAGTTCTGCAATGCCATTCGCATTTTAAAATTTAGAAGTGTGTTCAGGTTGCTAAACAGAATAAAACATGCAATACTATTTCAAAAGTTTACCTAGTAAAACTTCCACTTTAGTGGAAGAGAAGCCCAGTTTCTCAACTGGGGGGGGGGGGGGGGCAGGGAAATCAAAGCTCAACTCCAATCTGTGCCGATATCCTCAAATGTGTAGCATTAATCCTTCAATGTTCCACATACTGATCAAAGCATCTCTACACATGTCTACTTGAACTGGGAAAGCTGAACTAAATTTCTACTGCTTCTACACCAGTTCAGAAGTCTAAAGAGAATATAGTTGTGCTGAAAATAAGAGGGCATCCACCACCAGCCGGCTTACCAGGATAAGTTCAAAGAGTGTTCCTTGGTCTACCTTCAGGAATTCTTGGTCCCACACAGGGATATCATCTGTTCTTTTCTCTTTGTTCTCATCATCCTCAGGAGGAGGAGGATCATCCTTGTGGTGGGTGCACCACTGGATCACCTGATTAAAATGTCAAGAGATTAAGGTTAATGTTAAGCTCTCTCAAGCAAATCTTCCTTTAGCCCCAGTTTGAATTTCAGACTACATTAACAGAGCCAAAGGCAAAGAAAAAAAAAAAGATGCACAAAATGGTGGACCAGCAGTCTACCTCAGTGCTACTGTCTCATGGTAAGAGAAGAGTCTCAACATAAAACATAACTCTCAGGAGTTTCACAGCTGTTTAAAATTCTTACATAGTAAGTTGGTAATAAATTCTTTGGTTCTGCAAGTTTCCTACAACACCAGAGCCACAGGAGCACATTTTTAAACAATACCCCCAGAAAAATGTTAGGAAGACAGCAGACTCATACATGCTGTGTACAATGATATTACAGCCCGAGATTCTGCATGCTCCTGCAAAAATAGTTTCATCCACTTGTGAAACAAGGAATATGGGCAATTCTTATTAGCAGACAGCACTTTCAGTGGATAGTACTACTCTAGATAGTCAAACTAGTTACCAATTTCATGGCAGAAAGAACATGGGTGATCAGCTAATAGAAGCTTTGATATTTATCAAGGGATGTTGAACTTTTAGTCTATTTGGGTTTGCAAAATGTTGCCTGTGCACGACAAAAAGGAGCAAATACAGTTTGCTGTGAAGTTTGCCTAATTTGGTGCCAGAGTCAGACTGATTCCAGGAGTGTTTTGAGTACTGGTCCCTACCCATGGTGGTAAGATGGGCCTTAGCCAGTTCAGAGTCTGCCAAAACAATGTAAACTGGTTCTCTAGGCAAAGCTTATCCACAGTCTCTTCTTGTTGGAACAGGAAGAGAAGAACCAACTTCAGCCAATTAAATGTACCAGCTTTCATTTGGATTTGCTGTGCCAAACTGCATGCTTGGGACACCACACGGTGACCATAATTAACAAAGATTCCTAGGACACCAACAGTGTGCATGTGGGAGGGGAGGGGAGCAGTCACAAGCATGGCTCCTACACAGTATACTGGGCACACATGACTGCCACTGCTGCTAGCATCACAATCCTTCATTCAGTGCTTGAAATGTATGCTTTTGGGCAGGCAAATCAGTCTGATGTCTAGAACTACAGGTTTGCAGAGCCTGCTCTAGCCACACACAGTTTGCATACTCCAAGACACATCCTACAAAGGATTATGGATGTGTGAAACACTTTCAATAATGTGCACTTAACTCTGGCATTTTTTTTTTTTGCAAGGTTACTACTGCCACCACCATCTTACCTTTTTTAATATAGCTGCATTAACGTTTGGAAGAGGAACTGGGTCATCATCTCCTTCATCATCCATTCCCAAATCTAAGAATGGAAAGAAGACTGAGCAGTTGGCAGTATTCAACAGTAACTTTTTCCTGAAATTCAGCTACCTGCATCACCCCATCACTACAGACAGATTTAATTTACTCTAACACAAAGTGTTGTTAATGATGCCATTTGTTTGCATCCAGCTTACCTGCTACAAAGATATGAATTTTAAAGAATATATTTTTGCAATACTAGTGCTGCATTCCTTTAAAGCTACACTGACCGCAGGAGGTTCATCATATCAAGCAGCTAATAAAGTTTCATCTGTTCAAATAAAGTGCTGATGCATTTCCTTCTTCAAATATTTATTAGCTCATCAGTTACTTATTAGAATCAAATTTCACTATTTCAGTATTTTAAACAGCGGAACTATTTTATTCCCAACTATGCTAGGAATTTGAGAGGAAGACACTCATTTATATTTTAGCTACTATGGAAGTTCAGGCCCCAAACTCATCATAAAATGTTTCAATACAGATTTCTCTTCAGTTTTACTATTATATGAAAACAAAGCTACTGTGTTAAGTATAGACAATGGTTTGTCCTCTCTGCAGGAGCAGTTATAGAGATGCTGGGTATTTGGCTTAAAGAAACATTCTGTATCCAGCCACAACAGCCATATAAGTTCGTACTGTGGGACAGCGACTAATTCTTCAAATCAAGTTAATACAAGCTTATGAAATGCAATACCGATAACCATTAGTCTTGTGTGTACATGCAAAAGACCTGGATACGTTTCCGTTTTATTGAGGGGTCAAATTCAAGCTAAAAGATGCCAACATCATGATACAGAAGAGGTACTGAAAGCACAATACAATTCAAATTAGATTTTAATCCACAGGATTAGTACCATATTAAAGTAGTTGTCCCACTGATTAGACTACTATGGCATTTTTAAATTTGCAGTAACACTGCATAACTGCTATGTTATCTCAGTATACCCTTCATAATGTTATTTGATTGATGCATAAATTTTATTATTTGATGTTTTAAAAAGGACTACACCACATCCAAATTCACTGTCTTAAATATAGCTTGTTAGAACCAACTGCGGTACTGTGACCTCAGAGTAAGATTATGTATAATGGACAAGATCCCAGCAACCTGCTTGCTTTCTTTAGCACCCTATCATTACCACTACTAAGGAGACGAAGAAAAGAAGAGTGCTATTGTCAAGAACTAGCCTTCACTTAACTAGCCTCCAGAGACTAAAAACTACATTAAACAGGTACTGAGCATTTCACCAATTCATAGGAGGTTCGAATATACTTTTAATGTAGTACAATGCAAGAAAAGAGTTGCTAGTTGCTGTCAAGAGTTGACTGAGGAGGTGATGAGGAATTCAAAAGCCTCAATTAGATGTAGAGAGTTACCAAATAGCAAGGACAACATCTTCATTTTTCACACCAGAGATCTGCAATGCCTCCTGGATAATCTTAAGACACTTTGCACTGACAAACCATACATCAGCCCCTCACTCACCTTTTAAAATTTTGCAGTCTCTTCCTAGTCCTTATGGGAACCATTTGGACATTGAAAATAAATGAACTCTGGAGTACCAGGTATCTGGGGACAGGGAATTCAGTGGCTGCATGCATTACATCTCACACAGGTTTAAGCACTTTCAGTTTTCAAGTAAGCCTAGATACTACTGCACACCTTAAACAGGGGCAAGATTTTTCTGTAAGGATATGCCAAAAATTTTAGTCTATTAACTGTCCATAGAAGTACATATTTACACTTTGTGATTATATTCCCCATCAGTTATGCATACCATATCATAACAAGCACCTTTTGTATTACAGAGTGCAAGAGCACAAAAGCAGCATGCAATTAAGAATCTAGAACAGAGGTTGGTAACCTACACCCCACAGTCTGGATCTAGCCTGTATAGATATTTAATCCAGCCCGTCAAGCAGGTTTGAGAGAATGCACCATCTAGTGGCTGTCTCTGCCAACTGCCACCTCTGGGCAAGGACCAAGCTGTGTTAGTTTCTGCCAAACCTGGATCTAGAGTATGCCAACTTTTGTTGAACAGAACTTTTTGCCTTTATTTATGCAGTCAGTTTAATGCTTAGTGTGAGAGATGTGGCTTTTGGAGACTGTTATATTTTTCCAGCCAGAGAAGGGGGGAAGGAGAGGCAACAGCACCAACACTTCCCCAGAACACACTGAAAATAAACAGAACTAGAATCTATACTGGAAGGATCAAGCATAGCTTATTTTATACACAGACCATCTGTTGGTTTTCTGGAAGTTCTTTTATTTGCAGTTTGTACAAGAGAGTAAAATGTTTAATTCTGAACTCTTGAAGTGGTTTGTTTAGTTGCTTACAAAGCATGACACTCTCTGCTTCAGTTCTCATTTTTTCAGTTTGTCATAACATCTCACCTCATGTTACAGAATCTAAAAGGAGATCTGTACTGGAACAGGCCATCTGGTCTGTCCAATTTTTGATCTTTGCAGCATCAGCTACTGCTCAGTTTTAATATATTAAACAAACTGAGTCAAGCTGAAGGCAGATAAAAAAAAAAAAAGGCTTGCATTCTCAGTAAGCTCCCCATCAGGATAGCATTAAATTACACAATACTACAAAGTTCAATGCCAAGACCTTCTTCCCAAGAGCTCTTTCCCCAATAGTGAAAGTAACTTAGGACTTAACTAATGGCATCAATATGGTCACCCTTTGTTTTCCATTCACATTTTTTGTGGTCAAGGCAGTTTTCTTTCATTCCCCTACCAACTGGCAACAACAGCCAAGGCACCTAGCACCTTGGATATGTACTGTTTTCTGAATGCCTCCCAATCGCACAAAACAGACTTTAGACCCCAAGTACTATATTACAAAGATCTCCCTCTCTATTAAAACCAACATTCCTCTTGTTTTCAGCTCCTCCAGATCAATAGCACAAATAATCTAACCCTACTTACTCTGTAA
The DNA here is from genome assembly GCF_001723895.1 of Crocodylus porosus. NCBI lineage: Eukaryota > Metazoa > Chordata > Crocodylia > Crocodylidae > Crocodylus > Crocodylus porosus. The sequence goes on from NW_017728914.1 coordinate 28,378,239, forward strand.
GAGCTGCATTAACTGCAGTGAGTCTATGCCTAAAGAGTTACTAGAAAACTGGCTTCTTTCCCTTAGCTCAAGGGCATCAAAACAGCTATCGCTGCCTGTTCTTCATTCTCCTAGGCATATGAATAAAAGGTCTGTCCCCCTTCTCCCCAACACAGTCAATTTTTAAACTGTCTGTCTTTCTGAAGGCATATCCAAAAGTTGTGCAGACAACCAGAACAGCATCTTAAGAGACCTTACTGGTCACCCTGAAGCTGAGCATTATAGTTATCATTCTTTATAGACAGACCCTGATCAACATGACAACCTTGAGTCAAGTTCGCCCATCAGAGGCACTTCTTATTAAATCAAGTAGAACTGACAAGCTGATTTTGATCAGTTACCAAACATTACAATGGCCTACTAAATTTCAAGTTTTGATGCCAAACAGGCATCTATAATAAATGTTATTCTAGGAAGCCCCTTTGCACTAGCCAGGTCTTTAGAACACTTGCATAGATCACTTGTATTCTATCATCAAATACCAGCAGTGGCGATTCTACAGAAAAAGAGGTTAGTGCACTGAAACCCAGGTTACTCCAAATCAAAAAAAACCCACACCTTGTTTCAACACAAGTCCTACTTTTGTTTCTTGACTTTCAACACCATGATACCTTGGTAGCCATCACTTAAATTCATAAAAAAATATTTTTTATATAGATATAGATATATAGATATAGATATAGAGAGATCATCATAGGGATTGGGACTGTAAATAAGATGCAGCTATTGAACACACAATTAGTGTTACTTACCAGCTACATAAGGAAGTTTAGACCCAAATTACATGTACTCAGGGGTTGGTACACTAGTAGGTTACACAAACTTCACATCATCTGAAATGACTTCACAACAGTAACCTACATGGGACATCAGTTACAAAACAAGCAGCCACACAGCTCCTTTTAGCTAAAGACAGACATTCAAAAAGCCTGAGCCTGAACTGATTCAATCTTTGAAGGTCAGTCTAACCTGGCTAGGCTAAATCAGTTTTGTAACTGGACACAGACATCCCAGAAATGTAGGTACATCCCTGCAGTGTCTCAGATTAGAAGCCAGGGGGGCACTAGAGCAGCCCTCCCTTGGCTTCCACAGCATGAAGCCAAGTGAGGCATGGCCAGGCCCTGGCAGCTGCGATTAGCCCAGCAGGGAATTGATAAAAAAGTGCTTATCTCCCAATTAAGAAAACAGAGGGACATTACCAACTACTTGTTGATTCAGTAGGGACTGTAGCCAGCATGTGGTCTGCTAGCCAATACACCAGAGGCGGACAATTATTTTGAGCAGGGGACCGCTTACTGTGTTTCAGCAAGGTATCAAGGGCCATATGACAGGCAGCCAGGGGCACATAAATATTACAGTATAAGCTGCGCTATCCGGCATCTTACAAGCCAGCATGCTCTACTAAACGGCATGCCGGCTTGTAAAATAAAGTGAAACCGGAAGTGCCCACCATGGCAATTCCAGTTTCTCTGAGCCCCCACAGCCAAGGGCAAAGCAGCCTATGCTGGTGAGCCCCCACAGCCTGGGGGCAAAACGGGCACGCCTCCCTGTCCCAGGGGGCCCACAGGAGGGGCAGTGATGCGCCAGGAGGGATGGCAATGTCACAGGAGGGGCAGAGGGACACCCCGGACACAGCGGGAGAAGCAATTAACTGGCATATTTTGTTATCCAGCATCCCCTATTCCTGGGGGATGCCAGTAACAGAGCTTTTACTGTACTTTTCTAAATTTTTTAGGGGCCCTGCAGGCTGGATACAATGACCTGGTGGGCCACATCCAGCCTGCAGGCTGCATTTTGCCCACTCCTGCAATACACAGGCACCTCAGCAAGGCAGAGGAGAGAGGGGAATTCTTGCTTAGCAGGGAGTGGGAGGGGCAGCTGAAAGGAGCCCAGTCTTTGGAACTCCAGCCAAGGACCAGAGGGGAGGGGCCAGCCATGCTGTGGAACAGAGAGCCCCACCAGGAAGCAAAGAGCATGTCACGATGCTGTGGGTGTCTGGTTTATCTTAAACCAGCAAAGGGTCTAGGACAGACATTGCATAAACCGGTTTGAGCCAAATCAGTTAAACCTGGTTGAATGTAGTATCAGACTTCTCAAACTGGTTTATGTGCACTGAACATCCGTTCTGTTACAGGTTTAAACCAGTTTCTGATCACTTAAAAACCGGTTTCTGTGTATGTCTGTCCCTAGCCTTACAGAGACTGGACTATGTTCTTAAGCCATCACTACCAAAAGTGTATCGAAGCGAACAATTTGATAGGAAAGAGAGCATGCACTAGAAGTGCATTATGTGGAACAATAAATGCTTCAGCATGTAAAGTCATTTATTCCCTCTTCCAGATTAGATTAAGATTCCCAATTTTAGAAGGAATTCCTCACTTCTTGAGGAAAGATACTAGCTCAAGTCTTCACATTCTTACCTTCCAACATAGTCTTGATAGTTACAGATTGCTTTGCAATTTCAACATCAACTTCAAAAATCTCTCCATCTGAACTCTGAAGTTTAATTGAAGGCATCTACAACAAGAGCAAGAATTATTTAAGTAATCATTTGCAGACAACTTAGTTTTATACAAACTGTTCCAAAGTTATGCATAATAAAAAAGGATTGGCATGCTGCCTCTTACTCAAGACAAGTGTTGCCAAGATACCTCGGTACACTAAAACAACTACTTTACCATTGGGATCAACAAATCTAATTTGCTTTTCCTAGAGCAAAGCAACTAACAATATACAGTAAGAAAAAGGCTACTCTTGCATTTCCCTAAGCAGGTAGGAAATACCTAATTTTTTTTTTTAGCTACAAAACACTTTCTTCTAAAAATAAGAGCTTACAACATTACTGTGATCCATGTTAGTGGTACAGTATCCCTCACTGGCCACATCCATAGGAGTGTGGACATCTTGTGACACTGGTGTTCCCTAGGGACAACACACAGTAGCACATGCCCTCTGGCATGCCACAAGATACCCCAGGTTTGGTAGGGGATGCTGAAGCCAACACTGGCATGGCGCCAGCAGCCTTACCTGGGGCCCTGGTGGCTCCAGCAGCAGAGATCCTACCACTTAGGAGTCTGATCAGCAGCCCAAGCATGACTCCAGCCAGCCAGTCTCCAGTTTTGGGCAGTATGCCCAAAACCAGGTCTCCCAGGGTCAAAAATCCCCTCACACTGCTACCTTGCCATGCAGAAAACACCTGAATGTATGATGGGTAGAGCCGCAGACATGTCTGCTGCACCACATACTGTACAGCCACACTCATTTGGATGTGGCCACTAGTTCCAAATTAGGGTTTAAGTGATGCAGCAAACCTTCCAGATACTTCCAACAGTAACAACATGATTAAAAGCAGCCTTAAAATTAAGGCACCTCCTCCATGCAAGTCATGGGCTCTTCATATTAAATTAGATCTAGAAGCACTCTTGAAGTCCTGGTTTCTTGGCCAAGCCCCCTTTGAAGTGAAGCATGTCTGGCATTGTATTTTTGTGAAAGCTTGGCCATGGTATACCCAAGAGAACTTTCAGCTAGAGGTGCACTGATCCATTGGCCCGATATCAGATAAGCACTAATATAAAGACGGCTGGCTGCATCAGAAATTGGCCTGATGTGGCCGATAAATGGCCCGTGCACGCGCAGTCACGGCACAGCATGTAGGCAGCGAGGAGCATAGCCCAGCAGCTTGAAGAGCAGTGTCCAGCTGGTAAGTCTGTTGGGGTAGAAGGGAAAGGAAGGAGGGGGGGCACAGATCAAGGGGCCCCTGCAGTGAGGCAGGGAGTGGGGCTGGGGCAAGCGCTGCCCAGCCACAGCTTGTCCAGGGGGTGTGGCTCCCACCTCTGTGCACCACTCACTCGGGAGGTATGGGGGGGTGCCCCCGGATCGGGGCAAGCAGCAGTGGCAGCACTGGGAGCGGGGGCTGTAGGGGGGCCTGCAGCCACCCCAAAATTCACATAGTGTGTGTGTCCCCCCCCCCATAGACCCACTCTCAGAACCACCCACCCCACACAGATCCAGGGGCACACACCTGCCCCCCCACCCTGCATGCCCAGCCGGAGAAGCAGCAGGAGCCGCCAGGTGAGCACCAGACGGAACCCTGCACTCCCCAGACAAACCACAGCTCTGTCCCGCCCCAGCTAGGCAGCCCTTGCCCTTGCCCCAGCCCCACTCCCTCCCTTACTATGGGGTGCCTGGATCTGCCCCCCCCCCTTCCCTTCCACCATAAGACTTACCAGCTGGATGCAGCTGTATCAAATCAGATCAGCATCAGTTAATATGCCTCCTCAAAAATTAGCTATCTGTATCAGCCCCAAAAACCTCTATAGCACCACAGCTATTTCAACCCCGCGTTTCCCACCTACCGGCACCCCTACTTTCAGCACCTGACAACACAATTGCTTCTTAACACATTTACCTGTAAGAAGAGGCTCCTGTAAAAGGAGGCTATTATAACAAGATTTAGAAGACAGTACATTCTCAAATCCATGCTGCAACCAGTAATGTTTAAACAAACTTACTGGTTAGCTCTTATACAAGTTACAAGCATAATGCAGATGTTACTAGATAAGGCTTTGAGTACCATGCATGCGATTAGATTAGCGTAAGGGTCCCTTCTAGCCTATGAAGTCTAGAATTGCTTCAAAACACGTTCTTGAAATCAAACTGCTTAATTTGGCAAGAATCAGTTAGTTACAACTAAGATGTCTGTTGTAAGGTTGTGTACATCTCCAGTTCGCCATTTCTTTAGCCCTTCGCATCAGGGTGTACACAATGGGATTAGTCTAAAATAACTGGGTTTTATACAAGTTAGATTTGTTTTAATAATGCATTCATCCAATACATTTCCTTGCAAAAAAATAAAGTAAAATAAGTCAGTATGAAGCCATTTTTGGCCTTGATAGGTTTTGTTTTGCAGAAGACTGTCATAATAGGTTAGAGATCCTTGAGCAAGCAACTGAAAAGCAACCCTTAAGCTACACATCCTAAAATAGTCTGCAAACCCATTTAAGAATTGTTCGGGAAAAGGCTTTCAAGCTAAACAGAGAGATTACTCATATATATTACTCAACTGATGCCTGCTTGAAATACATGCACAAAATAAAACAAACAAAAATAAAAATACATAAACTCAAGGAGCCTAAAACTTCATAGATTCAAAGTTACTGCAGTCAGAGCAGCAGACCAGCTATACAATTTTCAACTCGCTTCCATCTGCTTGACAGGGAGCGCTTGCTGTAGCTCATCACAGTACTGCAACAAACGCAGGCCAATGGAGCCCAGCCAACGCAGGTTGCTCAGCAGCAGACGGTAGCCATAGATCTTTATGTTTGAAAGGAAGAAAGTAACCTTTTCAAGTTTACTTGGCAAACTTGCTTCATGTTTACAAAACACTCTACCTCCAAATGCAAGTATTACCACACCTTAGAGGGATAAACTTAGAAGAGTCAAACTCATTAAAGTTGGGCCCGAGGTTGTAGTGACACATTGCTGTGTCATCCTGAGTAAAAAAAAAAGCAAATACTGAATTTAAAAATTTTAACTTCTTACCACCAAGAGGTCCAATCCGGCAGTGAGAAGCTGAGTTTGCTCAAGTACAAATCTGCTGCCTCAACCGCTAGCTAAAATAAAGCTTCAAACAGCCGAGACAACTTGCAATTGGGGTTCATCTCCAATTTTATGAGAGTTTTTTCATTGGTCTGTTTTTGGACTATTGCTAGGTTTAGGCTCGGTTTGTATTGGGCAGGCAGTCACTTAAGTTCCAGGAGATCAAGGAAATTTAAACCAGTTGTTTTGCCTCAATTATCTAATAGATAATGCCTCAAAGATAGACAGATAGATACTTGACTTAAAAACACTGCAGCCCTTTCCCTTCCCCAAAGCACCACCGCTATTTCAACCCTGCGTGTCCCACCCCAAACCCTGCATTTGCTTGGGAAAGACAGCAAGATGCTTGTAACCGAGAGCGGTTTTCACCCCAAATATACCAGTCCCCGTTGTGAGCCAGAGCGCGTAGTGAGGTTTTCCCTGTCCGGGATTGACGCTCCTGTCCACGGACCGGCGCGCGCGGACCCACGAAAGACTCCCCTCCCCCAGGCGCTCACGCCCACGGCTCGCCCGGGTGCGACGGGCCACCAGGAGCGGAGGGGGACGGGGGCTGTCCCTGCGGCCTCTCGACCGGGCTCCACGGTCCCCCCATCAATGACCCGGGGGCTGAGCCTACCCACCCCTTCAGACCAGGCCCGGGGCCGGGCGAAGGGAGCAGCCCGCGGACTGGGGTGACTAAGCAGAGCCGCGGGCGAGGACCAGGCCCAACCCCCCTGGGTTCGCTCCGCCGCGGTGGGGGAAGTGAGCCAGGCCTCCCCCACTCCCTCCGCGGGCCGGTCCGGGGCTCACCGTGCACCTGCAACCGGGCGGCGATGACTCCTCAGGCCTGACTGCGGCGGCGGCGGCTTTTATGGGGGCGGGGCGGGAAGAAAGGACCCCAACGAGCGCTGCCTCACAGAGCGCCGGGGCTGCCCGCGCAGGTCGCCTGAGCGCTCAAGGCAGGGAAATGCGAGAAGCAGCGCTTCTGAAAGGAAATGGGGGTGG
>NW_017728914.1:28384959-28386592 GCF_001723895.1 Crocodylus porosus
TTTTCGAAAGGTAAACATTGGGGGCGGGGGAGGGCAGGAGCTGCGGGGTCCTTCAGGCAGAGGCTGTCCCCGGCGGAGACGCCGCTTGGGAACAGCGGGCGCCGCCTCAGGAGCGGTGGCGGGCGGCCTCTCGCGGGTGGGTTTTCATCCCACAAGCACGAGCCTTTGCCTCCACCCTTGGAAGCAGCGCATGCAAAGCATGAGAGCCCAGCTTCCACAAGGTCCAGGGCAGTATAAAAAGATGCTATTTGCTGTCATGATCCCATTGCACCCCTGACTCCTGCAGGGGAAAGCGGAGTGCAAACTTGATCTGCCCTGCCTTCAACTCGGGTGTTTCCTCCGAAGGAGTGAAACGTCCCTGTAGTACTTTGGCAGGAAGGCGGCTCAAAATGAAGACGGCTGTTGAGGGGGCTGGTGGGGGGAATGACTGTTGAAGGGCAAGGATCACTTGGCCAAGCAACGGTTAAATTTAAAGCTGCACCGACAGCTAGAATCGCGTGTGTTAATGCCATAAATTACGTTAGAAAGGGAGATGCCACCTCTCTACTGCAGTGCGTGATTTCTGAGGAAACATTGGCCCAGTGCCCTCCCTCGCAAATAAAATTTCCAAGTGCTGTTTGGCACCGGTCTGTATTTCAGTGGTTGACAGAGAAACCCTGAATTATTTTCAAGGCCCAGGTAGGTGCCCCGATTGTGAGCCAAAGCGCTAAAATGCAAGATGCAGGAAAAATTATGGTGAAGGAAAGTTAAAAGGCAATATATACATTCAATATAATTTCAGTTTCTTTAACTAGCATTTCAGACAAACGCAGTGAAATCTTTGGCAACTACCCAGTAGACCAGCAAATGTGGTCTCTAATGTCAAATACATGGTCTCAAATGCCAAGGATAATTTAAAGCTGCTGCTTCATACAACTGGCAGTTGTAAAGTGGATATGCATAAGCAGTACTGGTTGGAGGACATTTTCAACTGATGCAGGTCTGTGTGGCACAGAGCTACGTGGTGGGTCTGTTAGTCAGACCACAATACATTTAAGCCGTGAGCCTGCAAGGAACTCTGTGCAGGTGGATGCAACCTGCCCACCCTTGCATGAAGCTTTGCTAATGTTAACAGATGAGGGATGGCAAAAATGGAGCTCTTAAATAGGATCAAGCCCTTAGAGCTAAAACCTCGGGGTATTTAAGTGTCAGGGCACGTCCAGACAAGCACAGACACCCAGACGAGCATGGACCTGTCTGTGGAGCCACACACTGCACATGCGGGCATTCCTTGAGCTACTACTTTGTAGCACAGGGTTTTTTTGACCCTGGTAGATCCTGGGGTGAAAAAAAAACACACTAAAAAAAAGTGGGATGGTGCATGTGGTGGCAGTGTGCACCATCCAAAACTTGAGCTTGGCTGGCCGGACCCATGCTCCAGCTGCTGACCAAGCTCCCTGCCACAGAAGTGCCATGGCTGCAGCTCCCCAGGGCCCCAGGGTAATCTGCCACGCGCCAGAGTGCACATAGCACAGGTATTCCCCGGGGACAAGTAGCAGTGGCACGAGGTTGACAGGTTGCAACGGTGGGCGGATGAGAATAGGATGGGGTTTAACACTGATAAGTGCAAGGTGTTGCACATGGGGAGGAAGAA
>NW_017728914.1:28387057-28415362 GCF_001723895.1 Crocodylus porosus
ACCCCGGTGCTCTTTCCTGCCAAGGCAGGGGGTCGGACTAGATGATCTACCTAGGTCCCTTCCGACTCTAGCTACTATGAAACTATGAGGTGTCCCCAGGGAAGCACACATTTCTGCTCGTCTGGATGAGCCCATAATGCCTAACGCTTTGGGAAGTGAAATAAAAAAGAAAGGAGCACCTAAGCCACTGACCTGATCAGCATTAGAGAGTTTCCTCTTCTTGAGACCTTGCTGTCCTAGAATGAGGTTCCTACAGAGGCAAAGTCAGGCCACTTGGAATTCACCCCTGCTTTTTCAGAAGTATCCCCTACCATTGTGTTTGGCCTTGGGGATATAGAGACAGCAGAAAAAGCTGAGAGCAAAGTGGACAATACAGATAATATGGCGGTCTGGTAGCTGGGATCATCAAAAAGTAAAAAGCATGGTAAAACAGATGGCAAAGACCTAAAATTATACACATGATATAAAAAAAGACATCTCAGTTTAAGTCTTCCTGTTCTGGCACACTGTAATATTCTGGTACTCCCTCTGACATTCAAGCGGGTGTGGGAAAGATGGTTGGTTGGAACTCAGTAACTGAGAAATTCTGGGATATTATAGATACCAAAAAAGTTCTCATCCTTCGCTAAGGCAGCTGAGAAAAGGATAAAAATTATCAGAGATAATAGGCACAAACTTGAGCAATTATGTTTAGAGAGGTCTTAAGCACTACCACAAACAAATCTAAAAAAATCTTCAAAATTAAAAAAGAAAAAAAGAAAAATCAGGGCTTTCTGCTACTGATAGACTATTGACCAAACTAGAAGCAAAAAAGAAGGAAGAATGAAAAGAAAAGGATGAAACTTTCTTCTGAAGTTATTTGGAATCCATCCATATAAGCACCTGAAAGGACTACTTATGGTTATAAATCATCAAATAGGCTGTGGGATCCTTGAATCCTATACAGAATTATAAGCTTTAAAGTCTCATATGCAATACATAGCATGGAACTCAGTTTGCCCTTCTTGATTGCGTGAAAGTCAGAGGCAACTGCTAGGACTGAGCCCACAGTTCAAGAGGCCAGATTTCTAGACATCATGTTCAGCCTTCAATACCATTTGTGGAAAGTCAGGAAAAGAAGATGTTAATTCAGAAGCACCTATTTAGGATTAACAGATTACTTTAGTAAATCCTGCCTTTCCCACATGTAACAGAAGTTTTAAAAACCCAATTTTTTTAGGGATATGAACAGGTAGGAAAGCAGGTATGTGTACATTCATTTTCATGGCCACTGAATCAGTCAAATGCACTTCGACTTACTCTTCTGAGCCATTTAGCAAAAGGTTATTGCTGCACTCACAGGTAGACTTCTACTATTTATTCTGATTTCAAGTAACCCCTCAACCCCATAGTACAGCTACCATATACCCTCATTGCATTTCTTGTTATATATTTTTTATGCAAAGAGACTGTTGATAGTTCGGGAGAAAAGAAAAAATGTGCTGCCACACTAACAGCACTGCCAGTTTCCATTACTTAAAAAAAATTGTCTTGCAGTTGTTCATGACTCAAATAGAAAGCATCCTATTCCTTGTGCCATGATAATGTGAGTCAGCTGCCAGTAGTTAAATACTTATTTCTTACCCTAGCAGAAGATATTCCAGATCAATAGATCCCCCTATGCAGCCACAACTCCACAAAATTCTAATGAAGCCATACAAAGCACAAACTATAAATTCAGAGAATGGTAAGATTAGGGTAAGAGACAACAGTGTAAAGGCTGAAGCCACTACTGGAAACCAGGAACTTTGTACTTGTAACCTCTGCTCTGGCACAGACTTCATGCAGAGCCTTGGGCAAGTCACTTGCCCATTCAATCTTGTTTTCCCTGTTTGCAGAATGGAGAATACAATCCTTACCTACCTCCTAGGATGCTGCAAGGATTAGAAGTGCTAGAGAAATGCCTTGGAGAGGTCACATATTTTACTTTTAAAAAGAACATCCAAAATAAAGCTGTAACTCAAAATGTATTTGTAATGCAGACTGACAACCCATCCTTTTGTAGATATTTAAGACATCCTAATTATCTTGGTACTTCAGCAATTTTATCCTAAAGTCAGGGTGCATACATTCACCAGTTACTAAATTATTGCATGGTCTGCCAAGTTGAGTAAACAATGCAATAATAATACTAAAATAACTTGCTTCCCACAGAAAAATCTGGAGATAAGTCCAGATATTGTAGGTATGAAGACTACATGAGTACCTAGAGAAGTACTATCAGATGGAATAAAACAAACGAACACCACAGACAGACAAAACTGTAGACATGGGAGTTAAAAATTACCTCTGAGATATGTAAACCTCAGGTGTCTAAGAGAGAGAGCTGCTTTAAATGGTACATAAGCTCTGTAAGGTTCAAAAGAGGCTGCTTCTGAAGTTTAGGCGAAATGGGGCAGAGAAGAATTAAAGCTCCCATTGAAGGAGAGGGGGCAAATTAAGCTTAAAACCCTTAAAGTGTGTAGGCCACCTTTACCTACCAGACACAATTGTGGATGTAAAACCATGCATGTCACCTATAAATGGTAAAGTTGGAAAAGCAACAGCTACAGATGCAAAACCGCTGATGAAAATATGCTCTTAGTTCATCCACCAGGTGATGCCAGGCTCAACTCTGAAATGCACAGACCTAACCAACCAAAGGGGAAGCATCAGGCACAAGTGTGTGTGCTGCAGTTCCTCCACTTGCAAACAATTTCGGCTTTGGAGAATTAATGGAATTTCTCACCTTTCACAGACTTTTTGCTGTAGCCATTATAGGAGATGGGACACTGGGACAAACAGGATAGTAGTCCATTCTGATACAAAATTGTAACAAGAACAAATGTCAAGTCTCTCTCCTGTTATCAAGTGAGGCCAATTCTTACATTCTCACTGGAAGGGGTAGTTTAGTGGTCAAGACACCAATATAAAAGCTGGAGCAAGGGTCTGTCCCTTGCCATGCAACCATCACTAGCTATAAGTGTTTTCCTGCAATATAACATATTTTGCCTCTTTGATGCATTAGAAGGTAGTCTATATACCAAATTATTCTGAAACAGCCACTGAAAATAAAAACTCTTAATTAAACCCCTGTATTCACAGTGACTTCTGCAGGAATAACTCTTTGGCCTATAAGGGTAACAGGGCTGTTGTACAATGGTGGAGGTACTTTAATTAAAACTTTGTGGGATATCTCTAATGTTAATAGACTAGACTGCCATAGGGACCAACCTTTTTGGCAGGTGTGCCACAAATTAGCCCTGCTCCCTCCCCAAGCATACTACTATCCTCTTTCCCTGCCTGGTCAATGAAACAGGTTTCTAATATCCATGAAATGTAAAGGAAGAGACTTGCATAGATGTTATTTAATGGAGTCTCACCATGCAATACCTGCTGCACTCCCCCACAGCAAAGGTATACCTTGCTCTTTAGAAAATGTTTATATGAACTGAATATAGGCAGCTGATGTTTTTAGTTAACCACTACACTTCTTATAGTAGCCCTGGTGGAGTTCTAGGCTAAAAACAAAATTGCTTTTTGTATTAAATTGTAGACAAATATGCTACTATATGAAATTCAACCAAGCCAAGGGTCAATTGGCTCTCTAAATGAATCTGCCAGTCTTTGGCAGGAGTGATGAACTATGAACATGCTTGGTGACCTTTTGTGACATGCAACCTTAGCCAGGTGTCAATATAGATATTAACCATCAAGACATTATTCCCTTAGGCAAGCCATCCTCCAAAGAGGCATGTATGCAAGACACAAGGATATTTGTGGATGATATATTTTATTGGACCAACTGTATAGTTGGAAGGGACATAGACAAGCTTTTGGGTTTCACGTTTATGGGAGTCAAAGGAGATTGCAGAGAAAAGGTTGACCGTCCAAAATTTAACTAACAGATAAATTTGTTGAGGGGACCCAAGACCTAAAATAAGTAGCACCATCTTTTCTGAGTTAGGGAAGTGGGGGGTCTAGATTCCCAGACCGCAGAACTGAGGCACCTCTTTTACTTTATGAACCGAAGAAGAGAAAAAGTCTTCAAATACATCAAGCTGTCATCAGAAGGAACCCTGGAGAGGGAGAGATGGAGATGCAGAGCAAACTGCTTTTGAAAGAGAACAAAATTGCCTTTCAGAGGGTACCTGGAGTCAAATAATTTCAGTCAAATATTTTCTGTACACACTTAAAAAGTATTAGTAGTACACTGTTTTAGGGAATGAAATTCCACTAAAACAAAAGACAGAATTTCCAGGTATGGCTATATGTCAGAATTTAAAAGCTGGAGTTCTAGTCTCAGCCATGAGCATGCAACAGAAGAGTCTTTAAGCCAACCAGGTCAGAAATTTAAACAGTAAAAAGCTGCAAGGATCTATAAAATGCTAATCCTAGCTATGGTCTATGTAAGGATCCTGCTAGCTTGTCACAAACTGACGAACAGCTGAGCTACATCCACTTTGTCCTTTTTGCCCTTGCTCTAGGGAACAGATAGTAAAAAGGTTCAGCCCAAAAGTACAAACCCTTCAGCCAGTAGCATTCATTACCTATATTTTGGTATGTGTGTGGACAAGCTTCCTGTTGTCAAGTTAGTGCCAAAGTTACAAAATGAACAAATACAGAAGCAGAAAAGTGGGATGAAGGAGAATAGGTCATTACCTGATCTTATGCTGACAACTTCAATAAAGAATGGGGTTTGGCAAGTTTCACCATTAAATAATTTACATTTTTTTAAACTGCCTGAAGAACAAAGGAGATTGGGACCCAGGCCAAAAGCATTCAGCACAATTGATTAGATTACTAATTTAAAGTAGTACATTCTCATTTGCAAGTTTCAGCAGATTTTATTTTGAAGTGCATAATTAAACAGCACTTTTATATACCTTAGGTCAGTAAATTGGCTGCAGGAAAGGATAACACCCACTGAATACACTGGAAGTGCAGATAGTATCCTCTTTATAAATTCACTGTATAAAGCATCTGGTGTGAACATAGGGGTATTAATACTTGATATGAAATTGTAGTGACCAGAAGTAGATATACTCTGAATGGATACTGGTTTTACTATCATTAGTTAGGGGTGAGGGAAAAAGTTTTTAGCAATTTGAAACCAAGGTTAAAAATTGACATCTTTATAGCATTATGAATAAGATATAACAGCAATGCTCCTGCACCTTTGGTCTCAATTAGACTGTAATCCAATCAGGCATGTATTGTTAGGTACATACATTGTAGGCAATGGCTTATGCAATGTTTAGATACTGTTAGTGGTTGATAATCTCGATTATTGCGCATGTATAACGAGGGCCCTACCTAATTCATGGCAAGACAAAGGGTTTTTTGTGGTTCACTTGTGGCACGCAGAGCCGATTTTACAGGCATTTCACAGCAGCCCCACCCCTTGGTGCTGATCGGAGGAGACCCAGGGGGAAAAAAGGGACAAGGGGGGCAGCTGCCATCTTGATAGCTGGTTGCGCTTCATACCATCCTGCCCCCAGCGTGATTGGCAGAGGCCCTGGCAAAGTGAGGAGGGACAAGGTGGCAGCTGCCATCCCGTCTGCTGCCCCATCAGCTGGTGTCTTCTCCTTGCAACAGCAAGGAGCACTGGTTTCCACTGGGGAATCAGGTTATTTTTGCTAAGCTTTTTTGTTGTTGATTTCGCAGACAATCCTGGTTTTTGTGGTTTCCACAAAATCCATGAAATTGCAAATTAAGTACAACGTGGTCTTTGGTACAACCGTAAACTGCATCTGACTGGAGGGCTTTGTGGCAACAAGGTGGGGCTACTTGTGGCAGGTACCTCCTATGAAATACCACAATGGTGCAACCTCCGGAATAAGGACAGTATAAGGGCCTCAAAACCCTAGACCCACATCTTTTTGGTTACTCCTTGGTTGGAGAAAAGCTAAGGATCATCACACTAACACAAATGGGGTCAGGCAGTCAGCAGCAGCTCTAATCTGTTGCTCTCTGGTAGAAGCTACGATGGGGAGGGCAGTTATTTCAGGCAGAGGGCCGCTTACTGAGTTTTGGCAAGCCATCAAGGGCCACATGACAGGCAGCCAGGGACAGATCAATATTAATTTTCTAAATTTTTTTAGGGGCGCTGCGGGCCAGATAGACTGGCCTGGTGGGCCCACGAGCCTCATTTTGCCCACGCCTGAGCTACAACCATTGAGACACTGAATGACTGGACTTGGTCTGGCCTTTGGATTCTGCCTCAATGGTCTGAAGGGGAATGCTAATGTAAGGCAGTCTCCACTCCTGCCTAGGCATACATGCGGAAAGTCTTGGTGTGATGGTCCCACAGACCTCACACATACACCATGATCCAGAGTATCGACAGCTGCAAGGAACAATGTGCAATCATTTTCTCCAGGTCTAACCCAGTCCTGGCTGTTTACCATGTAGGTACAATCAGCAATAGTTACAGTTAAAAGATAAGATATGTGCCAAGGACTGGCTTCTCAAGGAATGACACTTTTAAACTTTACTGCACATGAGAGAACTTGAAACAAAAAACTTAATTTAAAATCAGAAGTCTCCATTTTTTCTTCCCATATATATGCCAAGAAACACTAACCGCTTGGCTCAAGACAGCAAACTGTCTTCCTTTTCATCCAGAATGCAGAGTGCAGCCAAATACATTACAGAACCAAAGCAGCACTGCAAAGACGGCATAAGGCTGAGTCATGAATCCTTTGCTCAGCATTTCCTTTAATACATTTATAATTCATCCCAAGGAAAGGCCAGTTCTGTGCAAGTCATATGCTTATAAGCCAGCTTCTATCCAAATTTAGTTTTGAAACCATGACACTTGAAGAAACCAAATATTCTATGTACTCTTCATTTTGGTATGAAGATGGGTCTCATATTCCATAAACATTTGGCATTCCCCACTTGCTAAAAAAAATGGCACAAAGAAACTGAGATTTTTATGTCAATAATAAAACTCAGACTTACATCTAAAAAGAACAGAGTGAACTGCTGCAGTGCCATAAGCCTGAAAAACCATAGCTTCAAACAGCAAGGACCATTCCTTAAATAGACTAGTAAATTCTGATACCGAGATAGAATTTTCTATTACAGTTATTCACCTACAGATCATTTTAGTTGATTTTATCCATCTTGTGTCCTTCTCCCATAATCCTGAACTGCCTCACCTCCTACATCTTTCCAGATATCGGAAGTCCTAAATGTCATTTTGGTCTCTGATTTTCCCTCTGAACACATGTAATGCAGACACTAGCATTTCAGAAGTTTCTGACATTAACTGAAATTAAAATAACATAAAAGAGATTAACATAAACCTACAGGTTATTGTACCCAGTTCATTTTATATTTACTCCAATAAAACCCGTCAGTTTTAATATTTGAAGCTAATATTCCCAGACTGCAGGATCCAGAATTCCTGTTGCAGTTTTGGTTGTGTTCCCTGCAAAGTATCCAGAACTATGTAAACTAGGGTTTACAATCCACCGTAACCCAGTATCTAAAACACGAACCATTTCTATATCAGCTCCAAGTTAGATTTATGCTATATCATATGCTATCTAGGAACGTAAGTGAACTGAGAGGCCAGTAGAAACATACATCAGTGTTAGTTCTTGAAGGAAAACAAGACTGAGTATAACAAAGCAGCAGTTCAAACCACAGAGTACACTGAAATATTTCCCAAATGCAGTATGAAAGGGCTGAATTTTGGTTCCATGACAGCATTATATTCATATACCTGGGAACAGAGCCCTCCAACCAAGGTTCTCCGAGCTTCCAGTACACCATATCCATTAATGAGAAATGGCAGTTTGCTCCAATTGTAATAAAGCTTGCTGGGGACTGGAACAGACATGCTGTTTGAAGTGCACCAACTACCTCTAAAGCACGTCAACAGCCAGGAAACAGAGATCTACATGACCAAGCAGCACTTAAAAATGGTGGAAGCACTTCCGGAGCTACCCTCAAAAGAGAAATACTTTCAAGTGTGCTCTGAAATGTCTGTGCTTCTCAGCAGTGCTCCAGCATGCTGTACTGCTCTGCTCCCCAACACTTCAGTGGGGATGAGTGTCAGGGAAGTGGGGCAAACAGCCAGCGAGTGCTCTTCCTGCGTGCTTGGCCGTCTTCAAGAGTATCAACAGCAGTGGTTTTTTTGGACTCGAGGCACCTCTCCATAAAACTTTTGGGAATTGAGTGGCACCCTATTTCAAAAATGACTTTAAATATTACAATACTTACCTCCTCGAAGAGGGGCTGGGCAGTGGTTCAGCCAGGCAGGGACGAGCTTTAGTCTGCACTTATCTGCTTAGCTTATTACATCATACCTGCTTAATCATCTTAAACCTCTGGGCATCCTTCAAAGCATCTGATGGCACCACAGCACCCTGGTTGAGAATCATTGCTCTAGACGCCTAGAGGTTTCCTGTGAGCCTTTGCAACCATCTTGAAGTAAAGGGGGGGGGAGGCACAGGAGGAAGAGGGTAGTATTATCTACATGGTGCTAAATTTGAAGCGTGCCAGGATTTGGGGTGCTTCAAAGGCATGGTCGTCTGTGGCTCAGCTGCACTTAAGTTTTCTTTCCAAGAAAAGCAGCTCCCCCTCCTCCCCACCAAAGAAAAGGAGATATTTCCTATGGGAAAACTACATACAGGAGACTGTACCCAGCAGACCCGATTGCAGGGAAGTACTTTTTGGTTCAGGAACCAGGATCTCTTTAGGTTGTTCAGTTCTTTCCTAGCTAACTCATCTCTCAATTATTATCTATTCATACATTTTAAAATAATTTTCTATGTTTTTGTCATTACAAAATGTCAAATTTCCAATATGTGCCATTTTGAAAAACCTGCCTTTGGAAACTAGCATGACTTAGATGTGCTCCAAGTATCTTTCAGAAACAATCACATATCTGCCAATAGTTTTGGATGGAAAAATGGAAAAAAGAAACTAGACAGGAATATAGGCAAGAGGTAAAAAATGAGATAGGGAAGCTTAAATGCAGCAAGTGTCAAAGCAAGTGATACACAAAGAAATCACCTCACCCTTTCAACCACTGCTATTATGAAACAGATTGAGCTAGCCCTGCCCATTTCCAATTTTCCCATAAACATTTTAAATATCCTTTAGGGTAGGTAGGGTTGAAAGACGTAGAAACAGGTAAAGGCTGCCAAAGTACATAGACTCTTGGCTACATGGCTGAACTTCCCACACAAATGCCAAAGGCTGGAAACAATTTAACATCAGCAAAAATTGGAATGGTATCAAACATATCCAAACTCTCCATTGGTTTATCCTGGAGAAAATTTATACCTGTACATGCAGAGTCTCTTGTCAATCACTGATGGAATGTGCTGCTGGAAGAGCCAACCTTAGTCTCGTAAGGATCATAAAATAGCCATACTGAGAAAGTGCGCATCAGTAGTGGCAGCAAAACTACTTGAAAACATTGACTAGAACAGAAAAATATTCAAGCATGTTGCAGAATATCTTAAATGCAAGAAAACAAGAGTGTGAAAGGAACTGAAAAAAGGAAGGAAGGAAACTGTAAAGAGAAAGATAGCAGAACTTGAAAGCATTTCTAACAGATTTATGGAACACACAAGAGAAAAGGTTTGCCCTGCTCCTTGGGCAAAAGTATATACGTATGAACCTATGCTTTTGTAACATCTCATATTCTGAAATCTGTTTTTGAATGCAGGAGTTGCATGTTGCACGGAAACGCGCATTCATCTATTTAATTCTACCATGCAGATAAACAAAGACTTGTTTAAAAAGGCTAGCGGCCCAGAACATATAAATTGTAAATGACTCTTATAAGAGTGAACTATGGAAAGCTCTAAAGACCTCTTTAATCTCAAGCAGGGAAAATGCTGGTGCTGCTCTAATCAGTCAGTGCTCCTTGGAGAATTTATTTTCCTAAGACCATAAAGAATCATAGAAAGTCAGGGTTGGAAGGGATGTCAGGAGGTTACATCTACTTCAACCCCCTGCTCAGAGCAAGACCAGCCCCCAACTAGATCATCCCAGCCAAAGCTTTGTCCAGGTGAGTTTTGAAACCCCCCAAGAATGGAGCTTCCACCACCTCTCTAGGTAGAATCTAATTGATCTTAATTATAATTTATAGGCACAAAAACTCATTCAAGGTAAATCAAGATTTTGGAAAAATTCCATAAAAGAAAAAGGGTAATCAACATAATTAGCTACTTAAACCTAACCTATGTTACTAGGTTTCAGGTACTTTGAAATGCAATGAGAAATATGCACAAACATTGGCTTCCCTGGCAGAAAAAGTAACATCATTGTCTGAGATTAATCTTAAATTTTAGTTTGGGAACTACAGTGTTTTAGATTCTCTACTCCTGAGCAATACTGGTTGCTCCCATTTGTCAAGCTTGTAGGACAGTAACACTGTATAATAATATTCACTTATTTCTTTCACATCTTTCAAGGAAAGTTTTGAAATAGTTGGTGCGCTAATTTTCACCGAAACCACCACATTGTGATAGGACCGTGGAATCCTGAAAACGTACATAATAGGTTTGGATAGTTTTTACAAATGAAAGGAAGAGAAAGTTCAGATTTTGCCTTCAGATCTATTTATTCAGTTTCTAGACAACCACCCAAGTTACCTAACTCTGTTCACATGCTTCTGTACAGACCACCTCATCTCAATTAAACAGAAAGTGAGACATGTCAGTTAATAAGAAATCAGAGATGGACAGAAAGAATCCTATTATTCCAGAGATGGATGACAGCAGCAGCAAGGATAACCCAGACCATTGCTTATGAAGATGGGAAAGTGACAAGCAAAACATTTTTGAGGAAAAAAACCGTTCTCCTTAAAACATGCGAAGTTCTCTTTTAGAAGTAAAAAAAAATTATGTGCTAAATTAGAACACAGCTTAATACCCCCTTTCCCAACATATGGCACAAATTACTTCTGAAAACATTTTGGTCCTCAAGAAGTCTTGCTGAAACCCTCCAGTAAAGAGTTTAGAAGTCAATATGGTTTGGATATAGCAGAAGGAAAAGAAAGGCCAGCAGTAAAAATCCTGCTTTATACATTAAAAAATAAGGAGGGAGGGGAAGGAGGGTAGGGAGAATGGGAAAGTATGTATTTCATAAAATAGTTATCTGCTTGCAATTTAGACATCGCAGGCCAGATTTAACATGTAAAAATATAAGTTCTTTGGTATGAAGGTAGCCAAAAAGGGTAGCTTCTAAGAAATTAAAAACTGGAACTACCTTTTTTTTTACTTTTATGGAATAGAAAACTTGAGATGTTCTCTTTTTTTTTTTTTTTAAAAACTGAAAGAAAATAAAACTGGTCTGATTATTTTGCTGAACAGCCTCCTGGACATCATAGGATATTTTATAGAAACACTTGAAAGGGGAAGAATGTTGAATGCATGAAGTATTAACAATGTGAATTTCAATGAGAACTGTAAGCCTACTTTGTACAGCATGAAATAAGAAATAAAGCACAAAAGGCTCACACCTCCCTTTACTGTTTAGAACAGTTATACACACAATGCTCAAGAGCTAAATTTTAGATCACAAGTCCTGCTACATCTTAATACAGGTATTTTATTGAACTCCAAGTATTTTATTTCTGCAATTTAGAAAGCAGCATGAGATTTTTGGGGTTTTTAAAAAATAACTGATTTGAATATTTTTGCCCTACTGCTAGTAACTTGTTATGCTGCAATTACAGATTGGAAAGCGTTCTCTGACCAACAAGCAAATGGTTCAAAGAAATAACACTACAGAGAGTAAGGTAGAGAGCCAAGAAAATGTGACAGTTCATTAAAAACCACAGATTCATGCTCACCTTCAAAAACACATGAGGAACCAACAACCTTGGAATGGATTTCAGGAGTTTAGAGCAGGTTGGAAAGTCATTCCAATGACCTATTTTTTCTTTAGGATGAAGATTTGCATACAGGGTTTATGAAACCCACCAAGGTAAGTATCTTTTTATTAAACTAGCAGAGTTAACCTGAGATACAATTAGGAGTTGACATTTTTCCATACTTAGTTCACAAGTTTATTATGAAAAACACTGCAGGTACTTTTCTGCAGTAACATCATCTTACAGAAAAAAACAGTTCTGTTCAAAATAACTCACTACGCTTGGACAATTACAAGGGACAGTGTAGGAGGCAAAGAGTGAGGGGAAAAAACTGAGTGTGGACATAAATCAACACAATTAAATTAAACAGTATTCCCTGAAAATAAAACAAAACAGTTTTAGAACACAAACAGGAGGCGGTCTTGGTACTTATTTTAAAAATGTTCATTAAGCTTCAATGATTGTTTGCTGCTATCCTTATCTACAGTCATGCTGAATAAAGCTATAGCTAAATGGAAAGTTAAATGTATTCACGAGGTGTTAATGTCTACATCTTATTATTCGCAGTCTCTCAGAGAAAGCAAAAGTAACTACAAATAGCGCTATGCCAGAAACTGGTTTCTTGACCAACAAAGTTGCTTCAGCATGCAATGAACTGGTTCTTTCTAAAGTGGTCACTGTTGTTGACGACAAGAGGCTTTGTATTTTAATATGGCACATCTTTTGGTCCATGTGAAAACGAGTTTGAATGTTAAATATTTTCTGACACTTCGGAGTTACTGTTGCTCTTCCCATTTCCTTTAGGTCAACATATGGTTCATGGCAATACTGTACAAGTGTAAAATCTCTTTACAGGAAGTAGTCTGGGGTGCGACGAGTAACATGTGGTTCACCTCTACGTGGCGCTGGATCAAACTGCAAACTGAAAGATAACATACGTTATTCAAAGTGCTAAAGCTCTCATCAGCTTGTATTAAGGATTGCCAGACACGGGTCTAATACACAGTAATCACAGTAAGTCTTAGGCACAGTAATAACAGCAAGACACAGACTCCCCAGGTCTGGGACTAAGTTGCTATTTAAAAAATTGCTCATCTAATTTATAAAATTCCTCTGGCGCAAGCATTTTTAAAGGCTTTTTTCCAATGTTAAACCTGCAATCAGGGCCCATAAAACTTAAATATACTTTGCAAAAATATATTTACTGTAGAAGTATGGTATTAACTGGAAGTAACACAATAAGGACTGGGTAGAAATCAGAAGATGCATTTTTAAAATAGCCAAAACATTTGTGGTTGCAGCCAAACACCAGTACCAATTCTGCAGAAATAGTTGATAGCCTGTCACAAATCCACTGTCTTGCTTATTTTATGCTGTAAACATCATTATAAATAAATGCATTTAATGAATACCTCACTATAACATACATTAGGGATGTCCAACTTCTAAGCAGCCAGAGGCAAGCCAAGTGTGTCCGGGCTATTCCCCATCCCACACAGGCAGCCCCTCTCCCCCAGCTCAGCTCCCTTGCAACACCTACACTCTGGACTATGCTACCCTGCTCCCTTGGGTTGGGAGTAAGGAGAAAAAGCTGGGGGAGGGAAGAGCCCCCAGCTGCTGCTGCAGCCAGAGCAATAAGCAACACAGAGGCAGGTAAAACCCTAGAAGCTGCACATAAACTGCTCATGGGCCATATACAGGCTGCCATTTAGACAGTCCTAATGTACATGAAAACCAGGGATCCAGGCTTTCCATTCACTGCAGAAAAACACAGTTTCTCATTATAAGGAGAAAAACCTCTCTCTTTGAAGGACAAAAATCATGGGAAGTGGTGGGTTTCCCCTTGCAGGCTGGCAGAGTTCCAGCCTGCAAAAGGGCTAATGCAGGGGCAGGCAATTATTTTGGGCAGAGGGCCGCTTACTGAGTTTTGGCAAGCCATTTGGCAGCCCAGGGCAGACAAATATTAATTTTCTAAGGTTTTTAGGGGACCCCACGGGCTGGATAAAATGGCCTAGTGGGCCGCACCCATCCCGTAGGCCACATTTTGCTCACCTCTGGGCTACAACGATCAGGCGCAGAGCAGCCACAGCAGAGCTGAACCCACAGCTGCCAGCCCACAGCCACACCCAAGCCCCCCATGGGCGCCACTCCAGCTATGATACCTATGAGGGAGGGGGAGCTGGGCTCCGTGCTCTACTCCCGCCATAGCAGATGGGGCTCAGGGGCTGGGGACTGCAGACCCGTGTCGCTGGCCCCACTGCCCTGAGAGCTAGGGGCCCCCCTCTGACAGGGCTGGGGGGTTGGAGGTCGTAACTGAGGGGCAACAGCAGGGTTGGGGGCCTGTGGCTGTGGGTCAGGAGTAAGGGGCACCGACACAGTCCGGGCATTGGTATGTCCGGGCTGCTCAGGGCCACAAAATGGGGGGAGGAGGACAGGGGACAGGACACAGCTGGACCCACATCCTAGTAGGCAAAAAAGGGACAGAGGGAGCTCTGATTTCCCATGATAAAAAACAAAAAATTAGAGGTATTTAGAATTTATTTTACTGTAGTGACTGAAGCACTGATAGGCTTCCAAACTGCTTTAAAATTGTATATATACAGCAAGAGCTGTGTTAACCAGCACTCTATTAGCTGGAAAATGCTATTTTGCCACATCCCTCAAATGCCAGTTAAGTGAAACTGGAAGTACCACTTCCGGGGGACTTCCTGTTTCGCTGCCGCAAGCCAAGTTTTTCTTTGCCATTTCAGGCCACAGCCCAAGGCAAAGCAGCCTGCGCAGGGCCCTGCTCCCTGTCCCCTGGCACACTGACGCTGGGGAGTGCACCAAACAATGCACATTTCATTAACCAGCATGCTCCATTCGTGGGGGATGCCGGATAACAGAGCTTTTACTGTATATAAAATATTATGTTCAACTGATACCTATATACCAGCTGACTTCCTGCCCTTTGGGCGGGAAGCTGGACTCAATTTTCTGAGGTCCCTTCCAGCCCTAACGTCTATGAAACCTATGTCTATATCTATCTATCATGGGAAAATACAGATTTGGGTGGTTTTAAAAACCAGAGAATCTGCAATTTTTAAACAGAGAAAACCAGGATCCCTGATGATAACCTTGACTTTTGGCTTATGTTAAATCCCAATAGGAAGTTTTTCCAACTTTTAAAAATGAAAAGGTTAGAATTGGGACATTTTATTGAAAAAAAAATAAAACAATAAAGCAGCTAATATTCTAAAAAAAAAACCCAGAACGCCCCACCAAAGAAATACAAGTTTTGTTTAATGAAGAAAAAAAAAAAAAGATGCGTTTAATGTCTGTTTAACAGTCTGTCATGTTGAATGGAATTCTTGGAACGTGTTATTTCTCCTTCCTTCGTTAAACTGTTCAGTCTCAACTAGAGGTGCAGCAATACACTGGCCCGATATTGGATCAGCACCAATATAAAGAAAAGTAATTGCATTAGAAATGAGCCTCATGTGACCAATAAATGCCCTGTGCATGCATGCACGCAGCTGCAGTGCAGCATGTAGGCAGCGAGGAGCACAGCCCAGCAGCTTGGAGAGCTGCGTACAGCTGGTAAGTCTGTTGTGGTAGAAGGGGAGGGGAGGGAAGGGAAGGGGTGGGGGCAGATCAACGTCCCCTGCAGCGAGGGAGGGAATGGGGTGGCTCCCACTGCTGCACGCACCCCATGAGGGCATGGGGCAGAGGGGGTGTGTGCCCCCCCAGATCTGCATGGGGGGAGGCTGCAACTGCAGACTGGGGCTGCACCAGCCTCTTCCTGGCATGTGGTGGCTGTGCTTGGGGTGGGTGGCAATACACTGGGTTAGGGCTATGTGGGGGCTACAGCAACCACAGCCCCCCTTCTCCCCGTAAGCCCCCTTTCAGTGCAGCCCCTATGCCCTGGGAGCATAGCCACAGCCCCAGCCCACAGCTGCAGCCCCCCTTCCCCCCCACAGATCCGGGGCACCCCTGCCTCCATGCCATCCTGGGGTATGCACAGTGGTAAGATCCACCCCCAAATGAGCTGCGACACCATCCCACCAGGGCAGTGCCTCACCCAGCCCCTCCCTCTCCACAGAGGCCTTGATCTGCCCCACCCCATCTACCACAACAGACTTACCAGCCTCAGGCAGCTGCATCAGAAATCAGATTGGTATTGGCTGATATGCCTCATTAAAAATTGGCTACTGGTATTGCCCTCCCAAAATCTCTACTGGTACACCCCTAGTCTCAACTTAACATTTACATACTCTTAATTTGCTCAATGTTGTCCAGATCCTGCTTAATTTCTTTGCAAGACTTTAAGCACGTAGCTAGGAGTTCGTTTCAGCAACATGTGCACAGATACTTGACAGGCTACACCCTTTAATATTACAGTTTGGAAAGCTTCTATGCTCAACTTCCTAAGGGTAAAGTGAAGTGAGCAATTTTATGAATGCTTTTTAAGTTACATTGCTTTGGTGAAATAAAACTGTACTAAAATGCCACACAATCTGATCTTTATATACTTACAAGGAGTATTTTAGAGTATCGTCAAGTTCCATAATTGCAGCCTGGTTGCCACAACGGTAGCAATAGTTTGGAGCGCTGAAAATTGTTACTACGTTCCGATCATGGCACCAGTTGTACCCCTAAAGATGGAAAAACACCATACAAGTCTTTAAGGTCACCTTAATTCATCATCATTTGTGTCAGCCTAAGAACTCAGTAGCTGATGATTCACAAGCTATGGTCTGTGGAACCATTTCTCTTCACTGATAAGTCCATAGAATAAGAACTGAGAAAGAACTCTGACCTCATGTTTCACCCCACAATTTGTATTTCAAAAAACAGGATATTTTTATGTGATTAAATTTAAAGAAGTGCAATTATAGAACACATTGCACTTATCACCAAAATTTCTGTTGTATCAATATTAATAAAACCTGGATTTTATCTTACTAAGATGACAACTTGAATCTATACTTAGAAATACTGGCAACCAAGTGTTTCAGGCATTTTACTGGAACACATATGGTACATCCAACGGCACTTCAAACTTCAGGTATCAAATTTATGTAAATCTGCACTTTCTGAAAACATGAACATGCACGTACACTTCATTAAGGCAATAGACTCCACACTGAATTTACAACCAGGAAACTGATGCTCAAAAAGATTAAGTAATCTGCTGCCCTAATCCTTAGTGTGTAAAACTATAATGAATCCTCAAAGATAAGGTAGAGTATTAAGAGCTAAAAAGGTCTCCAACCTTGGATAAACTGACACAGGTCAGTCCAACTGGTGGTCCATGAGGGGGGTAGACCTTGGACTCACACCTGGTCACTGCTCCGTCTCACTGCTCTGCTGCAATACCAAGTCTCTGGGCTCCTCTCCTCCACCCTCTGCTTGCCACTTCCTGCCTCTGCTCCAGAGTGCAGGCCAGCATGGTGAGTAGTGCAGGGAGCAGAGGGAGACTATGGGGATGTGCATGAGGAAACTGTGCCCTTGAGGTGTAAGTGTGGGGAGATGCCCTGTGCAACAGTGAGAGGGTCACAGATGTATGCTGCAGCAGAGGTGGAATACCTGGTGCAGCAGTGGAGATGGGGAGTTACCTGCATGAATACATAATATGGCAGAGGGGATTGTCAGTGTAGTCTAGTAGCTCATGACTTGAGTGGTACAACCCCCAGGGGCTTAAAAATTGTACAGCCCCAAACTAAACCATGCCTGCATGACAGTCAACTTGTTTGCAGTTTCAGGATAATGCTAATTCTTACTTGCCTCTAACAGTAACTGACCACAATAGAACCACAGGATCAGAAACGAGAGCACTAATGTAATGGAGCTTAGGCATCAAGAACGCAATTTAGAGTCTTTAAAAAGAAGACTATATGCTTACCTCCATTACCAGCTGATGAGCTCTTGAAACCAACGTAAGGCCATTGGCGTGGTTAAAAGTTTCTGATATATCTTGCCCAAAAGTATAACCAGCACCTCGAGGAGAAATGCCCCAACCACCACGATCATCTGGGTCTGACCATAGCAAGTCACACATTGGACCCTAGAAAATATTTCTAGAGAGTTAATAGTTCTCCAATGATTTAAGTTGGTCTATTAAAAGATAGCAGATTCACCTGAAGAAACTTGTCTTTCTAGAGTCAATACTTTTCAGAAGCCAAGGGCAAAGGGATGCCAAACCACACAGGTAACCAAGTCTAGGACAACCACAAGTGTTGGTTTAAATGGATTAGGTGGGCAGTTGAACCTTGAAACGGGCAACCAACTGAACTGTGTCAAGAACTTTAGTGAGGAAAGGAATTGCTTTCCAATGGGTATGTCTACACAAGATGTTTACTGCACAGTAGACCAATTAGTTGCATAGTAAGTGCTGCATGTCTACATGTGTGCCCATGTTAGGGTGGCATTAACTAAATTTAGACACTGCTCCAGCTGGCTGGGGCATGAGGGAGCTTCCATATAGGGGCTGCCTGCCAGCATGACAGTGCTTGCCCCAGCCAGCCCCACTGTACCACGTTGGGCTGAGGGGAGCAGCCCTGGGCTGGCAGGCTGACCCAACCCAGTTCAACATGCTGCGGTTCTGGGCGCACATGCAAACAGCACACCTGGAGCAATAAAGTGGAGAGCAATAAGCTCTGAAGTTTACTGCTTCACATTAACATGCACCTGTAGACAAGCTCAATAAGAATTAAGCATCTTAGCCTAAAAAAGAAGGTAAATTCTCCAGAACACATTGAAAATAGGAAATACATAACTATGCACCACTTTCTGCAGACCATTTAAAACAGATATTTTCATAGCATTAAGATAAAAATGATATTTCTGATCATTTGTCTGTATACAGACTCATGATAAACATACACTGAAGTTTAAAATTCTGACTCCAAGATGCACATTTCAGTAACAGATTTGTTAGTACCTCATGAGGAACTTCTTGGAGGCGATCAAGTGCTCGGATGTGATCCAGTGTATCTATAGATGGTGAAAGGCCACCGTGTAGACAGAAAATCTGGAAGAGTTGTGCATCTGTTAGATTCACCCAGATTTACTTGCAAGTATCTGTGTTTACAATTGGAAGTAAAACTGCAACACAAGTTAGCAACAAAAATAGACCTATCAGTTTTACACATGCTTCTACAGCTCTTTCTAAAGTTTGCAACCTTCTGCTGAAACTTTTTTAACAATAAAAAGTTAGCCTTGAAAAAAAAAATCTAATGACAGTGTTTGAGAAGACTGGCACAAAGAAAAGACTTTCACATAATTAGGGAAGATAGTTAAAATTCTTAGGATATTAGACAAAAGGGACTGCCTAGAAAAAGACAATCAATCATTCATGGATGGGTGAAAAGAAGGGGAGGACTGGGAAGAATGTGGATAAAGGACACAAAGGAGAGGAAATGGGGGGGAAGGGTCAATCAGGTGAAAAGACTAGCAAAGAATAGACAACTATGGAAAGATCTGGTTTACTGTACCCCCCTTAAAGAGAGAACAGTTGAAAAAATAAGTTTCAACATACCTGGCCATCCACCAAGGCAGTTAGAGGAAGATAATCAAAAAGGTCTGTAAAATATTTCCAAACATTTGCATTTCCATATTTCCTTAAGCATTCATCATAGAAACCATATACTTGTGTGATCTGTCTGCTTTCATGATTCCCTCTAAGAATTGTGATGCGTTCACGGTAACGGACCTAAGACAAAAAGCATTTAATATCATTAACAAGAACTCACCATCTTAAAGTTATCAGTCTTTCCAGAAAAGAATTACTGAATAGGAAGTTCAGTACAGGACTTCAGGTTATATTACTATGAGCCAGTCAATATATGTAAACCAGATTTCATTGAGTAAAAATAAGATGTAGTAGTAAAATCATTAAACTGAAGATGTATTAATGCACTGATTGAAAATTATATTAATATTTGCTCTAGGCCAATACTTGAGAATGAAAAAAAGTTATCCATAAAAAAGCCTCCTAAACGTTGGGCTTTTACATAATTTGCAACCACTATCTTCTCATAACTTTCTGTTGAACACACAATTTTCAGAAGTTTAACACCAATCTGTTTAATCCTAATTCAATAATATATTAAGCATCCTTAGGATTTCCTTTTCAATTAAGCTAACACCACTCTAATCTTCCCAATTACTCACAGCAACCTCTCCAAGTCTCTCAACTCATCTGCTAGAGTAGGGGTTCCCGAACTGTATATTTGGGGTACGCAGGCGACTGCATAGTGGTGAATTTAATATTCCTTATAATAATAATTGGCATTTACAGGGTTAAAATAAAATGCTCGTAAGAGTACATGGGCAACAGAGAAGTCTGGAAGGGGGTACGGAATAAGAAGAAAAGTCTGGGAACCTCTGCTCTAGAGTCTGCCTTGCAGCTCAAGATACACAAGCCCAAGAAAACTGCCATTTCTTAAATAACAATTGCAAATTAGTCTAGTTAAAAGAGTTTTAATTTTAAGGACAATATTCTTGATTGTTTTTTTCCTTAAAACACAGCCACATACTCTTATAAGTAAAAGACTGGGGTCAGGAGTTGTAGCTCTCTGGCAGTAACACCCTGAAGTTTTAAATGTGTCAGTTCCCACAGCTATAAAATCAGATAGGAGACACCTGGTGAATATTAAGTCTAGCTGGCACACAGCTAAGCAAAAGAGAAATATTTTTTTGTCAATACAACCACACAGCTTAATAAAAGTTACCTTAAGAGCTACGAGCAACGTGACTGTTTCAACTGAATAATACCCTCTGTCAACATAGTCCCCCATAAACAAGTAATTTGTGTCCGGTGATTTGCCTCCAATTCTGAAAAGTTCCATGAGGTCGTGAAACTGTCCATGGACGTCTCCGCAGACCGTGACTGGACATCGTACTTCTTGTACATTGGATTCTTTCGTCAAAATTTCCTTAGCCTGCAACAGAATAGTGAAAGAGTCAAGATATTGTCTGTAGACAGCCTTGATGTTCAAGCTGCGTTCTACCATTCCCACCTCTTCACTGCTGCTCCCATTAAATAAATATTTCTGTACATGCTTGTCCAAGCTGATGAGCCTGAATTGAAACATTTTAGTAAAATCCTATCCTTTTTAAATTCGATTTGGAAAAAGGAGAGTTAAAATGTAATCTCCGTGTGAGGGTGGGGCTTAAATAGGCTTGGATACTATGATTAGATCATTTAAAATTTTAAAGCTACATTAACATTAGTCAGATGCTGTTCTCAAATTGTGAGGCCTTGTTTATTGCTGCAAGAAGCTGATGCTTTGGGGGGCATAAATACAACAATATTATTTAAGAATTCTGGAATATTTTTGTAATTTTAAGCAAAAATCCTAACTCTTTGAAGTCAGCTGTGTCCTACCACATTCATAATTTCTCTCACGCACCAATCTTTGAAAGCATTCAAAATTCAAGGTACAGCCCTCCCACCCAAACTCCTATGCCAGAGACAGTCAAAATATTTGACAGAAACTCAATTGTTTGCAGTTTTAACATTGGCAAACATTCTTCTAAAAATCCAGTCAAACAAAACCAGTCACATTGGTTAAAGGACATTAAATTGTCTTTCTACCAGGATGATTATCCATGAGGTGTTAATAATTAACTCAGAAGTCATTATTGGGCTTACAAGTCACAACACCAAGCTAAGTAGGTAAACTGTTTCCTCCTTTCAGGACCTATTGCAGATTTAAGAACAAACTGGCTTTTGTCATATTTGCAAAGATCTAAATAGAGAAACTGGAGTGTTGTACTTTGATTTTTTTTTGAAGTATTTTACAGTGACACCCTAAACATATTACAGTGAAATTCTGTACATTAACCCATTAGTTACTATTAGGGAAAAAACAACAAACAGAAACAATAATATATTCTAGAAATTAGATCAGAAATAAGTTAAGCACATCAACAGAAGGCAGTTTAAAAAGTGATTCCCCAGTGCCAGCGGAAATGACTTGGTTTCACTTCAAATCGGCATGAACAAAAAGAATCAAAAGAAGTTTGCAACTGACAATTTTATGTCACTACAGAGATGTCTAAAAGCAGCCTAAAACAACAGCTTGGAAATGTGAAACACTATTTCTCTCATGGTTATTGAGCAGATTCCTCAGGTTTATTTTGCTTTTCTGATCTACCGCAACTCTTCCTGTTACCACCCAAAAAAAGAAAATGGGATGCCTACTTTCACCAATACTCAAAAATCAAAGCTAATTCCCAAACTAATGAATAAAATTAGCTACAAATTACTTTGTATAGTATCTTTCTTTGTATAAATTAAATTAAAGTTTCCTCTCACCCCAAAACTTGGTTTATTTTTTGTTCTATTTGCATAAGGTAAAGTTCAATTATAATTCTAGATATAAATTACACAGCAGGGAAACTAATAAAGTGAAAACAAACGCTTTGCAGTACAGCCTCCCCTTCCAATAAAAACAAAAGATTTTCTTCCCACCTTTACTCCTAAAAGAGGTACCACACGGAAGTCAGTAGAAAAAAAAATGCTTTGAATCAACAGTGATCCCAGTGGTATACTGATACCCGTGCTCTATCTAAATACTTCATGAAGCAAGAAAGTCAGTTCTCATTAAGAGAGCAAGAGGGATAAAGTAGAGCATCCAGAATGATCACAAATTTAACTCCTGCATTATTTTAATCAGATGATCTTGCTGCCAGCTGTTGTAGTTTGTCCCCATTACAGCTATAAAATACATGCCAAAGAATTTTTACCTTCCAAGCCAAGGGGTAAGAGAAATATAAATAGAAACAAATTTTACAAGGTAATCTCTACAAAGATCTCCATGCTATTTCAGCTGAGTGTCCTACTTGAATGCCCTTATAAAAGCAAGAAAAGTCAGTTTGTACCTCGTCAGAAAGGTGGTGCACCAATAACCAAAGCAAACTCTCTCTCACTCGACAGTTCTAAAAAAGGGTTCCAGAAGTGTATCTAGCAATGATAAATGCCATCTCTACACAGGCCACACACTGAACCAGAAATAAATATTTAACTTGAAAAAGAATTGAAATATTCAAATTAACAGGTGCCATGCACTTTAGGGTTAATTCTTTTAAATGTCTGTCTGATTTGCTAGATCTCTGGTATGTAGAGCAAAGAGTTGATTTGTGTTTTTTAAAAATACAGACATTTTCTGAAAACATGGTTGCATTAATTGCTGAAGGACCAAACACCTGAAACGTTATTCAAGCCAACACCCTATATTTAGTTTACTTTATACCTTAGTGTACTACAGATACAGAAGCATTGCATCCAGGATGCCACATTACCCATGAAACAATCAAATAGCGACTCGCCCTAAACCTGGTCTCCGTGTTCTTGGATATGATACCCTGCTCATGCACAATAGCAATAGAGGTTCAAACAAAACAATGCCAGTCTTAAGCTTTAATTAGACATGGAGTAACAGGGTTCATGAGATCTAACCAAAACCTAGAAAGAAAAATGTAAAAAACAAAAAAAGATGTGCTTTGTACACCATAAAATAGAAGGACCAAGTTCCCATTAGCTTTAAAGCATGAAGATAAGACTACCAGGAAATTAGTCCAGGCTCCAGGAGTATTTATATTACACAAAACAAACCTACTTTTATTGTATCCAGTACTGAAAAGTCACATGGCTAGCTGGCAGTGGTTGCCATGAAAGCAGAATAACTTATTACAGGACACAACTCATTTTTATAAACAGGAATATTAAAAATTCATGTTCCCAGGATGCAAATAACCAAATATATCTTTGGACATTTAAGCTCAATTCTTTACTAAATTTCCTTTAGGTTGAGAAGGAAGTTTCCTTCTGAAATGGCCCTTGCGCTTTGCCAAAAAACTCTGCTTATATATGCCCTAAAAGCCAGGACAGAACTCAAAGAATACTTTTAAATGTTCAAGTGGCTGAAGAGAACCTTAAATCATGAACTTTCTCCCATGTTTTTCTAATGGCCTATTTTCCTCAAACAGAATGGCATATACTTAAAGATTTGGCTAATCTCATTCTCACAAGATGTCTTTATTGATAGCTTTAATGGCAAAAGAAGGTGTTAAGTTTCACAAGCACTACAAAGAAGATTCCCACAAGAACTGAGGTTTACCACTACCCTGCTTAGAAGTTGTACAGTGGGACTGATCATGCATTTCCAGGTGATTTCCAACCCACCCCATTTGCATTAGGTTGCCAAATTAAAAGTGAGCTACTCACTCAACTGTTCGCTATTGCTTTGACTTCAAAAGAGTACCACTTCTCATGGGACTACTGATGAGCTCCACCTGTCTAGAAGTAAGTAGTATACTTTGAGATGAAAGCAGCAGCAAACAGCTGGAGGAACTCAGTGGTCCAATACAGATATCTGCTGCAAGCCAGTATGCCTGCAAGTACTTCACAATTGCAGTGGGGTCAGGAACCTAACTAACCCTGCAAAGGAGCTAGATTCTGCTGTACGCATCCCTGCGGCCCACACAGTAGAGAATAAAACAGCTTCCTCAGCCTGTTTCAAAACAGTTCTGTCATCAAAATGTCTTAATTCAACTTAAGAAATCACTCTGTTGCGTATGACTTGTTGAAACCACAAACACGTGAATCAAATGTCTATTAGGATGAAAACTAAGGCATTGCAAAAGTTTTACTGGAGTGGACACCCTAGAATAAACACTGATTTTGTGGATCTCACTTAATATTTACAGCTATAAGCCCACAGTTCTCATATTTCATCACTTTTGGTCAAATATGTGACTGTCACACCACTTCATCCATTTACAGACATTGTAACATTTACAGCAAACATTCAGTAAATGTACTGGTAGCTGTTGTAATGAACTTCAGTAATTAAATGCAAAAAAGGGCTACAAATCATCAGCAAAGGGTCCAAAAGTTGAAGCTGAATTCAAACTAGAAGGTAGTATATAGATGTACTTTTCAATTCTAAGACTCCTGAATTTTTCCTGGAACATTCATCAGAATTTTACCCATTAAGTACTTTTTAAAAACTTATCTGTATAACTTAGAAAGTCAAGATGCGCAAAAAAATAAATGCTGCTTAATAATTTCCAGCTTTGTACTCATGACAAACCAAGTTTAGTTTATCACTGACATTTTCATATGCCACAGATTGAAATTAATATAATGAGTTTAAGAAGGTGGTTAACATCAGGAGTCTACTTCAAGAAAAATGTATTCATTTTCTTCTTTTCAGATCAGTTCAGTCTTACAACACATGCCATTAGTTGGCAAGTTTTTCCTGCATTAAAAATAAGTACATAGAGAATATCAATTACAAGGAGTATTATTATAATATATATATTATATTGTAATTACAATATTAATGATTCCAAGCTGAGCCAAGGCATACGAAAAACATTAAGACCATAGTTTTGAATAGATAAAAGTACAGTTACTGAATGTACGTTGTACTTCTACAGAAAGAAAAATCAGAACTAAGCAAAACATGATGTAATATAGGTTGGCTATTAAATCAGCGCTCCACCCATTTTGCTCAGCAGAATACTCTGAAAGTTCAAGAGGTAAGCACTTATTAAACACACTTCAGCTTAGTCATACTGTAAATAAAAGTGTCTGGGTAAGCAGACAGCTCAGATGCCAACTGTAACTGAAGCTTATGAAAAGCAGCACTTCTGACAGTGATAGCGAAAAGAATGTGCACTACTGATAGGGGGAGAACCTATACTCGTTTACGAATAAAAGAATTAAAATATATGGTAGTTTCCAACCTACTACAATAGCAGAATCAAATGATGATGTAATGTGCTCCAGGTCGTTTTTGTCTTTTTTAAAAATTAAATCATTTTTGGTAGTTGCCAGTTATACTCTAATGTGCCGTGTACTTTCATTACCTAGGAAGGAAACAAAGGACCCCAAACATGCGAAGGTGACACCTGTTTAACAAACACTTCAATTTCAGTAGTGACACTTCTGTTTTAACATGGTGTTTTCAGTCATCCCAAAAGAGCTACTTTTGTCAAACTGAAGACTCCACCCATTCCCTTACATTTCCTCTTTAAAATTAGGTGTGCAGGATGTGACTAATGCCAAACCAATCATCTGAACAGGATGAAGACTGGCCTTGGTTTACAACATATACTGAGAGAGACCACAGTTCCAACAGGACCATTTCATAATCACAGACCATTTCCAAACTGTATCTTGCAGGACTTCCAGAGAAAGATTTCATAGACATTAGGGCTGGAAGGGACCTTGAAGATAATTGAGTCCAGCCCCCTACCCCAGGGGCAGGAAGTCAGCTAGGGTCAAAGGATCCCAGCAAGATAAGCATCCAAATGTTTCCTGAATAAGTCTAAAGTAGGTGCTTGCACCACCTCTGGAGGGAGTCTATTCCAGGCCTTGGGGGCTCAGACAGTAAAGAAGTTTTTCCTTATGTCCAGCCTAAAACTGTCACGGAGGAGTTTGTGACCATTGGTCCTTGTTATACCTTGGGGCACTCTATTGAACAGACGTTCCCCCAGATCCTGATGCACACCCCTTACGTACTTACAGGAAGCCACCAGGTCACCCCTGAGCCTGTGCTTTTCCAGGTTGAAGGGTCCCATGGCTCTCAGCCTCTCATCATAAGGCCTGCTCTCTTGCCCTCTGAGCATGCACCTGGCTCTCCTCTGGACTCTCTCAAGCTTCTTGCCATTCTGATTGAATTGTGGAGCCCAGAATTGAATGCAGTACTCCAGCTGCAGCCTCACCAAGGCCAAGTACAGTAGAAGGATGATATCCTGAGATTTACTTGAGAAGCATCTATGGATGCAAGCCAGGGTTGGTTTGTTTTATCAGCTGCAACATCACATTGAAGGCTCATGTTCATCTTGTGGTCAATCATGACCCCCAAGTCCCTTTCAGCCATGGTACTAGTGAGTGTAGCACTGATGAACCTATAAGTGTGCTGTGGATTTCCTCCCCTCCCCCCAGAGGTGAAAGAGTACAGGGTGATAATTTGGACAGTAATGAAAAAGAGCTGCAAGGATCTTTTGACTGTATTTCCAGAACTATTAGCATTCTTAGGATACAGATATTAGGCCAGAAGGTAGAACGGAAAACTAATTCTCACCTACAATGAGCCTAAGAATTTTTTGGTAAGAGAAATGTTTACATATGTGTAGGAATCAGATCAAGATGAGGATTTCTCCTGAGGGTGTTTAACTCAGCTTAAATGATTTCACATTTGCTTTGAAGTTCACATTTTTTTTACTTGAGTAAATCCCCCCATTCAAACAGAAATAAGAGCAGCAACAGGCCTTGTTTGGCTATACTTTGGGATGAAAGTATACCTGCCGCTCCTTGGTTTTGCAAGCAGTATCTATTCCCACACTTCCAAATCCTCACACTTAATGCTAAGAAGGTTTAAGGCTTAATAAAAACCATGCAAAAAAAATAAAAATAAAAATCAGTGCTTGTGACTCAAAAAGCCTCTTCAATACATTGCATATTTGCTACCATTCCTTTCCCAAGTTACCAGGGGAATGGTCAAGAACTGTGTTTCTCAACCCATGGGTCATGACCCAGAAGTAGGTTGTAAGAATATATGAAAGGGTGGCAACATTTAAAAGTGGATGCTCCTTTAAAAGAGAAAAAGGTGGGAAATGGGGCTTTTTCCTTGCAGGCTGGCAGAGTTCCAGCCTGCAAGGGGCTGCTTGGGGGCCCCTCTGCCCCACACACTGGGATGCTGGGGGAGGGAGGCAGGGACACTGGGTTGGGACTGCCCATCCATGTTTACAAATGGGTCCTGGTACAAAAAGGTTGAGCACCACTGGTCAAGAGCTATGAAAAGAATGAGAAAAATTAAAACAATGGTGGGGAGGAATTGAAGTCAATCACCACAAGAGTTCAAAGAGAAACAACAAAATGTAGCTGTCTCATTTGCAATTTGGCAACATACTCCCTGTTTCCAATAAAGACACTGTATTCAGAAGTTCATGCATTTAATTATGGATTAAGTTTAAAGAGTGAAGCCAGGAGGACATTAAGCAGCTCTCTTTCTGACTTAACCTTCCTCTGTATAAAAGAGAAGAATATTATTAGCCAATAGAAAAACTGAGATTATTTTAAAGGATGAAAAGTTGGCCTTTATGGAAACTGCGTGGAGTGAAAACCTATAATCCTTACAAAGATATTTATCATTATCAAAACCTTTCCAAAACAACAATTCTTTAAATGATAAGTCATCATGACAATATGCAGTCCACATCACAGCCCTCAGTGGTGTTTCATAGTTTCTAGGGTCAGAAGGGACCTGAGCAGCTCATCTAGTCCGACCCCCTGCCATGGCAGGAGGGAGTACTGGGGTCAAACGACCCCAGCAAGATGTGCATCTAACCTCCTCTTAAACACCCCCAGGGTAGAAGCCTGCACCACTTCTCTTGGAAGTTGGTTCCAGTCCCTAGCCACCCTGACCGTGAAGTAGCGCCTC
>NW_017728914.1:28415752-28454125 GCF_001723895.1 Crocodylus porosus
TGAAGCTAGTTGGAGTTCAGTTGCAGCCTTGGCTTTCCTGGTTTGCTCCCTGCAGGACCGGACCAGCGCAGAATAATTCTCCTTGGAGGTGAATCCCGTTCTCCATCCTTTGTAGGCTTTCCTTTTTAGCCGCAGGAGGTCCGCTAGGTCCCTAGAGAGCCAGGAGGGCTGCTGTGCCAAAAAATGATATAAATCTATTGACATTAGGAAACTTACCTACTCACCGACAAAACACTAAATGTTGTTTAAGTAATCATGTAACAAAGAATACTGTGAGTGGTAAGAGGATGAGAATCCCGGCTTCTGGCAAAATGCTGCATGTTGTTTGCTTTGGGTTACAAGAGCAGTTGCACCATGTCTACTACCCGTTTAAAAACTGTACCCATGCCTGGAAAAGGTAATTTTATTAGCAACTCAGAAGAGCAAAGTGTTTTCAACCACCCATAAAATAAAGGCTTTGACAGAGTGAAGTCGAGTTTACTTCTCAGAAGCAAGTTTAAAAGGTAGAAGGAACTTCACAGTGGACTGCAAGTTTTCCAAGGCAGAAACTACAAACCTACATCTGTACAAACAACAGATCTGTACTGTCTTAGGTGTAATACAAAGGCATTTCTCACCTCTACTGTAATATAGTGGGCCACATCCTGCTTTCTGGAACCACATAATGGGCACTTTTACATGTGCTCTGGAGATGGTGGGGGGAGCAGTGCTTTAATTAAACATACTATCATGTCTCCTGTATCAGTATCCCTGCACTTAAAAATGGCAGTGAGGGGCACTTGTTCATTCAACAAGTTTTAGTTCAAGAGCCCCACCACCATTTTTAACCATGGGGATGCCAATGCACATGACACAGGAGGCTGCTGGAGCACAGCAGTTGCTACGCTCTGGGAGACTTGATTAATCAAGTCTGCTCCGACACACTGGAATTCCAGCGCATCGGAGCTGCCTCTTTTCTAGCGTATAGGTGCCCAACATCTCTACTATGATATTCTCAGATGTGCTGAAATGTTCTTCACGTACCTGCAGGCTACGCAGAGGATAACAAAGCCATTTTCCCAACTTCCACTGAGACCATGTGATTCTCAAGTACTACAAAAATGTGTCCTTATGTTCAGGCAAGGTTTTCTGCGTGGATGTGATATCTTTTATTAGACCAACTGAGTAGTTGGGAAAAAGTTCTTAGCAAGCTTTTGGGTGCAATCACGCTGCTTCGGGCATTGGGAGTCTCTAGTCTATTCAAGAACTCTGTTTACATCTTTCTTTTCCCTTTACTGGATATGTGTGTTACCTTACTACTCATTAGCAACAAACTATGCAGTGCATGCTACAATGCAACCAAGATCTAGTCCAGTGGTTCTGAACTGGGGGGTACACGCACCCCAGGGGGTACACCATGCGATGAACCTCCAGGGGGTACGTGAGATATATTTCAAACATTGTCTAACAGGTTGCAGGGCTTAAAAAAAATAATTAATTTCCCACTGAAAGGGGGTACATGAAGTCTCACTCTGAGACCTTTTTACGTTGACTGATAAAGGTTCAAAGCCACTGATCTAGTTCATTTTTCAGAACCCAAGTCTATGCAGCACTTAAGCAAACAACAACTCTTAATTTGTCAGCTATACTTTAGGATTACAGACCTCACATTGTAAGTATGAGGTTATGATTAATCTGCCTGTTATTCAGTTCAAAAGTTTATTCATTCTAACGATAACAAAAAGACAAGCACTTCAATTCTTTCTAGATGCAGATACTGTCAGGGTAACAGCACAGTTACCATCCACAATCTAACCAGGCACAACAAAGCAACTGGGATATACTGAAGGCACACAGAACAGCACAAATAGTCCTTTTATATGTTTAACAGGCTGCACGAAGAGGGAAACCAGAATACTTGGGCTTCTCACTAGTCCATTAGTCCCAACCCACTGGGCTGGCAGATCTGAAGAGCTTGGTTAAATAGAGTGCTATGGAAAAGACACATTAAGAAACTATTCAAAATTGAATTTTCTGCCACGGCACCAAAAGTCTGCAAATATGCTGAATAATCAACACTGATATCCAATCATAAAGGCACTGAATTTGGTAATGGATGAATACTATCTGCACCTTCAAGAATGCAACTTTCTACTTTGTTAAGAAGCCTACTCCTAATCCCATTCTATTTCCAATGATCCTTTCTGACTTGCTGGGCATGCCGTGACACAGGGGTGGGCAAACTGTGGACTGTGGGCCAGATGCAGCCCGCCAAGCTGTTCTATCTGGCCCACAGGGCCCCTAAAAATTTTTAGAAGTTAATATTTGTGTGTCCCTGGCTGCCTGCCATGCAGCCCTCAATGCCTTGCTGAAACTCAGTAATTGCCCGCCCCTGCCTTGACAGGACATTGTTAGATGACAAAGTACTTCAGCCAGGGGAAAAAAAAACAAAACAAAACTTTCTTTGCCTCATTTCCCTTAGAGGAAGCTTAGTTTATCAGCTTCTTTTGACACTAGGAATGGACAGCAGCCCTTGACTTCAGGAGGGCCGATTTTAATGAGTTAAGGAGATTAGGTGGCGGGGCACTGAGGTCCCGGAGGGTGGGGGAGTTGGGAGTCCAAGACAAGTGGCCGTTCCTTAAAGAAATGATCTTCCGAGCCCAAACGGTGACAGTCCCAATGCGAGTCAAAGGAGGCAAGAGTGCTCAAAAGCCCCCATGGCTCAAAGGCACTCTTTGCATATACCTGATGGAAGGGAGGAGCCATCACCAAGAAGGATTATACCTCCATTGCTCAAGACTGTAGGGGGGCTGTTAGGAAGACTAAGGCAGAGACAGAACTAGGACTAGCAACCAGGATCAAAGAGAACAAGAAGTCCTTTTTTAAATACACAGGGAGTAAAAAGAAGGCACTAGGTAATGTGGGGCCCCTGCAGGACATGCTTGGCAATCTGGTGGTTGCACCAAACGGTAAAGCTGACCTCTTTAACAAATTCTTTGCCTCCTTTTTTCTGAGCAGGGACCAGGACATCCCCCCCACCAGGATCCCGGAGGGACTCAGGAGAGGCATACCCAGACCTAGTGTCAGGGAGGGCAGTTAGGGAACTTCTGGAGGGGGTGGATGTGTTCAAATCAGCAGGTCCTGATGATCTCCACCCCACGATGAAGAGGGAATTAGCAGAGGTCATTGCAGGACCCCTAGCACAGCTTTACAAGCACTCACGGTGCTCTGGCCAGGTGCCAATGTGGTCCCCATTTTCAAAAAGCGGAGGAATGAGGACCCGTGAAACTGTAGGCCCGTTAGTCTTACCTCGGTCCTGGGGAAGCTCTTTGAGAAAAAAGTATCCAGGAGCACATCTGCAAGGTACCAGCAGGGGAGATTATGCTTAGGGGCAAGTAGCATGGGTTCATTAAGGGCACATCCTGTCAGACCAACCAGGTCACAAAATCCTTAGACACAGGTGTTGTGGTGGACGTAGTCTTTCTGGACTCTAGGAAGGCCTCTGACACCGTCTCTTTACCCAGTCTCATTAAAAAATTAGGGGACTGTGACATCATTGCCTGCCGTCAGATGGGTTGCAAATTGGCTGGAGGGCCACACCCAGAGAGCGGTGGTAGACGGGCCATTTTCAACATCTTCATCAGCAATTTGGACAAGGGGGTGAAAATCACCTTGTTCAAATTCAAAGATGACACTAAGATGTGGGGAGAAGTGAGCACGTTAGAAGGAAGGGAAAGGCTACAACTAGATTTGGACAGGTTACAGGGGTGGGCGGATGAGAACAGGATGGGATTCAATACTGGCAAGTGCAAGGTGCTGCACCTGTGGAGCAAGAAACAGCAGCATACCTACAGGCTGGGGAACTCCCTTCTAGTTAGCACAGAGGCAGAAAAGGATCTTGGTGTCATTATTAATTCCAAGATGAACATGAGCTGCCAATGTGAGGATGTGGTCAGTAAGGCTAACCGTACCTTGTCATGCATCCACAGATGCATCACAAGCAGGTCCAAGGAGGTGATCCCCCCCGCCATGCGACCTTAGTCAGGCTGCAGTTGGAGTACCGCGTCCAGTTCTGGGCACCGCACTTCAGGATAGAGTGGCAAGCATTGAGGGTCCAGAGGAGGGCCACTTGCATGGTCAGGGGGCAGCAGGGAAGGCCCTTTGAGGAGAGGCTACAGGACCCGAACCTATTCAGTCTCCACAAGAGAAGGCTGAGAGGGGATCTGGTGGCCGTCTATAACCTTATCAAGGTGGACCAGCAGGGAACAGAAGAGTCCCTGATCCCCCAAGCACTACCAGGAGTAACTAGGAATAATGGCCATACGTTGACTGAGAGTAGGTTCAAGCTAGACATCATGAAGCACTACTTCACAGTCAAGGCAGCCAAGGGAAGTGGTGCTCGTTCCTACCTTGGGGGTCTTTAAAAGGAGGCTAGATAATCACCCTGCCAGGGTCATTTGACCCCCGCATCCCTTCCTGACCTCGGCAGGGGGTCAGATTTGATGATCTGCTCAGGTCCCTTCCGACCCTACCAACTATGAAATGAACAAACAACAACAAGTCAAAACCTGACACATGCTTAATGTGGGTCAGCAGCTTGGTTTAAATTGTTTTTGCCTACTCTTCCTCTGAGGCTTCTGTCAAACCATGATTGTTTACTCACCCATGAAACAGAGCTAAGTTGCTGTGGTCTAGTTTCCTCTTATCGAGGGATAAGAACCAGTAAAATCAGCAGTCTCCTAACAGCTGACAAGTAAATCCCTGCCCACTTTTAATTCACTGTAACCTGTTCACTTCTCCATACTCAGTGTGTACCAGCTCTTCAAGACTCTTGCTTCTTTCTACTGGCTTCTCTAAATATCACGGTCCCTTTATTTACCCTATACAAACTTACTTCTAAGGTAAATTATCCTAGAAGATGAAATTTCGGGGGGGTTTTTTGGGTTTTTTTTAACAATAAACTTTCCTTCTAGCCTTTCCTGCCCAATGAATACCACTCCCTTTGCAACTGAAGGTTAATTTTCAACATATATTTCCTTCTATATATAGACAGCCTGTTGATTCTATAGCAGACAAAAAAATATTTTATGTTCTTACTGCTCAGGACAGTTCTCATCTTGGCACACAATGTCACCAAAAACAGTTCAGTTCAAGTCAGCTTTCTTTCCCACTGACTGACAGAGAGGTATTACAGCAACGAATATGTAAGAACTAAGGGCAGATCAGAACAGGTATCTAAACAACCATGAATCCAAGAGACTTCAACCTGCAAAAAATCAAGTTGGTTGACACAGAGAAAGAACACAGATAATAACCAAGTTTCTTTTCTTAAGTATTCACCAACTGCATTCACGTTGCATACCCATTCACCAACCATGCTAAGTTGTGACTGTTATTTAAAAATGTAAAGATCCCTGTAGCATGTGTTCCCAAGCATGCTATAAAAATACAGGCAACTCCTGCTTATTGCTGTAATGCTCATTTTACATTGATACCCAACTCTCTACTCTGCGAGTTTTGTTATAATGCTCATGGGCCTCACACAGCTGGCAGCAGAAAGCATACACTAGCGCCACAGCACATCAGCAGCACACAGCCTCGCTGTGCCAGTTAGCGCCAGTTGGCTTGTGTCACCATCTTGGTTTGTCAAAAAAAACCTGGTCTCGCTTAATGCTATTCCTTTTAATGCCTGGTTTTTCAGGAACCAATTACGAGCACTAAATGGGGGTTTGTATTTTACTCGAACAAGTATTTAGGAATCTGTACTGGCAACAGGACTGTCCTTAAATAGTTCTTACTCACCTCTTGGAAAAGTATTTTAAGGAAGAGGTTGGTATATCACAATCAGGCGCTTCACAAAAAAAAAATTATTAAATCCTTTTTGGTATGAAACACTTGTTTGGGATATATCAAACTCTTCCTTAAAATACTACACCAAGCAGCAGTTTTCCTACTTACAACATGACAATTTAGAGACTCACCACATACCATAATTTGAATAGAAGTAAAGTACTGGAATATTTTATGATGGTAAAGTCTGACCATGCTACACTCATAAGCATTTGTTTATGAAAGCACATTTGTGTAATTTCATAGAGATTAATCA
This sequence comes from Crocodylus porosus, assembly GCF_001723895.1. Taxonomy (NCBI): domain Eukaryota; kingdom Metazoa; phylum Chordata; order Crocodylia; family Crocodylidae; genus Crocodylus; species Crocodylus porosus. Next base: position 28,421,838 of record NW_017728914.1, read on the forward strand.
AGGGCACTCTACAAAAAGAGATTGGTTCAATCAGCACACTACAGTAGTCACAGGCACAATGCCAAACCTGTCACTTCAGTGTTAGTGACAACCATAAGGGGGCACATCAGTGACGTCTCCCAATTCTGTAATCATCAGCTCTCCCAAGCACATGCCACAAAAGGTATTTTTTTCCACGATAAAATCATATGAACATACAATGCCCCTCTCTTTCGCTGTTAGCGCTTCTCAGCTACAAGTCCTGAAGTAACCCGATTCAACACGAGACCTCCATTTAGGATACAAGGTCGACATGACAGGAGGAGCGTGCTTGACCTGCACAATAAATTGTTGCCCCCTAGGAACAAAAACACAGCATCTCTTGCTCCAAGTCAAATCATTGAGCCACACGCTTCCTCAGAAGAGACCGCTCTTTTCACTCGTGCAGGCACGCGACCCGACAGCATCACCAGGCACCCGACGCCGCAAACAGACCGTGTGAAGAAAAGTCTAAATAAATTTGCTCTGACCTATACCTGTCGCTTTCCCTTTTTTGGTGCAAAAGTCTAGTTCATAGATTTTACAGGTGTTATCAAGTCCAGCCCGTTGCCCAGGGGCAGCAAGTCAGCCAGGGTCACAGGATCCCAGGAAGATCAATTGATTCTTAAAGGAGTCATGAGTAGAGCTTGCATTGATCTGATACAAGACAAATCACCTCTACCACGAGTCCCGATGCCCTTTCGCCTCTAGACCAATAGGGCCGGGACCCGACACTTTCCTTTTGGGTGTTAAACGCTTTAGAGACGGAGAAATTCGCAGAAAACAAAACGATGGCTTTAAAAACATCACAAAAATTTACCAAATCCCCTCACCCCCGTCCATCCTGGTGCTTGCCTGCCAGAAGGCGATTTAGCATGAACGTCTCTCGCAACGCGCGGAACCGGTTAGGAGGAAGCCCACGGGCCTCCCGCGTCACACGCGATTTCGACAGCCGGAGCGCCCCGACCACCCCGGGGGGTCTGTCAGGGGCTGGAAGAGACCTCGCCGACCTCCCCCCCGACCCCGCACTGGGGCGGGGAAGCCGGCTACAATCCGGCGAGACCGCCGACTCGCGCGGGAAGGGAGAAGAGGAGGCGGGAGGGAAGCGCCGCGACCCCGGCTGGGGGGGGCCTGGGTGCGGTGGAGGCAGGGGGCGGCCCCGCGCTCCCCTCGGCGGCTCCCGGCGCCATTTTAGGAGCTGCGAGGAGGAGGAGGCCGAGGCCTAGGCCGCCGCCTGCTCCGCCCCGCCCCACTCTGGCCCGGCCCGGCCGGCGGGCCCCGCGCTCACCTTCTCGCACAGGCTCTTCACCTGCCCCTCGGACAGCTGCTTGCACTCGTTGAGCTGCTCTACCCACTGGTCCAGCTCCTTGGTGAAGACCTTCTCCTCCATGACTCCCGCCTCCACACCGGCTCGGCTGCACGCAACGCTGGCGGCCGCAGCCCGCGGGACGCGCACACACAGCGGGTGGCGGCGGGAGGCGGCTCGACCGCTGCCCTCCGTGTAATGGCCGCCGCCCTGACGTCACCCTCGGAGGGGGCACTCCGGAAAGGGGAGGGGACACGGCGCATGCGCCCCGAGGCGGGGGGCCCCGCCCGCCCCGCGCCTGCGCACTTAGAGGTTTCGGGAGGGGAAGAGGCTGGGGGCAGTTGTGCTTGTGCCGCGTTGTCGGTGGGGTGGCGCATGCGCCTTGGGGTTGCGTGGTAGGGGTGGGTAGTAGCGCGAGCCCCTACCTAGGTAGGCCGCCCCCCTCCTCTCGCGCCTGAAGTGGCGAAGAGAGGGAAGATATCGGATCCAGCTGTGTGGAGCAAGGGGGCTTGGTCTGGTCCCACATGGGAAGGGGCATGAACCTGCCCATCCAACTCCACGGTGCAAGGAGCCCGGCGGGGGAGGAGATGTGGCCCAGCCACACCCAGGGAAGGTGGCAAACCTGGGGAGGGGTCCAGACCTGCACATGGCTGGGGGAGGGATCATAGCTTGACCCCTAACCCAGCTGTGCAGGGGGCATAGCCACGGCCTGGCTCCCACCCGGTCGGGATTTTGGCAGCAGGAGGGATGGCACTATTGACCCCCTCCACCACATTTCCTGACCCCTTCTGCAGCCCCCCAGCTTGCAGGCAGGAGGTGGAGCGCTCCTCATTGCATCTGGAGGTCCATCCAGGAAGCCACCTCCCGCACTCGCACTGACAGCATAAGCCCAAGTGGCACAAGTCCTCTCCAGGTTGCTAGTGATCACTGCACTGCCCCAGTGGCTCAAATTGCAGATCTTGGTCATCATGATTGCCCTGTAATGATTTATTTTGAAGTGAGCCTTGGATAAAGAGTAGATCTGAGCTCCAAAGTATTGTTTGATGACCATCCAGAAGAACAGTCCTCTGACTTACAATGCAATTGGTTCTTGAAAGCCGTGTCTTCAGTTGAAACATCGGGACTCGGAACCAGTTTTCTCATGGGGACAGTATTACCCCAGACTGAGGCAGAGTGGGGGCAGTGGGAGGGCTGCAGCCACCTGAAACTTCACTGTAGCTCCCACCGCCCTCCTGGTGCAGCCCTGGCCGCACCTGCTCCACCCTGCGCAGATCCAGGGACGACCCCCCCGCCCCTTCTCCCATGGTCTCCTGGGCCAACGGCGGGAACCGCTAGTCAAGCCACCGGATGAGCAGGGCACAGTGGCAGGAGCCACCACCCCCTCCTTCCTGTGCCCATCTGGCCCTGGCTGGGCAGTGCCTGCCCCAGCCCCTTCCCCACTGTGGGGGACATTGATTCCCCCCACCATGCCCCTTTCCCCTCCCCATCCCCTTCTACCACTTGCCAGCTGCATGTAGTATTGACCATCGTAAAGATGAAACCAATGTCGAAATGCGGTGTCAGTTTATAAACATAATAAACGACATTCATCGCAGCTTGAAAAGTCATAAGTTGGGGGTTGTCTGTAGTTCATATTGGGTATCAGAATACCGGAATCCCTGAAACTTCTCTCCGTCATTTTGATTTTCTGGAAGGACCTAGCAAATTAAAACTAATATTTCATTGGAAAAATGTGGTATGAATTGATCAAGTAGATCAGACACTAGATAATCAAGAGTGTAATTCTGCACTTGGATTTCTTCCATAGAAGGCACAAAGACTGCATTCAGTATCTGGTATTCTGCTTCTAGAAGTGGTTATCTGATGTTTGAGAGGAAGGTTAAATAATAAAAATAAATGCTTACTTTACAGTGTTGCACACAGTGGTGGGGGTTGTTTGCACCCACCGAAAGGAGTGGTTAGATTGTGTCCTGAAATAGGAGATGACAATATTAATTCATAGCAATTAGCATGTGAACGGGAATCAGGCTTCCATATATCTTATGTGTAATTAAGGAGATCACTCTGTTCCAGTTGCCAGAATGAGTCAACAGAATAGTCCTTCACCTGTCTTTGTACCTAGTCCTAATGCTTGAGTCAGTGACAAGTGTTTCATGTTGCTGGCATGCTTTAAAAAAAGGGTAAATCAAAGTTGATTACACTTCTATTAACATGAATAACTACCAAGTTGTTATTGGTCATGATTATTCAGCCCCTTTTAAAAACCTATCGTGCTAGCTAGTTCTCCAGTGTCCAGAAATGAATTCCATAAGATCATTGACCTTAGGTGTATTAATGCTTGTAGTAGATGTGTCATACTAGTCAAACTGCGAGCTTTTTGCTACTTCCTTTTTTATTTTATTTTTTCAAAATAGGGGAGAGAGAAATCTACAGCTATGAAGAATGGAAGAAGCTTCTATATGCAGTTTATTGCAGACTTCCATTGTAAGATTTCTTGCACTGCCTAAAATATCAGGTACTGGCTGTTTAATGGAGATTGATTACTGAACTAGTTGGATCCCACTGTTCTGACCAAGTTAGGCAATCCCTGTGCTCGATAACCATTCCATATAGAAAGTTATTTATGAGACGTGTCCCCCTCATACTGATAAAGAAATTTAAGATTTCCCTTCACTTGACCCTTCTGTACGGATATTCAGTCCTGGTTATGCTCCAGGATTCTTATACTTGTCACCAATGAATCCTGGTTATTCACCAGTATAAGAATCTCCATGTCCATTCAAGATTTAAGTGAGGCCAGGCAAGGGATGAACCCCATAATTAATGCCATTAAATCTTACCTGGAGCACACTGCTGCTACATATGCAGCCTTGTGTGTCTTTGACTGCCTGATGACGTAGTATCCCTAAGGCAGCCTCAGGTGGCTTTCTTGAGAGCTGTCATAGTGCAGATAATATTAGTCCCTGTGACACTAGTTGCAGTCATACAAAGCGTAACATAGGTGATGAATTGTAACAAGTATGAAGCTTTCAGTTTTCAAGGATGAGATGCTACCCAGTAAGAAGTCTTGTTTTGCCTAAGCAAGAGAAAGCTAGCTCTGTCAGCTATCATATTGCCAGCCTGAGAGAGAAAGCCAATGTCTGTATATATTCTGGACCCCTCCAAGGCATTTCACTCTGCTGCTCATTAAGTATTAACAACTTATAGGATATCTTGCAATAGCAAATGAGGATGTCTTGTGCTGAATCTGTTCAGTCTTACTAAACTGAATCCAGAGAGATGTGAAGGGCATTTGTCACCAGTATCATCCAATTTAATACACTATCTCTTTTACTCAAAACAAAGTGATACTTCTTGGAGAGGTTGTGAGATTACACAGATTCATATTCCACTAATATGATTACACCAACTGTATGTCTCCACTGAGGTACCTCACATTATTACTAAGATGTCTCGGTGTCTTTAAGAGATTAGCTGATGGGGGGGGGGTGACTCCACTTTAACGAAGGATTAGTTTTCATAAGTCTGATTCACTGTTGTCCTGCATAAAAATCAAACCAGTACATAGTAAGTGCAAAGTGCAAAATTCTGCATTCTGATTTGATGTCATTTCATATCTATTTCAGACTGATGCAAATGACTTCAAAAGGTGAAGGCAGTAGAGTTAGGCCCAATTAAATTATGTTTGTGTTAGGCTTGGACAACTAGTTTTTAAAGCATTGGCTTTGCTCAGAGTCAATAGCCACCAGGGCACAACAGACTTTGTAAACTCTCTGTTTCACCCATAATTAGACCCTCAGTAGTAGGCAACTGTCAATCCTTCTGGATCATGGTGCATGTGAGAGAGGTCACCAGCACCTTCAACTTGTATGCCTTGGCAGGAGCATGGAGGAGTGGAGGCTACCCAGGCCTTCTACCCCCACCCTCCCCGTTAGACCACTGAGACAGAATTCAGAGGCCAGACCAAGTCCAGATGTTCAGTGCCTCAAGGGCTGTAGTTAAGTGCATGTCCTGCATCAGTATCTCTGGAAAACATGCAAGACTGAGGAGAGCATAACAAAAGCTAAGCATTAGATGCTTGTTGCCTAAGTACTGGGGGTCACGATCTGGTTACATTATGATCAAATTGGAGAAAACTTGGAGCGATTTTCCCTTTCATCTGTAGCACAAGGTATGATTTCCCTGCTGAGATAATTTGGGCGTAGTTCCACTAATCCATTCCCTTCCTTTGCAAGGCCTAAGGAATTGGTGTCACCTAGGCTTCTATAGTTTGCCAATGATACATACTTTTGATTTAAACACAGTAGCCTACTTGAATTAAAGTCTTTGGACTTAATATAGGGGTATCTGTATGAAACTTAATAGTCTGTAAAATGTGGGCCATGGTATATTGATCTCTTCTGGCCTTAAACTCTAACTACTGATAAACCTAATATAACAATGCAAATACCAAATTTTTGGCTGATGCAAGTCGATTGAAGTCCACAGCATTGCACTAGAGATGAAACTAGCTTGGGTCCACAGCTGTGGAATAGAAACAATGAATCTGCTGCCATCAGAATCTTGCAGTCAACAATAAGCGGAAATAAGGGCCTGCAAAGGAAAGATAAAGGCTATCAGGCTGCAGAAAAGACCGCACGCAGCAAACAGAGCATTAAAACGGGTGTTTTGCCTTTCTCCGAAATGTCCTATAAAGATGTAGCAGGCCTAGGCCCCGGGGCAGCCGTGACACCCCATGGTGGCCCAGGGGCTCCTACTCTAGTCTAGTCTCAATCCTTTCCCTTGATCATTAGGTGGGCTTTCTTGGCCTGTCTGTGCCCCTTACGGCACCTGTTGCCTTAAGACTGTTCGTGGATTCTGACCTCCCTACAGCCATGCTGAGTCTGGGTCTGAGCCATCTTGGGTCTGAGTTTCAGAATTGCTAAGAACCCACTTTTTCTTCCAAATCACATCAGGAAATCTCTTGAATAAATCATACACTTTTCTTATTCATTGTCACATTCTTTCTCCCTAGGTGTGTTAATATTTCATCTTAGAAAACATGTCCTGGTATGTGCAGTATGTTCCCTTGGTTGTTTGCAGAATGCTTAGGTAGATCTAAATACAATAATCCTTAGCATGTATGTAGCACTTTCAGTCTGGAAAATACTTTACAAAAAATATCTGCAAAAACCTGACTGCACTGCTGTGATGTGGGTCAATAAGTGTTATTATTCCATTAAAGACATTGAGGTGCAAAGATTAATGCAGTGGTGCTCCTTTTTTGGCTGGCAGGCTGGGTGGGTGGTGGTGCCCAGGCTGTCCACAGACCTGATCTGGGTAAGTGTCCCAGTCTGGCATGGGAAGGTCACAGCAGGGCCCCATCTGGTTGAACAGAGGGGACAGGGCCATCCCAGTCTCAGTCTGTCCCCACAAAGGGAGGGAGCGAGCATAGCCCAGCCCCAAGCCAGCACCATGTGGGAAGGGCGGCTTAACTCAGCCCTGTGGGTGGGAAGGGAGGAGGGGGGAGGCTTGAGCCAGCTCCAGCCTCTAAAATCTATTTTAATCCTCTATGGGCAATAGAGGGCATGGCATGGTTTCATCCAGCTGTGGGGATGTGGGGAGGAGGCGTGACCTGGCCCCAACCTGCTGCCTGGGGCTTGGAGTTTGGGAATTTGGCAGCAGGGGAGAGTGGCCATATTTACTGCCACCATGCCCCTGCCACCAAATTTCCTTATCTGTGAGGCACCCTGGGGGCTGTGTACCTATGGCTCTGTGGGCTGCAGATTGAGCACCCCTGGGTTAACTGACTTGCGACAAGCCACAAAAGGAGTCATTGTCACGGATTAGAGGCCCCAGTTCAGGAAAATATGCATATATTCAAATCAGTTCCTATAGAAAAAGCATTTATGCACATGTCATTGTCTTGAGAATCAGTGCCAGAACACTAGCTTTGCTGGCCTTTAGTCTCACACTTAAATTGACACCCTTTGTACCATGAATGCTGTCTCAGGAACAGCTTTCCTGTTGTCTGATCATTCATTTCCACAAGCTGTTTTTTTAAGCTCGTGGGACATAGAACAGATCATGAATATAAACGGACCGTTGTCATGGAAATAATATGATGATACAGGTTTTGTTGCAAGCAACGTACACTTGGCACTTCCCACATGCCTTGTACAGACAAATCCTACATAATCTTTCCTGTGTTCTGTATGGAATACGTCTCTGCGCTTCCTGCCCACACACAAGGGAATGACAGCTGTCTCTGAGTTTGAAACAGCCAACTGGAGAAATAGCATGGGATTTGTAGGGGTAAGTCCTTAAATGGAGGCAACATCTTAGCTAAGGAGTTGTTCTAGTCGTGTCCTTTAAAATCAATCTCAAGCTAAATCTGTGCAGTTGTTAGAAGTATCTTCTCTCCACCTTGTGTGGCAGCATGTGGTCCATGTAGACAAGGTGACCCCCAAGGAGAACAGTTAATGGGGAATAACATCATGACGATCTCACTCCAGTACATGCCAGGAAGCCTGGGGGGCAGGGGTCATGTGCTGCACTTGCAGGTTTAAAGCTTGTTAAGCACCAATCTCTTGGGCATTCAGCTTGTGTTTCTATTCTTCATAGGCCCAGGCCATTAGAGCATCTCTCTGCAGCAGCTGCACCTTCACAAACTTGCCTCTGGGGCTATAGAGAAGAGCAAGGCACAGATTGCCCCAGTAAATACATTTTTTCCATTTGGTTTGTTATCTGTAACCTATTTTCTCCATCTCTTTGTCTTGTACCTAACAAAGAATGATAATTTCCCAGTTCAGAAATGCTGGTTTTGGCTATTATATGCTGATTTGGCTGTATGTTTTCTCTTAGATTCCTTTCAAATTATATCAGGGATTTGGTGGTGGTGGTGGGGGGGTTCTTCCCCAGGATCTCCCTAAAATAGAAAATAGGTTACAGATAACAGATTCTCAAGTGATTCTGCTTACAAAGTCATTGTCTCTATGGCTCCCATCTGGGCAAAGAAATCTGTAATAGATTCTACCTCTACACTGGCCACTGCTTATAACTAGAGACCGACTTAATTTGTGGTTTCATGGAAACTGCAAAATCCACAAAATCAATGACAATAAATAAACAAACTGTTGGCTCCCCAGTGGGAGCCAGTGGTCCTCACTGCCAGGAGGGGAAGACATGAGCAGGTGGGGCAACATGAAGGGCAGCAGACAAGATGGTAGCTGCCCCCTTGTTTGTCCTCCCTCTGTTGGCGCCTCTCTGTCAAGCAGCGCCGAGGGGCAAGGCAGCACGAAGGGCAGCCAGAAATCAAGATTATGATGAACTTCTCACCTCCCACCCCATTCAGAGCCTCTCTGCCAATCAGCGCCAAGGGGCGGGGCCATCGGGAGATGCCTATGAAATCGGCTGTGTGCACTATGAGCAGGTGACAAAAAAAACCTTTGTATAGCCACAGTTTAATTATGTCCCTAGTTACTGCATCTTCCAGCTCAGAAAGCACCATAACCAATACACTCCTTCCAGAGGTGGTGCAATCACTTACCCTGGAGATCTTCAAGAGGAGTCCTGACCCCAGCAGTCTTTCCTGCCTAGTGCAGGGGGCTGGACCCGATGATCTTACAAGGTCCCTTCCGGCCCCTAACATCTATGAATCTATGAATAACCAATATTTTTAGTTTAGAAAAGTGTAACTCGTAGGTCAGGGGTGGGCAATTATTTTGGGCAGAGGACCACTTACTGAGTTTTAGCAAGCCATCAAGGGCTGCATGACAGGCAGCCCAGAGCAGATTAATATTAATTTTCTAAATTTTTTAGGGGCCCCACGGGCCAGATGGAATGGCCTGGTGCACTGCATCCAGCCCCCAGGCCGCATTTTGCCCACCCCTACTTTAGGTTGTGCTGACAACACCACTGTTACAGCCTAATGACTCTGGATAATACCTGGGGCTAATGTAAATATTGACTAGGAAATGTTATGGTCTACTGGTGGCTGGGATAAGGGAATTTTGCCTTAAAACCTCCTAAAGCAAGTCCTAACCAGTACCCAGCTCATCTTCAGTTCATGGGACTGCTTCTGAGAGAAGCTGAGCTTGTGCCTCTCCTACAGAGTTTACCTAACTTGCATTGAACTGCCAGGCAGCACTCCATATTGAGACCGGAGGGATTTCAGATAAATCCTGATATAGTTTCCATATATATATAGAGAGAGGAGGGGAAAATAGATTTTAGAGGCTATTTATATTGCTGCTCAAGTACAAAGGAGCACATTGATACATTCACAGATCTTTTCCTACTGCAATAGACACTGAAGCTGTTCTTTGATCACAATTTTAGTTTTGCTCCAGTGTGTCTGACAAATGCACTACATTCTGTTTTATTACTAATAAGGAATCTCTCATTTTAAACAAAAGTCTGAATTGGATTTCAGTGTGATAAACAGATTCAGTCTGCTACATTTTACTTTTTGGACGTTATAATACTGAATTTCCCTGCCTAGCATCTTGGGTGTTATAAATAGATAGTGATGCAATTAGGATAATTATTATGGTTCTGAATGTAGTTTTCATCCTTACATAACAGGATGTTCTAACCCAAAAGCCTTATTATAAGGGTGGAGTGGAAGAACAGGCTGTAGCAACCTGAAATTATTCATGTATCACAGTTCACTTTATGCAGAATATAGACTAAATGCACCTTTTAATTTTAAGAAAAAATAGGGTGCTAGCTTAATGCCTGTGCAAGGTTAGCACGACTGGCCCAAGGCTGGCACTAAGAAATCAAGTATTGTCAAGACATTGTCTTCTTCCTGACCTGCAGAAAGCCCTGTTAGTCTGCCCAGCACATTGCCGGAGCAGAAAGTACTGGCCATGCCAAGACACTGCCCATGCAATTATAAGTTATTGTAATAAATAGACAGATGCACCATATAAAGTGAAATAATGAGGCCAGATTATTCAGAGGAAGAATGTGTGCCCTGGGAGAGTGGCAGAAGCATGTAACAGGTCCTTCCTCACTGCACACAGAAACTCTCCTTGGGTTCCCTGACCTCCTCATCCTCTCAGGTCCGTTAACCGCTGGTACATCCTGCCTCAACTTTCTTCAGACCTTGAACCTGGAGAAGGAAGCGAAGCCCTAAGAGGACAGAGGAGTCAATTCTAGGAACTGAAGAAAACCCTAACTCCTTTAGTGCCCTGGATGACGTCAAACCCTTGTATCTTCCACTTCAATTACAGATAGTTGTTGCTGATTGGTTCCTTGCTGTGTCCTCCCTTCTCCATCAAAATCTATTTACTTTCAGTGTCGTTATTCCTATTCCTCTCCATTTTCTTTATTTCTACTCATTTTCATTTCTTTATAACCCTTCCTATTCCCCACTTTCTCAGTCTGTTTTGATGGACTGGCAAGGTAAACTGTGAAGTCTCATGAACTCTGAAGACATTTCTCTGTGCCAAATGTGCATTCTTTCCTTTAGTAGTTATTCATGCAAGCAAATATACTTGACAGTAAAAACGAACCTTTACTGAACTGGTGTACAGATCCATTTATCTAGCAGTGTGTTAGCAGTGGGACTTACAGGGTTACCTGGTTTTATCAAAGGCACCCCACAGGCACCCTAAAAATTTAGAAAATTAATATTTATCTGCCCCTGGCTACGTATCATGCAGCCCTCAATGCCTCGCCAAAACTCAGTAAGCAGCCTTTCACCTGAAATAATTGCCTGCTCCTGGTCTAACGTGTAAGAGTTGAAGCCCAGATTACAAATTCAAGAACCAAAGCTAAACTAGGGAGCCCAAATCTGCATTTGACTCCAAGTCTGTTGGACTTCCAGGTGAATTAATCTCAGTCATGGGCTCTACAAAATAAGAGCATCCTTCTAGTCCTCAGATTTCTAGCACAGACATGATTAACTAACTGATGATCATAGTTGGTGCAACGGCACACAGAATTGGTGTCTCAGCTTGCTGATATCTAGCATGATTTTTACTGTTAATCTCCTCTCTCTGGGTCTGTCCATGATGATTCATCAGAATGCTTTCTCCATGTCAGAATACAAACCAAAAAGATCAATGAAAATGATCTTTCCAAATGATAGGAATGTTACTTTTACTCTCTGAGTCCGTAATTGTACAATACCAGGTGCACTGTCTGGAGGAGGAATTGGTTTCAGAGGGTTATTATTACCGTGGGCAACTAGAGCTCTCTGCTAAATTGTAGTTCCTGTAATTAGCATAGATGCATTAGGGGATGTATGAGTGAGGAGGAGATACAGGGTCCCTTACAGCAATATTTTAGCTTATTCTTCATTGCCCAATTAGCTACACAGTGCGGGAGGGACAGCTATTCACCAGCAACACACAGGAGTTTTCCTACCAACACGGGTACTTTGGTTTTAGGCCCTGGAGATCAGTGGGATGCTGCATAGAAAGTTTAGTTCCCTGACATGTGATTCCCATTTCCCATGAAAAAGGATCCAACTAAAAAGCTGACAGTGTTCTTTGGGAAGAACGGACTGACTTGGTCCAGAATCAGCCCCACTGAGAGCACTTTGATGCCTGTAGTGGCAATTCCTAGTCTCGGTAGAACAGCAGTGAGGATTTAACAGCCTCTGTCTTCATTTTTAGGTTGCAATTGTGGATGTGAGTAAGGTTAAGCACATGCATGCACACATGAATGACTGCAGAAATGCATCCTTGGAGTTGCTGTTTTGTTGCCTTTTTAAAAAGGCTTAGTTATACACCAAATATAAATGTTGCACTGGATATGATTTTTATTGAATTCCTTTGTTTAATCTGTATGGCGGTTATTTATCAAACAGCTCGCTATTCCTAAAATAAAGTCCATGAGGATAACTCTAACCAAAATAACTATTCCTTTAAGCACTGTGCGCATCACAGCTGAGACCCGTGTTATTTGGCAATTCTATAAAGATACCAGATGCTTTATATGGAAGTGAGAAATTATTTCAGTTGAATTACTATTAAGGGAGGGAAGCGGAGAGACCACTACATTAGAAATATTTTTTGCTTTGTATCTGAACCCCAAACATGAGAGAAATATAGTGAATTGTTAAAATGGGTTTTCATTGCACAGTTTACCCCACACTGAGAAGTACAAGAGTTTGCCAGGATATGCAGGTGTTTTTCATTTTATAATATACTGGAGGCTTGATCATAACTGTAAGAAATATTTTTTCCTTAAGGAACTCTTCCAGCATTTCGCTCCTCTGCCAGGGAAAGTGGCATTGGTTACTAGCTGTTTATTTCACAGTTATCACAAGTGAGTGTTAGATGCTGACTCCACTTTTACCAGAAGTATGTTGCACACAGGCTCATGAAAGTCAGTTTTGTAGCCATTAAACATACCTTTAAGAGTCTCTTTTACTCACGACGCTTCTTTTTATTTACATTTGAAATATCAACCTACCACGATATCTAAGTTTTATTCTGTTCTTTCCAGAAAACTAAAGCACTTTCAGGTGCTAAAATTGTAAGAGAGGTAGGTTAAGGAGATGCGGTCGCTAATGATGACCAACTACAGTTATAGCTTATTGCTATCAAAGACAAGCAGGGCTGGAAGGAATCTCCGGAGGTCATCTGGTCCAACTCCCTGCCTGAAGCAGGATCATCCCTATTCAAACAATACCATACGATCCTTATGTAGCCTCTTACTAAAACTACATGTAGGACATCCCTGCTTCGTGCTTCCTTCTGAACTAGACATATAAGTTACATGAAGGTAGCTCTTTTTACATGCGTGTGCCTCCAAATATTATCAGTACGTCCTACCACCAGACACAGCAACAATTCTGTATGTCAATAGGGTCAAATTTAAAATAAGCTAACAGATGCCAGGATATTCAAAAGAATAGACAATGCTTCACCTTCTCAGTATTTGTGGCACTTTTCACTAAGACTTGACTGAAAAGCTCGACTTCCAGGTTTCTTGCTTTGGCAAATTTTTGCTAAAAATGTTTACCATGTATAGGAGCAGCTTTTCTCTGCCTGTACATTTCCTTTTTCATGGGTCTTTGGTTGGAAACTCTGCTTATTCCCTTAATATGGCAATCCAATTTGGCAACAGTAGAAGTTTCTGGTAACATAAATTACTCACCTGGACTTTCAAATTAATATATGATTTAGATTATTGTAACAACTTATCACCACAATGTTTCCTTATAAATATAATAGGAAAACGTATTTTATGAAAACAGTTCTGAAATGGATTTCATACCGGAGACATGGCACTTTCTTAAAAAAGAAAGAATTGGTTTCTAGCTCCCATTATTCTGCATTCCCATTAAGTGTGCATTCAACTCCCATTATTCTACATTGTCAGGAGAGAACCATGACAGGATTAAAGCGTGCAATTTGTTCTAATGTAAGAATAACAGCAGCTTTATATAAAATCTGCTAGAAAGACTTCATATGTCTTATTTACTGCTTATAGATCCCTTTGAGATGCACATCTAGAGAGCAGTTCAGACAATCTGACTGAGGAACAAATGTGATTATTATTAGAACTGGGTTTCAGAGTTCACTTCAATCCAGCCATCACAGTGATCAACTCTGTTCAATCAAAACTCACTTCTCTGTTCAAGGATCCTATTTATTTTCTTGTATTTTTAAGGAAAATACTGAAGGTGGCTGATTTACTGCCTTAAATAAACTTGGTCATTTTCTTATTAAAAAGTTGACTCCAAGTAAGCTACGTTACAGTCAAGGCAGATTGTTAAAACAAAACCAAAGACCTTTAATTGCCATTAATACTTAAAAAAGCAGGATTGTGTAAATGACTGTAGTACTCTGAGGGCTACAAGTACATAGATTCAACCCACTCAAAAAGCACCTGTTTCTAAGCTGTTTGTACCCAAAAGCTTGCAAAGAACAATTTTTCCAACTATTTAGTTGGTCTAATAAAAGATACCACTCACCCAAAGACCCTTGTCTGCCTGTGTCCTTAGACCAACACAGCTACAACCAACAACCCAGTTTCTAAGGTAGCACCCAACACAGGACAATGGGATTTCTAGGCAAGGAAGTGACTATTTTTCCACTTCACACACTCAAGGAAATTTTTTTTTTATTTTTAAGGCTACTCCAGAGCAATGGCTTCTAGTAGACTGAAACCCCATACATAACAGATGTTTGCAGGCTGGAACATAAAACATACCTGTGCATCTAAATCACTTTTGGTCTGCTTTTTATGATGCAACTGTGAATTGTGCTTATCTTTTTGTAATTAAAGAATGGAACAGATGGTGAAGACTTAAAGTGGTGCATTCACTAAATTCACTTAAAGTAGGTTTATATGTTAATTGTATATAACGGGAGTTTTGCTTCAGTGAAACAGAACTGGAAAGAGTCTCAACCTCAGGAATTGCTTACTATATGAGATGCTTCACTGTGAACAGATTCCACTATATGTCACTGAGTCAGACTCTGAATATGTGCCAAATACCGATCATACGACCAGCTTAATGGAAGAAGGGCATTTCTTCATGCCAGTATGTATCTATCACATTCCCTCATAGATCAAATTCCCTCATAGATCTGTGGCTTTTGTGTAGAATAAAGGGAAAACAATGGCACCTGACTGAATATTTGAAAAAACAAATGAGGGAGCTGTTGTAGAATCAAAACCAAGTATAAATGAACTTTTGATGCTTATAATTAAAATAATCATTACCAGTAACAAAGTTTTCTCCTAACAGCAGGGACACCTGCAGCCTTGAGATTCAAGTAGGAAGGAAGCCAGTTCGAACAGGCCAAATTCTGATACTGATGAAGTCAGTGGATATTTTTCCAGTGGTTAAGTTGGGACCAGTATCAGGCAAGCAATCTGCAAAGAATTCCCCACCGGCTAATCCATAGAGGTGGAGTAGCTGAGATCCACATGCGCTCATTCACCCCCAAACTCCTTTCCCTGCTTGCAGGCAAACACCAGACCCTCCACTTAGGTGGTTAATAATAAACAAGGGGTATAGAAACAATATTTCCTGAAGACATTTGAAAATGCTACGTGATAATTTTAGAGAACTCATTTTAAAATGCTAATTTTGAAGGGCTCAACACTGGAATGTTAAAACTTTAATCATAGAATAAACTCTCTGAAAATGTTCTTGTAAGAGGCAGGCTTGTCACAATGCCCCAAGAGGAAGCTGGGAGATGTAAACTTTCTCCAGGTTTATAGAAGCTGCTTACTGAAAGGTTACCATCTTCGACTGCTCATTTGAATTTTACAGGCCTTTTAAGTTACACCTAACTCAAATGGAGTTTCAGTTTGTACAGCTCACAGAGGAAGACACAATGGAAAGCACAGTAATATATTCCACAAATAGCAGTGGGACTGTGTTAAGTATTCCTGGATGTCAGGAAGTGCTTTTCTTTACATTAGAAACTTGTCTGCACTAAATATTTTGGGGGGACTGAATGCTTCTATTGAAAAAGCCTGGAGCAAGGTTTTGGCAAGTATTTCACAATAATGAATCTATGCCCAGCTCCAGCTATAGATGCATAATACCCATCTCCCAAGCAACTCATCCACAAGTGGCATAGCTTTGATCTGCATTTATCTGCATACAAAGGAAACTACTCCCATATGCAGTTTTTAGGATGGATGAGCTCATGAAAAATGGCACCAGAAAGCACACAAAAGACCCAGAAGTGCAAATTTATCCCTGGCATAATTTTTATCCCAGTGAAAAAAAATTACAGATTAATTTATCCCAGTGATTAGTGAGAAAAGGAATGAAAGGGCTAGCCACACCATCTGCCTTTTAATTATATTTAACTCATTGTAATATCACTATTTCATAGACATTTGGGCTGGAAGGGACCTCAGAAGATCATCGAGTCCAGCCCCCCCACCCAAAGGGCAGGAAGTCAGCTGGGGTCATAGGATCCCAGCAAGATAAGCATCCAATTTGCTCTTGCATTGTGTTCTGTAGAAACAAGTGAGAGGACTGTGAATCAAACTAATCTCTACAGACCTCAAAAAATTGTTTCAATTTTTAATAATGCTGTTTTTATCTGTCTGGTTCACGTAGAGAATAATAAGAAAACGTTTTATTAATATGTACTTCTTATTTGTTATCTGGTCCCCAAGGTTCCCAGATCAACATATAAACATGCACAAAGTTTCACAACACTGTGGTAATGCAGGAGAAGTGGGTTACAGGGAAGTGAAAATCTGCTGAACATCTCACGTACCATCTGCGGCACAAAATAGAGGCAGTAAGATTTAGTGGATAGAGCCTGCAGCTGAATCAGGCCTGACATCGTCTTACTGGCCCTGACACTACTGCTGCAGGATGTTGGGCAAATCTTTTCATCCCTCTGTGCCTTCATCTCCCTCCTTGGCCAGTTAGGCATTTCATCTGTACAACACAGAATAAATGGTGCTGATTGAAGCCTCTGTGTGCCACTAAACACAAACAAGTAACCCTGTTTTGTGCTTTTACCACTACACTGTGCTGTCCCTGCTTGTAACCCAAGGGTCCTCCTTTTCAGATAAATATTCACAAAATATAGATGTTGTTACTAAATAGAGTTTCTCATATGGCATCAGATGCACTTTAAATTAAAAAAAATAAATTAAAAAAAAAATCAGTTTATAGGATAACTAGCAGCTGTATGCCAGTGACTCACAGGAAGCTCCCAGTTCTGAATTTTGAGTGGATATTTGTATTCTGATGTAATTTTGTCTCATCACAACCTGCAGGAGCTCTGCATGAAATAGCACAAAGAACACAGTTACCCATCCCGTGGTTTCTGAGCCAACAAGCCCAAAATACTTGCATTAGAAAAATGACTATTTTGTTAGAGCTGCTATTTCATTTTTGTAACATGCTCTTCCTTTGTGAAAGTTCATAGGTTGCAAAAGATTCACATCTGAAAAATACAATTCTAGTTACCAGGTCCTCAAAAAAAACAATACAGGAAAGGAAGTGTGTTCCACTGTTATTCAGAATATCAGATTTCAAGGTAATGCCTGTCTAGCATGGTGCAGTTCTTGGATTTTTAACCACCAGATTTTGATACTGGAATCTTTTATGGTTCTGCGCTGTGCAACACCATATGTAGAGATTAACACCATAATGCTCATCCTTCTTCAGAAACAAATAGGGAAGGAAAAAGTAAAAATGTAACACCTTTCAGAATACAGCCTCTAATTTCTTGTTAAGTCTCTCTCAAAGAGATCATTATTTGTAATTCTGTGAGTTGGAACGTGCTTGTAGCTGTGACAATAAACGTAATAAGTGCTCTTGAACAGGGTGGTTACTTTTGTATTACTCATACAGTCCTTTTCTCAACCGTACATTTTTGCCTTGAGGGATGTTCCTGTCTCTGTCCATGACGTCTAACAGCATTCTTGTTATACTGGTTAGCTCTGTAGGGTGGAGGTAGGTAGAAACTATACACGCAGATACCAATAACTTAATTTCTTGAGGACAAAATTTCTTAAGACACTGGCTCACAGGTTATAGTAATTATCACGTCTTCTTATAGTCATTACCAGGTCCTGTCAAAATACTATATTTAACAGAACGGGGCAAACTGAACACTATTCCAGATGAGCCCAAACATTAACCCTCTGTGGGAAAGCTGTTTTCAACTAATGCCTATTACATAGTGCTTTTCCTCACTAGGTTTCAGCTGGCTTTGCAGAGGTTTGTTTGTCATTTCAAGGTGGGGAATCAGATCTGAAATGGCAAAGTGAATTGGTCAAGATCATCCAACAGGCCAATAGCAGGGCCAGGCATCAAACTTGGATAGCCTGTCTAGTACAGCCACAGTAACTAGAAAACCTTTGATTTCTTGTTCTTAGAGCATGCACTAATTCCTTTTTTCTCCAAAGACCATGTTTTGGAGCCTCATAGCTGCCATTTTTCCCTCTGAAGATCTTCAAAGTATGTTGTGCTGATGTCAGTGATATAATGATGCAGCCAGGCACCCAAGGCACAGGGGCTGTGGTGACTTAGCATTTGCCACCAGCACAGTCACACAGCTGTCAGCTTTTTTGTCGTCTCTCTCCCCACCAAGTCAGTGCCCAGAGTGGTTGCCTGGTCGCCCCACCCTAGTTATACCACTAGCTGATGCTCCCCTACTCTTCTCTAGTGGTGTTGGGTATTGTAAATCTACTGCTTTGGTCCCCTTTTCTAAGACAGTCTCTTCTAGATTTGGCAGCAACTATCACCCCAATCACTATACATTCTATTCCCCAAAATGCATTTTGGGGCCTGGACAGGCAGTGCCCTGGGAAAGGTCTTGCATCTAAATAATCCAAATCCAAAACTCAGCACAGTCTCTGGCTCCTGCCCTTCCTATGCAAGCCCTGCATATGGAAACGTCAGGGTTCAATGCTGGAGGGCAGTGGATCATCCTGCACACACAAGATAGGAATTCCAAAGATGCTGGCTACACCTTAGTGATGTCACTACACATCTGCCTAAAATAAATCTGCTTTGGGCAACAGACTGTAAAATTTATCTGCACTTGTGTAAAGATGTATACCAAAGCTGAGATAACCCACAAAAGCATCTGTTTCTTACTGCTGTGAGTATCAAGCACATTCTCTGCACTTAAATTTGCCAAGACCTCACAACAGTTAGGGTCTCACTGCTGCTTAACAGACTTACAGCAAGTCACAAGGTAATACTATGAGGTTGAATGGGCCTTGATGCATTTACATTTTTGTTTAATAGATTAAAGGCAAACAATACTCATTAACCCAATTTTGACTGTTTCCTCAAAATCTACTTTTTAAAAATATTGCTGCTTGTCAATTTTCAGCAGTCATTATATTAAATAGCCATATAATCATATAGACACTTTTAATAAACATCCCATACATAACCAAAGTTGACTGTACTTTCCTTGTTTGGTTTCTTTTCACTAAATATTTTATTGCCAAGTTTTCTTTTTTACTTGTCTCCTATGCGGTATAAAGACAAAAGGAAAATTAGGGACCTTATAAGATGGTTTCATCTCCCAACACATACTGGAGGAAGGGCATCCCAGAAAGCATTTGCTGGTTCAGTATTTACAGATTTTAGATGTTGAAGCTACTGATTTGCATTGACAGTATAAGGAAGTCTGATGTCCTCCTGTTTATTGTAGTCTTAACAGTTTGGGAAAAAGACAAAAGCAAGGAATAAAAGGTAATCCTGTATTCAGCCAGGTAGTGATGATCTAACAGCTTTCCTAGTGGCTCCCGTGACCTGGAAAATACAAATTAAAGTTGGTTAATGGGAGACTTTGAAATGCATAATAAGAAATAAGAAGTAGGGCAGCAAGAACCAGGATGTGATTCCTAATTCCTGTAATATCCAGAGCTGTTTCATAAAAGGATTCCAGCTCTCAGCTTCATGCTCTCCTCCAATCTAGACGGCTGAGTTCTACCCGTCTTACCAAATCAGCTGCACAAATGAAATTTTGAAATATTTGTAGGCATCTAGCAATACAACAGCTTATTATAAGGAATCTAAGGGTCAACAGATAATCCTAAACAGTACCATGCTGAGGTGAATAGAGCAGGCCCCATGTACACAAATTTCCCATCAGCTTCAAATTAAGGATGTGGGGGTGGCCGTATAATTTCTTTCTGCTATTTATTTTTCCTGCTCCCGCTTCCTTCCGCCCCCTTCACATGCAATTTACATTCAGTTTGCACACCCACCAAATGCCAAATTGATTCAAATTGCCCAGCACCTCTTGCACCCACTTGTACATGATGTGAAATTTGTTTACATGCTGCTGAAGATGACCACAGTAACAAAAGCAGGACTGGCAAAGGAAATAACAGCAGCTCTTTTTAGGCTATTATCATCTGTTCGTCTTGCCTCTGTCTCTTGAAGTAGACTTTGCACAGATGCATACTACTGTTGTCAAACCTGCAGTATCATGCAAATTCCTCAGACATATATAGACTGATTCCATTAATCCATGGGTTAAGTACATTCAGATATGCATATAGCAGAAACAAAGTTAAAATACTATCAGGATTCTAATGTTTCTTTTATATACCGAAAGACTACATTCATTTTATGAACTATTAGTTTGACACCTATTTGACTAAAGTGAAGGTTTATAATAAATGTTTCAAAACATTAGCAGTGTATGAACTGAGCCAGACTTATTATTCTTTCTAAGAATTACACACCTAAAGAAATATTTATTAAAAATGCTTTCTTGTCTGGAAGCATATATATCAGTTGCAGCTTAGGGTGAACATTATGGTACACTACAATATAAAGGTAATAGACAGGCTACTAATGATAGCATTCCCTGCAGATACTGTAACAGTACTGCTGAAACTAGTACTTGGTTGTACTCTATGTAGTTGCAGGAAAAATAACCTCTCTGTCTTTTTAACATTAGTCTTATTTCATTAAAAGTTTCCTAGCCCTTTTCCGTTAGGGAACATATGTTGTCATGTAACAGCATCCTGTAGAAACCTGCTGATTTTCCCTTAAAATAATTTATCAATGCTATGACCAACATATTATAAAAATCTCCAGGGAAGAATATATGTACACTTATGAAATGTGTAAAATGATAGTATTGTATGAAAGGTTCATAGAAAAGCAGATATTTACTGTACAATGGTTTTGCTGTCTCTCAAAACACATGCTGATAGACTGCTTATTCTAAATTTGGCAGATTGGTTTTATTTTCATTTCATATATTTCCTGTATTCTAAAAATGAAACTGAAATTAGCGGACTGGCTACAGATTCTTTGTCCAGCTACCTTCATATGAACACAACTTCCCTGCACAAAGTGCTAAGAGTTTTTGCAAGGCAGTGTGATCTGCTACAAGATATACCGTGTCAGGTTTAAAGCTGATGCTTTTAACCATTATCAAAAACTTTCTCCACTAGCATGAATTGAATAGCTACAGAGACTGCACCCAGCTTGAAGGCCGCCAGGTGAACAGTGACATTATATGCAATATATTGTTTTCAATGAGATCTTGATTTTAGTTTATATCCAGTTGCAACTACAGTGACTGATGGAAAAGAAAAAGAAAGGAATTGTCCTCATACTTGTGCAGTGAGTCAAGAGCCCTGCCTGCCTGACCTCCTAACTAAGTAAACAATATTAATTTACCTCTTGCTTTTCTGGATTCTGATCCACATTTAGTAAAGATGGTATTTTAGATACTTCAGATTTTCTTGATTCCTTCTTCCACACTTTTACCTGTTTAACTTTTACAGACAGATACCTAATCATTTCCAGGCTTCATATTTTTAACTTCCCATGTGCTCCTTCACTTTCTTCTGTGCTTAATTCAATTACTTTGCAAACAACGATGAACCCAAAAACAAAGTCATACTGAAGATTCAGTGTGATAATAAAAGGGAGGCAGCATGCCAAAGAATGTTATGCTGCTGGACTGAATATGAACATTTTAATTCAGGTTCTGACTGATTTAATTAAACCTAGATGCAAGACCTGTTGCCAAGGCTTTGCATTTGACTACACACCTGCTTGCTACTGGTCAAACCAGTCTCTAGAAAACATGGTAAAACCACTAAGGCAGGCTCAATTGTCTGGCATCTCACACACCCAGAAATACAAAGAAAATGAAATGACTGCTCACAAAAAAAATCCAAACTATTTTTAGGCTTGTTTAGTATGTCATAAACACGTTATCATTTTAAATGGCTATTCTAATTTTGATCCAAAATTTTGGGATTTGAGGAATATTACTACAATCTAAAGATCACATCAGTGCACAATCTTATGAGGTGCATTTTTTCTCAGCATTTTCTACCTAAATTACATACTGGTATTTAGTTGTCAGTTAACTAACTCGTATCTGCAGCTAGTACTTGTTGCAGATTTACAAAATAAAAAAAACAGTCATTGTGTCATACCTTCCATTCCTTTGAGATCCTTTTGTTGTGGTGTTATTGGCAGCTCTGGGAAGTGAACATCTGTTTTCTCAGATTTAGAAATATTACGTTTCTTTCGGTGTGTGTTGACTATTGTATCAGTCTGAGAAGCTAGATCATATAGCGTGACTTTTTCTATTGGAGTCTAAATAGAAAAACCACAAGATGCCCAAGGATAGATGTAGCGTGGCCATTACTTACCATTATCTTACGATTTTCAAGAGGTTAGTGCCAGCTAAACAGGCCAAAATAAATTAAAACGTCAAAGTCCAAATTCAATAACATTCTAAAAAGATCTTCACATGCTACACACATGGTAGCTGCCGCGTAGAGGGGGCACAGGGGGGCATATGCCCCCCCTAAAATTGGCTGCCACTGATGCCCGTGTCATCATCTGTGGGCAGTTGCTACCTGCCACCCCCTGCTGGCCACTGACGCACCCCCACTGCCGACACTACTGCCAAACAACTGCGGGCAGTTGCTGTGCCCCCCCAGCCTCAGGAGGCATGCGTGGGTTCATGACACACAGTACCAGCTATGAATTATGTAATGTTCATCTTTCAAAAAAGATCTAGCGTACTGTGTCTCTTGCTTCTCTGCAAACACTGGTATTAAAAAACAACAGCGCTAGTCACCTTGTACTGTTTCACCAACTTATGACTTAAAGATGAAGGAAAGACTCAAGAATGCACTTTTCATGCCAAAAAGTGGAGCTGTCAGAATTAAGTTCTTTTATACTAATTAGAGAAAGCTTATTATAGAGAAAACAATACTAGTGAAAGAGATGGAAGTATATAACTCTTTCATAAAAATTGGGTAAAATCTTAGCTCCCTTGAAGTCAAGAGCAAAACACCCATTAATGTTAATATATTCATGACTTCACCCACTATCCAGTTTCTTTGCCTTGTTGTGTAGAGTCATCCCAACACCTGGGAGGTCTCCAGAAACCACCTGGCTTGTCCTTAAATAAGTCGTCATTGTAATATTTTAATGACGTTACAGCATGTGGACAGTAGGGATGTGAAAGGTTAAATAATTAATTGTTTAACTGATAAGGCCAGTGATGGCAAGTTAGTTTACCAGTTATTGTTAGTGCAGGGCAGGGCAGAGCCTGGCAGGGAAGGGGTGGGGTGGGGTTGTGGCAGGAAGCCATGCAATATCTGTGGCAGGGCAGGGGGCAGGCAGAGACTGGTACCCATAGCCTGAGGTTAAAGAGGAAAATAGCAGGGGGCCTAACAACTCAATTTAGCAATTAGCTGCTGTTCAAAGGTATTCCCTCCCTCCCAGCCAGGGGCTTCATGTGGGCTGTGTGGTCTGGCTGGGCTTGCCACCACCTCCTCCCCCTGCTGCCCAAGGGCCCGGGGAACGGCTCCTAGCAGCAGCTGTGTCCGAGCTACTGTTTTATCGGTTAACTGTTTAACCAATATAATTATAGAAGGTTTTTTTAAAAACAATATTTACATCCCTAATCAAAAGGAAAAGAAGAGAAATAGATGAGGGCATGAAATCGAGAAAGTCTATGTTTAAATGTTTGGGTCTGTAAACATACTTGAGTCACAGGTCCATCATCCTGCCTGGTGTTTGGACCAGTCTGTCCCATTGGCTGCCAAGGGCTCCTCCTTTTCTTTGCTTTTTCAGGAAGCCTATTCAAATCAGTAGTTTTATATACAAAATAATTCGTCAGTCCAGTGCTGAATGTCCTGATTATATAAACAATGCATTTGAAATTAGTTGGTGGCAGTATGTGTTTGGAATCAGAGCATAGATAGTGTTTATCCCAGTGTTTTGTAAGCTGCCATATAATACTAATAAAGAATACATTTCAGATGCAAAATGTCTCACCAACATTAACTAACTTGTGATAATGATATAAAAAAAAAATATTACCCCTAGTTCACAAATGAGTCACATCTGTCCTGTCCATCTAGCCCTAGGAAGGCAACACATTAATGAGCCAATTATTCATTTCACTAGGTGAACCCAGATTCATTTCAGTGCCAACTGTCTCATTTAGCCCTACCACAACAAAAACCCACTAACCTTGTATTGGAATGGGGGACGTGTGAACTGAAGTTTGCAGCAATGAGGTTCCCACATACTGGATTGATGGGAGGCATTGTTGTACAAAGCACCACAGGTGAAGGATCTTCCTTCATGATGCTAGGATCATGACTAGCTGTTGCATCAGCAATCATAGGTTTACTCTCTTGAGGGAAACTCAGAGGAACCTGTGAGGAATCGGTCCACTGAGTCCTTGCATCCTCTTGATCAGTCTTTTTCATCTCTGGAATCTCCTGTTTCCTTCCTTTCACCTTAGCACCCTTTACCTTTACACCCTTGGGTTTTTTGTCCTTTTCAATATCCTGGAAAAGATACTACATCAAAACACACAGACACTTTGACAGAACTTGTTGCTAATTTTAAGCTGGTTTTTATCATGCAAGGTGCTGAATCTCCTCTACTCCCACTGAATTCAGTAAGAGCTGGGTTCTTAGTGCGTTGCAAAACTGGATGCTATCACTGTTTTTACTTTGGAAGCTCTAAGTCCTTTCATGCCATCAAAGAAGTATTTTTAGAATTGCAAGTTCAGTTTTCTCTCAATCCTAACATCAAAGATGACATCAAATGTACGGAGGTGGCAAAATTACTTTTAACAATAATAAATGAGCATATCACTCTACCAGTTCCACTTCAAGAAGGTACCTTTTGTCATTTAATAAGTTGAAAACTTCTTTGTAAAAGTGTCAATAAAAGGACCAGGTAATATGCCAACTGTATCTGAGTAACCATTTACCTACAGCTGAAAATTAAGAAAAATAAACCAATAACCTTAAAATTAATAGCTAATGAAAACAATATTCTCTTTCTCCCAGGCCTCTTTCCCCAGGGCTAAGGTTTCCCTGCTGATGGTGATTGGCCAGAGCAGATAGGATTCAGGGTCTCAGCATGGTACAAAAGGCAAGTGACATTTCCCCCATCTCTCAAATTAAGGTCTAGCAAGCTTCTAGAGTGGCATTTGTCTCCTATGCTTCCCTTAGTTTCACTCCTGCTACATGACTGTTAAAGAACTAGAGTCCTAGGGTTGACTAGAGGATGGAAGCCAAATGAAACAAGCACGCACACAGGCCAAACAGCCACTTCCACATATAAACAGAAACGGCCTTTCCCCCTTGAAAATCTATGGCTTTATGCTTGCTCTGCTCACTAGCCAATTTCCTGTTCCCCACGGTGCGTCTCAAGTAGTATCATGGCTCTGGAGTGGGAAGCATACTGCCACTGTCACCAGAGGGAAGAAAAGAGCAGGAGATGTTCAGCAGAAAAAGACTGACCCCCACCCACTGTGTGCAAGTGTCAGAACAGTTGCAAGTATCTGGCTGGTTAGAGGCTTCCTTCCTGCTGCCGTCACGCTTGTGTCCTTGGCTTCCCACCCACACACTCAGCCCTAGCACTCTTGCCCTTTCTATCTACCTTCGCTAGACCCTAGAGAGGGGAAGGAGAGGGGAAAATATCACTTACCTGCTACAGAATCCAAAAACTTAGTAGCCCATCAGCTTCCAGCCAAAATGCCATCAGCAGAACAACCCCAGTGCAAGCTTTCAATTCAAGTAGCAAGTGACATCCTGGGAAAGACAGAAACCAGCTACATCAGACTGCTGCTTTCAGTAGCGTATCTGGGGTGACTGGGGCACCAGACCCAAGTTCTTACCTAGTGGGGGGGAGCATAAAAATAGCAGCCACTACAGCTCCTCTGCTGGCTGTGACTGTTGCCTTGTGCTTTGCTATCCAGGGCTCAAAACCGCCCAATTTACCTCTGGCTGATTGGAACACATTCCTCAAACTCCTGCTGGAGTCAGGTATTAAAAAACCTTTTTTAATTCAAATCACACATAGGGAAAGAAAATCTTAAAACTACACTTCGAAGGCACAGCTACGATTACTGTATGCACAAGCAATTAGAGAACAAAATTCTCTGGCTTTTCATTTGACTTATTTTAAGTATTTGACAGCCCCTGGTACATGGTTTACTTTTGACTGTCAGTCAATCTCTTGTTAAGTTTGAATATGTCTTTTGCCTAGCAACAGAAAAAAGAAAAACATTTTTGCAAATACATAATTTTGTTTAAAAATGACATTTAACAGTAGATCTAGAAGTAGGGTCAGCACCTAAAAGCACTTTTCATTCAACTGGATTTCCAGTTGATGGTAGTCCTTCAGGGTAGTGCAGTTTCTGGAATATTGCGTTTTCCTACTTTTCTAATATGGGGACTACTTTAGAACAAAAATAGCTTCCCATGCACCATCGTCCTTCCTCCCAGCATCTCGCTGCTTGGTTTTCATACTGTTCTAGAGATTCATTAGCTTGTCCATACATTCCCATTGTTTCCACTTATATATATTTAAAAATATTACTACATATCATGGATTACTCAACTAATAAAGAAGTCCTCAAACTTTCCCTTCAGGGAGGCGCCTGTGTTTTCATCTGTTTTTTTGGGAAAGTGTCTGGCATATTTTTGGTACCACCGTAATATGGATAATAACTTGAAAATCAAGAAAGCTTGCAGGCTCTCTCATTTGAGGAACACTTTACTAGTGTTGTAAACCACTGGTGGTGCTCTTCAGAAACAACCCTAAAAAATACAACTGGAAATAGTTATGGAATAGCTAGCAGGAAGACAAGAAAATATCCAAATGAAGTCACGCACACATGCCTTAGAAAGTCTTTGAAGCTTGATCCTTTCATCTTTTTTCATGGTATTTACACTAACTACATCTAGGTTTCAATTCAACAGAGTATTTAAGCATATGCTTAAGAGAGTGGCTCTCAACCTTTTTAGACTTGGGCACCCCTTGTTTGATTTGACACACCTGATTTCAAAAATCAATTTATTTATTATGGTCCAAGGGGCCAGGCAGTGACTAGGCAGGGAGGAGCCTGAGCCTGCATTTATTTTATCGCTTCAAGCCTCCTTATCTCCTCATACCTCATCCTGGTTGAGAATCACTGGCTTAAGTCCATCTTATTCAGCAAACTACTTTGTACTCATTCAAGTTAATGAGATATAATGCAGGCTTAAAGTTTAACTTGTATTTAACTGTTTACTGAACGGGGTGGATGGCTGAATCAGTCTTAAATATATCCAAGGCATAATAATGGATTAACAGTTTTGTTTTCTTCTGAAAATATTTGTCTCTTAAAATTAACAAGTCAAAACAATTCTTACTATAACTTTACCTATTTGCTTGAAGATATATTCCTAGTTTGTTACCTCCATAATTATACAATTCAAGATGACAACATTAACAAATATTTTAAGAAAAATAAGTCTCACCTTCACAACCACTGGACCATTCTCCATGAAATGAACATGAACTGTTCTCTTTTCATCTTTTATCAGTTCAGTCTCTTTATTATTCTCTCTGAGTTTTGATGGAGAATTTAATTTGACTTCTTGTAATAATTTCGCTTTCAGTTCTGGTAAGAATCTGATAACAAAAAATGAGACAGTCTTCTAATTTACATTATAAAGATTGCTTTCTCTTTACATTTTATGTCCAATACCTAATTAAACCTATTATTTAACAAGTTCACCTGCTAAATATCCCACAAGGAGATCTATGTATGATGCAACTAGACTTGGAAAAAACATCGGTATTAGTAAAAGGACATCCTAATCAAATTTTAACTTTTGTTCTGAAGACAAATATTTTAAAATATTATTTGCTTATGTGTATATTATGTTCCTAATAGAAAAGTATACAGTAGTTCATATTACAAAATGTACTTAGTTTGGACGGTTACATTTTGGCATTGACAAATACTCACTATTTCATTTACTGCGTTCAACAGATCAAGGAAAATTCTTAGCATAACACATTAATAAAATCCCTTTGAAGTCTGATATGGTCTGACTGATACAGGGAAGTCAGCTTTGCAGTGTTTATTATATGTCTTAAGCATTTAACCAAAAAAGAACTGGACACCAACATAATTAAGCTTAAAAAAAGGACATTTCATATAGATCTAGTCCATATGCAACTGTTTTGCATCAGGTCTATTTCTATCCACTGAACTAATTAGCACTTGGTTAGACTTCAAGCTGTAAAATATAGTGTTTCTCTTAACCATTAATTCAACTTCTATAGTTTGTTTTTTGGCCAGTAGAAATTAGCTTTGAAGAATGTGGCTAAGGCTAGACCTCTTCAGCACTACAAACAGACAAAAAATAAGTGGTTTAAATTACTGAACACATTTGCCCTAAAGGGCCAGAAATCTGAATGGAAGTTTATCTGCAAAAGTCCTTTGCATCCAAAATCCCCTATGCAAAAAAGTGAACAGAACATACTCATGGACATGTATACATATAAATACAGCTTTTAAGCATGCAGCTGATTTTCTGAGGTTGTAAAGGGACATACCATTATCGTCTGAATTAAAATGCTGCCTTTTAATCTATAAATCCCTTTGTGGTTTCTAATATTCTCCACAGGCCTGATTCAACACTTCCTGAAGTTCACAGACAAAACGGGATTTAGTTTAGATGCAAAAGCTAGTTAACTAAATTCATGAGATCATAGCATAGTGAAAAGGTTTTAGAATGATAGCAATATTGACAAACAGTAAATTAGGAATTAAAAAGTGATCACAGAAGACTGCTAATAAAATCATACATCACCCTACAACTTCATGTCCTCTACATATACAAAAAATAAACTACATTTCAAAAATGTTGGACACACTTTTTAAAATGTTCCTGGAACACATTTTTATATTCGGTCACCTGTAAAAGTAAATGTGTTATTTACCATAAATTCACCTGTACAGGGGCTGGAAAGAGCCAAAAAAACCTTAATGCGTTCTAAAATAGTTCTTTTAATCTGTGAAAGTTTCATGATCTTAAGGCAGTGATTCTCAGCCAGGGTACCTGGGCATCCTGGGGTGCTGTAATCTCAGGAAGTGTGAGGAGTTAAGCAGATAGGGGCAAACTCAGGCTCTCCCTGCCTCCCACTGTCTGGACCCTCTTCAAGGAGATAAGCACTGTAATAAATAAATTAGTTTTGAAATGGGTTGCTGCTCAATTCACAGAAGTCATGGAGAGGTGCCTTGAGTCTATAAAGATTGAGAACCACTGTCTTAAGATCCAAGGGCACTTAGCATGTGTTGAAGCAGAGCTCTGTCACGTGTGTAATTTGCACGAATTGGACCAGGCTCGATCAATTGAGTCTGCTGGAGCGTGCAAATTAGCATGCACCAGCAGCCTCCGCATCGCATATATTCAGCGTCCCTGCATTTCAAAATGGCAGTGGGGGCACTTTCACTATAGCTTGTTGAACGAGCTTTAGTTAAAGCACTCCCACCTCCATTTTTAAGTGCAGGACACTGAATACGCATGATGGTACAGGCGCTTTAATTAAAGTGTTCCCCTCCCCCCACCCTGGAGCATAAGTATAGGCTGCCTAATACTTTATAGTTAACTGAGGACAGAAGTATGAGTTTCATGACAAAGATGGGAATTTCCCCTTCCAAGAGCCATAATTTTGTTTCTAGTCCTGAAGACATTTAAGTGCAAACTTCAGTGACTAACTGTGACTGTTTAACTGGATGTGCTTAACACTCTATTTCTACTCCTCTTTATATATTTTTAAAAAATACAGAATTAAATGCAAAAACCTACTGATGTGATATTAAGGCTTAATCAGTAAATCATTATAAGAATTTCAAGAAATGCAAAATTTAAGATTTCAAAGGTTATCGTAACTTAGTCATTTTGCATATTTACTGTAATACAAAGCCTACATTAAAAAACTATTATATAGGCTGCAAAATCAAGGACTTGAAAGTTAGGACATACCAGAGTTATCACTATCCATGCAACCATAACTCACCTTCTAGCATGAGTGTACGTGTATGATACATAGGTCCGATACCAGATCAGTACCAATATAAACAAAACTGGCTGTATCTGATATCAGCCTGATGAGGTGGATAATTTGGCTGATAAATGCTCGTGCCGTGCATAGCACTCAGGCAGCAAGGAGCACAACATGCAGTGTGGAGAGCTGTCTCCAGTTGGTGAGTCTGGTGTTGTGGAAGGGTGTGGGGGGATGCAGATCAACACCCCCCCCCGCCCTGTGGTGGGGGAGGGAGCAGGGGCAGGGCCAAATGCTGCTGGGGTGGGGCGGAGCTGTGGTTTGTGATGGGGAGAGGTGGCTCCTGCCATTGCTTGCGCCCTGGGAGGGCACGGGGAGGGGGTGCCCCCCAGATCTGCACAGAGTGGGGCAGGTTGCAGCTGGGGCTGCATGGGGCTCTTCTTGGCGGGGGCCAGAGGCACTGGGAGGATGCTGCATCCACCCCAAACTTTGTTGCCGCCAGCTGGACTCGATGATCTCCCGAGGTTCCTTCCAGCCCTAATGTCTATGAAAGTATGTGTGTGTATATATCTCATCTTTTATTAAATGCCAACATACTATTTTATCTATAGCGGTGGTGCTTGAACTCCGGCCAACCAGATCGAGCCTGCAGAGCTGTGTTATTCAGCCCAGGGGTCTCCCCACAGGCTAGAAATTTGGTGGTGG
The DNA here is from genome assembly GCF_001723895.1 of Crocodylus porosus. NCBI lineage: Eukaryota > Metazoa > Chordata > Crocodylia > Crocodylidae > Crocodylus > Crocodylus porosus. Next base: position 28,452,623 of record NW_017728914.1, read on the forward strand.
GGAAGCAGTGCCAGCATTAATTGCTGTTCCACTCCTGCTAAATTTCTGGAGCCAGAGGGAGCCCTGTGGGCCAGATCCCAGGACCTGGAGTGCTAGGTTTTGCTGGTGCATGGTGGGACTGGCACACAGCGTCATCTCATGGCCATATCTGGCACACCAGGTTGGGCTGGCAAGCAGGGTCAAGCTGGTATGCGAGGTCAGGTTGTGTGAGATATTGGGCCAGAGCAGCCAGATCCAGCGTGCTGGGTTGCACCCATGAACTGACCCCATCTGTGTGATCTGACCCACAGACCAGCCCTACAGCACTCATCTTGTCTGGAGACTGGTCCTGCAACAATCATTCAGCCCACAGGGCTGAACATTTGAGCACCACTGGTCTACAATGACTTTTGCTGCATTCATCCTTAAATCAATATTTTGTTTTATCCTTATTGTCCAGTGCACACCCTACAAACCCTATAGTGCACTCTAAGCAAGCCCTGTTCTGAGGACAGAAGTATTATTTCTTTTTGGTCTTCTATACAGATAGGGAAGTGAGACAGTGGCCGCGTCTACACATGTGCTTTACTGTGGAGTAGACTACAGTAATTCGCTGCAGAGTAAAGAATCACCATCTACACACACAACGGTATTAGGCCACAGTAAACTAATTTACGCTGCAGTAAGACAGTACTATCTTATGCTGGGGTAATTTACTGTGATTAAATGAACATGTAGATGCTGACCATGAGCGCAAATTACACCCAGTTAATACAGCCAGCTGTGGGCCAGACTCCTACATGCCACCTAGTCACACAACTCTACACTTCTGGCACCATCGTGCCCCAGTTTAGCACCTCTGCTACTCTATACCACCACCTGGAGCCTGGGGCTGAACGGCTCTGGCGTAAACCGCTCTGCTCCAGCTCAAATTAATGCCAAGCCAGGTGTGTGTGTAGAAACTGCACCCAGGAGTAGTTTACTTTGGCTCCAACTGCCCTGGAGTTTATTGCTTCATATTAAATGCATGTGTAGACACACCCAGTAGGATTAAAGTAAGCGCACTAATTCTAGGGGCTCAATTTGACACACCTAGGACTATTTCTCAGAATATTTAGCAATGCATAGCAGGCTATATGTTCAGTTGACATCTCTTATTGTGCAGCACTGAAGGTCAGCATTTCCACACATCAAGTCTTGAGCGGGCAGAAAATAAGGAACACACAATTACTGGTCACCTTGAAAACTTGTGTTAAGTGATTTGTCTAGCATCCCACAGAACTGTAATAGAGGCAGAGATAGCATTCAGTTCTTTTTCTACAACAGTTGCTTTGTATAACAGAAATTCTTCCATTTATTTTGCTCTTTTAATGTTTTAGTTATATTCATGCTTTACTAGTAATAAAAAAGAACTAAGAACGAGATTACCTGATATATTTTCATTTTAAAGAAAGCTGAGAGATAATTAATTCCAACTCATATAAAGGTTACTAGCCAATTGCCCATCGAGAATGATGAAGAGGG
>NW_017728914.1:28454225-28482144 GCF_001723895.1 Crocodylus porosus
CCCTCTGTCCCCCCTGGCCCTGTTGGGTGGGGGGGGGGCACCAGAGTGGGGTAGGGGAGCAGAGTGAGGCCAGCACTGCACCGCCAGCAGCCTGTGCTGCCACACCTTGCACAGCTGCACCCCGCTCCATCCCCTCCATTATGGTGGCCTGCCATCCCAGGCTGTCCCCCTCTGCCTCCTTGGAGGCAGTGCTGGCCCTGCCCCCCCGCTGCAACCCTGCTCTTTGGAGGCAGAGGTGGGTGGCAGGGATGGCGCCACCATGACAGCGGGGACTGAGGGGCCGAGGCGGGGGTCCGGCCCCTCAGTCCCTGCTGTCATGGTGGTGCTTCTGTCTGTGCAGAGCACTCTGATGGGTTGTTTCAGTAAGCACTGTGATTGACTGCTGAAACAACCCATCAGAGTGCAAATAAAAGTGTTACAGACAGATAGACAGATTAAGCTTTTAATAATACTAGAATTAGATATTCCACTTTCTGTGAACTCTACATTATGGAAAGTCCCTTGTCTTTGAGACAAAGGGCCCAATACTCACCTATTATAAAAGTTAAAGGCAGAATTACACAATTTATACCACCTAAGGATCCAGCTCAATGTAACTGGAACCTGCTCAGTCTCTAAAGCCATCCTTTTATCAAAGCAATTTGGCAAGATATAATACCTAAGGCTGTGTACAAGTGTTCTTTCCTAGCAGTGGAAAATTTCCACTGTTAGAAACTATTTCAAATGAGAGACCAGTACAAGTATTCAGCTTGCAACCACCCCATCTCCCCTGCTCCTTGTGCCTTCCCAAGAATGGGGTGATCCCAGTCTAGGGAAGGTGAGGGCTATGCCAGTCCTCCCATTTCTGGGAAGAATGGAGCAGAAAGACAAAGTCCCCTGCCAGGGGTGACACATAGGGGTGCATGTGGGTGTATGTGCAATTCCCCGAGTGTGGCGGTGCACCCCCTGCAAAAAGACACCGCCAACACTGTTGGTAGCCCCTGTCGGTGGTTACTGCTCACCACCCCACCACTGACATCACCGGCAGCTTCTGCAGGAGCTCCCGCTTACTGCGCTTCCCCCCAGTCACCAGGGGCATGCATTGTTCATGCCCCCTGCCCACTTCTCAGACTGGGGACTCTGGTGTAAGCAGCAGGAAGGGACTTGTGGCACCACTCCTTCTGCTTGGCTTGTGGTGCCAGGGAGCTGAGTGGCTTGAGCAGTGTGGCAAAGCCCTCTGCCTGCTTCTCCCCATGGATCCTGGGGCACGAGGAACCAGCAGGGAGCATCTGTTCCTTCCCTCCCCCTCTGGTCTATGGGATGAGTCGGAGTAGCTGTCTCCAGACCAGAGTGACCCTGGTTTCTGGAAGGCACAGGGAGCCTTTCCCTAAAGCTCCACTCCTCCTGGTCCCCAGGAGGACTTAAGGCATGGGAAAGTGTACAAGCATTCATCCTCCCAGGAGGAACTCTCCTGGGAGTGACTTCTAACAGGTTGGAGCATGGTTATTTTTTCCCCCCTCAAAACCTCCATTTTTGGTCCAGGAGAAATAACATGAATGCTATGCATAGCCTATGATTTCATAGCTGACATTGATTAGTTTTCATATAAGCCTCCTGTTCCTCTTTGGGGATAGTGCCATAAGGTTCACATTCCTGTAACTGGTTTGGCACCGATAGCTAGAACAGTTATAATTGCATCTTGTACTACCTGGGCAGAGTGGCGCCAACTTGCACAAATACTTAATGAAACAGGAATTTCTACATCTAAGTATGCTGGATTCTTTAGACCATCAAGAAAAGAAAAAATGACTGAAAGGTCCTAAAGCTTCACAAGATCACATCTTTCTAAAATAATAACCTTGTAGATTGTTATATCATGTATTTCTCTACTTACTTTAGCTTCTTCAAAGATGTCTAAGTATCTCAGACTTTTCATATTTTAATGACCAAAAACATGCTTACTTTTCAATAAATCCATCTCTAGTAAAATAGTCATGCTGCAGCAGATCTGTTGATGAGATCCTATCAGCAGGATCTATTTGTAAGCATGCCTATAAAATAATAGATATTTTAGAAGATTGTTAAAATAACGTGTAGCATGCTACCATGTAAACTATGGTGTGTATTAATGTCTATCATAATAATACAATGCTAGTTTGCAATTCAGTGATGCTCAGAGATTGCTAACGTATTTATATGTACATCATGTCACTTGTATCAATAGATACCCCTTTTAAGTGAAAAGAATCTCATTAGACTCAAAAGAATCTTCTAGGAATAGTGCCACTCACAGCATTTATAATTTTTAGTGTCTTGGTTCCCTTCCACTGCCATACAATCCAGTTCTAGTTATTTTTCTCTTTTATGCTTCTTGTTTGGGGACAATGGCATCTATACTATAGGCATCTATAGTTACATATCTATAGTTACAGCCAAATTCTGCTCAGTGTAGTTGAGTAGAAGAGTCCAAATGATTCTGTCTGCATGATCCAAGGAACAGTCCAGGGTCCAAGGGCTTGCTTAAGTTATACTGGCTGGTATGGTCTCCTTGGGACTTTACTGGCTGAGGTTTTCCATATTTTATTTTCCATACCTCCTAGATACAGGGTAAAAGAAAAGGATATATCGTAGAACAGACCAGAATTTTCTTACAGTAGGAGGCTCCTCTGCTGCCTCTTTGGAGAAATCTTGCTGCAACTTCTCACTGCCAAAACTGCCCAAGTGATCAAAAATCTGACCCAGACATAGCTTAGATTATGTGCCTGTTTTCATTTAACTTCTTACTCTGACAGCTCTTTACTTTACTGGATTTTACCTATGCAGTCAGAACAAGACCCCAAGCTGCAATTTCTGTTCTGTTCTTTCCCAGACAAAAAGTTGTCTTGGCATTACTGACATGCTTAGATGACTCCCAGATGTCGTTGTTCCACTAGAGGGGTCCTCAGCACTTGCTGACTCCCTTCCAGGTCCTTATTTAAATAATTTACCCAAACACTGGTAATTTCCTTTGTCAGCACTTCTGTTATGGTGAAGTTCATAATTCAGAGCAAAGTAGAGTCTACATATACATGGAATGTTCCTGTTGTGTCCAGTAAATATAAAACTTTTTTTCCCCACTATAACATCATACATGAGCTGCAAGCCTGGTTCCTTCTGTATTGCTACTTCTGAACATGGAATAAGAAACATTTCCAGTGAAAGGTCCCCTAAGACCATCCTTCAAGTAATCTAATATATCTCCTCTCTGCTGTTTATTTAAACTCTAGCAGTCATCTCTTGAGCACCCAAGTCTGTATAGATATCTCATGAGATTCAACATGTTTGTGTTCAATAGTCAAATCACCAAAAAGATCCCTTGGTGATGATCAGATACTGTTATGAATGTTTCTCATAAAGACACCTATTACCAGAGCACTTGTCTTACATTTCTAACTCCCTTTCCTTTTATGGGCAACTTAATACAATGGGAATGATCAGCCTCCTCTACCTGTACAGTTCTAACTGGGAATGTACTTCATTTGCCTCCACTGCAAGACTATATAATAAGATTAGCCTGCTCTACAGCCATCCCACTGTACAATGCTCTTATGTTTTTATAGGGATAGCAGATAGGATGATCTAAAATAAATCTAAATTAATTAACTATAAACCGTGTTATTTGCCTACAAATTGTTGTAGATAAGACTTAAGGAAAAACCTTTGTCTATCCAGGATGATGCAGTAGATAAATTCTCTTTTCCTCCCCTTCAAGTTCGAGTTACTTTTGATCACAAACAAAAAGTATTTTCTTGTAAAATCACCACGCAATTAGCAATATTGGTGATTTACTCTTGCAAAAGATTTCCTATTGGAGTTGTTAAAGATGTTGTATCAGAACTGGGCAGAGAAAAATAGAATAAGGCTGAAGCAGTCTGTCACTTTAGCCTATGCAGTCATTCATTTTGTGAACACTGTAATTCAACCAATTAAAGAAATCTTGGCTTATGGTCCTTTCAGTGAATGAAAGGGACCTTTCATTTCCTTACAACATAATTTTCTAATGCCAGTGAAAGAATGGACTAGTAAAAGACTTGTGCTCCTGAAAGCACCATTACTCTCTACTGAACTCAGTACTTTAGACCTCTGTTTAAATTTCCATGATGTTAGTATCACAGGAGTGCCTGGCAGTACGGTTACCATTATGACTTTGTGAAATGTGTAATAAGCTTTTTTAAGTGTGCATCATTTGGAGAATGTGTACAATCCCTATGATACCATTCCAAAGAAGGAAATTGCAGGAAGAACACCTGTGTGGAGAGCTCTCCAAAGTAACAGAATGGATTTCCTCACCAGTCCCAGATGGACCGAGATAACTGGGATTTGCTGAAGGAAACTTGTCTAGTAAATGATATGAGAGATCATAGACAAACACAAATAATAATCATCATCACCAAGCTTGATACCCAGACCTCTTCTAACATACATGAACCATATCTGCCAGTAATGCACCAAGTTTGGGGTACTTTTTCCTTGCATTTTTTGGGTGCTGGACTTCAGGAAGGACCACCCCTGAAAAAACTGGGTTCTTTATAAAAACACTCTGAAGATGAGGTGTCAAATTGCCTGAAAGAAAACATAGTTTATAAAATTCATTGTGAGCAGCCAACAAATCAGTGTATTTAAAACAAATATAATCAAGTATGGGTATAGTAATTACACTATTCCTATGAGAATGACTAAAATAAATTTAAAAAAAAAAATCTCTCAGCAAGAAAGCCTTCAGGCTGCAAAGCTGAAAAATATTTAGCAACAGTCCTAGATTGTTCTGTTTCTCTCTGTATTCCCTTCCCAAGAGAAAGGCTACAGAAAAAGCAGAACCCTCCAGCAAAGACTTGTTCTGCACCATAAATTAATTTTGCAGTTTGATGCACGAAGATAAACATGTATATCCCTGCGTATTGAGATGAGGTTTTACCTTTCTGTTCATGGTTTATGTCACCAAAACAAACTGCTTGAATCCATAGCATGGATTAGCACGCACAGAATGAAATCATCATTCTTTTTACAATTAAAATTCTCCTCCCTAGAGTTTTATAATATTATGAGTATAAAACTTATGCTATTGCAAATCTTCAGCTTAATGCAAAACATCAGCAAGAGAAGATACTTACCGGTAACTCAAGTTCTTCAAGCTTTATCTATCTGCTTATGCATTTATGTAATTTATATGCCACCCTTCTCAACAAAGGCTCAAGGCAGTTTATAGCAAGAGAAATGGAAACTTAAAAAGGCAACTAGAATAAATAAAATGACAAAATAAAACAACATAAAGCAGAGACCCACTAAACAAAATTTTGGCCTGATTTTGGTTGCTGAATGTCTGCCTAAACGGAAAGGTCTTGCAGCTCTTCCAAAAGATGTCCAGGGTCAGGCTTTGGCAGGCTTCCAAAGGGAGGGAGTGCAACTCAAAGCCTTTTGCCCTAGCAATACCCATCCAGCAACCCTGTGCCTTGCCTTTATTCATGCTCTGTGCTGAGTCCATAGAGGGTGCTGTGTACTTCAGACTCCTCTCAGCTGAGGAATGTGTCTGTCAAAGACTTCAAAGAAGAGGTGAAAGACAGGATGTGGATGTATGGACACTACATATCTCAGAACTCCAGTTATTGTAGTAGTTTTTCTTTCTCCTTCAAGTATTTGTCTATAAGAGTATTTCCACTGTGGTTTCTCCAAAGAACTGCCACAATTTTACTCTTTTGTGCTATGGATGAGAATATATCTGGCAGGAGATAAGCAAGCCCATTGTACTGTTGGGACGCATCCCATGCTGGACAAGCAGATCCTGATTTCCTTCACTGACATCCAAAGGAACTCTTGGAACCAGAACTACTTCAGCTAGGTTGGGGCCAGCAGAATTAGCCATGCATAGTCCTGCCTCATCTTGCATACCATTTTTGGAGACAGATGCAAGGCCTGGAGGCATGTAAGTTTTCCTCATGATGGGATGAGAAAAGCACTGAATAACGAGCTGCAGCTTAGCCATACCCTAATACTGAGAGGTGAATCAGATAACGGACTGGACTGGGTAACAGTAAGGACTAGAACCAGGCTTGAAGAAGAAAAGTTCTGGCCATTAGAGAATCTAGGATGGACCGTCTGAACTCATTTTTTAAATGGGACCAGGTACATCTCATGGGTATTTAGGCCTTGGGTTGAAAATAGATATAGAGTGGTGCTGAGGTGCTTTGGCACTTGTTCAGAGGAATTGTATTACAGGGCAATTGCACAAGAAAGGCAGTCTATGACACGGGTCCTTCTGAGATGGGACATCATCTGCAAAAGTCTGAGAGGCCAAATGGAAGGATCTTGTATTAGCAAGGGTCCTGGAACATCCCAAAATGGAATTGTTTTCTGTGGGAGAGCATGATAAGTGTAATGAAGGATAGAATGGGACGGCGTGATGAGAGCAAGCATCTTGAAGGTTGAGAGCTGCAAACTAGTACCATCATTTTAGTGATGGTATAATAGTGGCTAACACCATCATGTCAAACTTGGGAAAACCCAACTCCTTCAACCATACGCTCAAATCTAAGATAAGCCACTCTTTCTCCTTCCTTTTTAGAAACAAGTATCAACTGCTATAAAACTCTTTCCACCCCTGTTTCTCTTTTCACGCCAAGCACAGGGCAAGGCACGGTGCATGTAGATTCCATGAGTACGGCTTACGCAAAAGTCTCCAAGCCCAACTGTTTGAGGCACACACTCACCCACTATCTGAATGCGTATATGTACAAGCACTCAAAATAGAACATTTGCTTTCTTTACATCTTTAACTGGCATTCCTTTATTATTATATAGTACTTGCAGCACCTTCCATAAGCACCAAAGAAGGAAAAAATACTAGAGTGTTTAACAGTAAGATTAGGATATTATTTGAGCTACCTTACAATGAATAGTGTTTACTGTTTAAAGTAATTAATCTTGAAAACAAGCATTACATATATTCTTCAGTCAAGCTATACTAAATCATATCTATTGACTGACTCTGTACCCAATATCCAGTTAGCTATGTCCAAAACTGCAAACTGACTATTAACTTGAGGTGGTGGTGATCATCATGATTTAATTACAATACCAGATCCCACCTATGGACATACAGGTCAGTAATTCATAACTGCCTGTCTGTTTTCTATGAATTTCACACACACTGTCATATAGGCCAAAATAAAGAAATGAAGACAACCTTCTATATCAGTGTACTTTATATGTCTGTTGCTCCAGTATCTGGATGCAATAGCATAGCCCCAGAATGCTTTGACCTGCCCCTAGACCAAACATTTAAATTTCATTTTCTCATATTTCCGTTAAATTCTACATGCTACTGATAAACCTGACAAGATAAGATTTGATATGAATAGGTAATACTTTGTTAATTCCAGACTGCCCTTTGCTGATGTAGTCTTTGCCCAGGCAATGTCTTGGACATGATAGGAAAACTGCCATTTGCCACACAGGCTAAGTTAAGAGCTTAAAAAAATACCTGTCACATCAGAAACAGTACCACTGTTCAATAATTAACATTTTATAGCAAGTGTCTTCGCAGCCAGTCCTGAAATTGTTTATGCCATTACCTACATTTATACACAGACAGCAATCAAATTAACACAGCATGTCAAAGTTGTTCTTAAATACTGTCTGCACTACATTCGACAGTACTCACCTACTTTAGTCACAATTTTATGAAGTAGGTCTAGGTCAGAACTGCTAGGCAGATAGGGATTCCCAGTGGCCATTTCAATGATCATACAACCTATAGCCCAGATGTCCACAGGTCTAAGATCAGGAAACAAAGTGCTCAGCAAGACAAAACTGAAGCAAGGATAAAACTTAGCAAAGAGCTGCTATTTATAGAGAAAAACTTAGAAGGTCTTAAAATATCTAAAAAAAATAAAAAATACCAGAGTATCTGAAAATATAAAAAAATTAATTTCATTAGAAATAATGTAATAGCTTTCTAAAAAAAGGTCTTCACAAGTATTTATGAAATACTATTTCTACATTTAGCTACAAAACAATTATCTATTAAAACCTTCCTTTAACTCATGTAGCATTAGAGTGAGGGGTGGGTTTTGTGGCTAGGTGTGGGCCCCTCCACCATGGCACTTAGCCCCCCACCAGCGCCAGTGGCAGCAGCAGGCGACAAGCCCTCAGGCTGCTCCTGGCACACTACAGGCAGAGCCTCCTGGAGGCTCTGGTTGAACCCTGGGATCTGCACATGGTGGTACAGAGCCAGCCCAGCCCACAGACATGGACCTTTGAATCAGACCAGGCTGGCTCTATGCCAGCACGTGTGGCTCCCAACACTGCAGGTGGGAGCTGCATGCCATTATCCTGGGCTAGGCTGGCTCCATGCCTCTGATCCACATGGAGCCAGTCATGGGCCAGGAACACCCCGAGGGCCCACTGCATGCTGCTGCCACCACCGGTGGGTACTGGGCACCATCGGGGGCAGGGCGGCATGTGGTGGCAGGGCCCACACCCACCCATACTCCCCCACAAACCCTACACCCCACCTCTTCACAAAACCCTCCAACCCCCACCACACACACCCCTTCACAAACCTCATACCCCCCAAATCCCTCCCCCCACACACACATATATATACACACAAGAGTAAGACTTAATTTTGATTTATTATGCAATCCCCTCTATATACACTATGCAAGTCCATGTAAATCAGGACAGGCAAGGGTGGCGAGGACGGGACACGGGACACTTCCAGTGGCAAAGGTCGGGGTGGGAGTTCTGGTCCCAAAATGGCAATCAGAGGCTGTGGCACCTGTCAAGGAATGGGGCTACTCTTTCAGTTCTTGACCACGCACCAAAAGTTATTAAGCAGCCCTCCAGCTGAAATAATTGCATTGTTGTATATAATGCAAGTGAATTTGCTGTTGATTAAGAAGTTCACATTGAATTGTCAATTTTTGTATCTTACTTTATCTGATTTTTAGACTCTTTTTAAGAGAAGAATCCTAATCTGATTAAAGATAATAGTGTTTCCAGTATAGTAATACTTGAAGGGATACCATCCATCTAGTATTGAGCCTAATACTGAAAAGAATCTATACAGTCCACAAAAATCAGGATATTGTTATAATGAAAAGGTAGACTGTAGGCTTGCTCACACAGCACTAAGATCAGTAGGAGCTTTGCCACCGACTTCAGTCAGTCCAGGATCAAACCTAGCTGTATATATGAGCTCATATACATGGACAACACTTTGTAGGCTACTAGGAATAGAAGTTCTTTATGCATATTTAATTTTCCTATCAAAACAAGAGCTGTTGTTTAAATTCTGTGACACAGCATCATCTGATGTTCCTCTAAAACTTCCCATCATGTCCAGTACTAGATATTTGGTTTGTGATACAGATCTTTAAATCCTTAAAATGGCTTAACACAATTTTTGATGTTAACTACTTTTTTGAAAATATTGCTCGAGGCTGAAGAAAATTTATTTATTTATTTGTTAACTTGTGCGTGTGTTATGTTGTACTCCTAGTGCACATCCCACAAACGATGCTCCATGCTAGCGTAATAATCAGGAACATAAACAAAAATACATACTTTCCATACACAGTGTCTTTTAATACCAGTTCTGGAGCCCTGTACCATCGTGTAGCCACATAATCAGTATAAATGTCACCAGGAGCAGCCAATGTCCGAGCAAAGCCAAAATCACAAAGTTTAACGATTCCATTCTGTGACACTAAAACATTCTCAGGTTTGATATCACGATGTATGATCTGGACAAAAGGGGAAAAGCAGAAAACAACTTGATTAAGAAAGACAACAGCTCCCTTGTTAAGAAACACAACAGCTCCCTTTTTCCAACATCTCCAAAAGCACAAACTGAAACAGCCAAATCAGTTCTGCCATGCTGGTATCAACCATGCAAGAAGATAAAGATCCTAAATTCTAGAAGTCACCACTTTAATTAGAGTGAGTCCAAGAGCCGTTCTAATTAAAGCACCCAGAGTATCACATGTATCAGCATCTCTGCGCTGAAAAATGGGGGGGGGGGGTGCACTTTAATTAAAGCTTGTTGAACAAGTTTTAGTTAAAGCGCCCCCACTGCCATTTTTCAGCATGGGGACAATGATATACGTGATGCTGGAGTTTGGCAATTACCATGCTCCAGACTCGATTAATCAAGTCTGCCTCCCTGCATGTGTCTAGGCACATTTAATGTCCCGGCTTATACCGCACTAGTGTTCCAATTCTGCAGATCAAAATCCAACTGGAAACATTGAAGCAATAATTATGAAACTAGAATTTCTTCAACAAAGAATTAACGTTTCAATTTTGAAAGATTAACACAAAGTAACATCAAAAAATATGATGGAAGGAGATAACACCACTGGATTTTAACCTTATTTTTATCTTTTAATAAAAGTGCTTATTTTTATTTGTATTCCAGATCTAGTATTTTTGAAACACTGTTTTAACTTGCTTATGAGTGGGTATAAAAACAATCTGTCCCAACTTTTTAATTACAGTTTACGCTGTAAGTGTCACTGTAGTCACTCTCTGTTGTCAATTCAGGTTAGTGCTACTGAAGTTCACAGAATTAGCCTAGATTTGGAGCAAGAGGCTCTGTTCCCACTGACTTCATGAGGCACTGAGGATCACACCTTAACAGCAAAACCTTCAGCTATGCCTAAATACAAATTAGCAACAAATCACATTTTTAAGAAAATGTACTGGAAGGGCAAGAGGACATTTAAGCAGTTATTATGAAGCTAGAATTTCTTCAACAAAGACTTAAAATTTCAATTTCTGGAAGATAAACACTAAGCAACATCAAAAAATATGATGGAAGGAGATAATGCCACTGGATCCTAACCTTATTTTTACCTTTTTATACAGTACTTACATTGTTGCTGTGGAGATACCCGACTGCTCGAAAGATCTGAAAGAGGTATCTTTTAAGTCTTTTATTATCCAATCCATGGCTGTAACACTGCAGCTCATCTAAAACTGTATGATCAATAAATTCGAAAACCAAATGATTTTTTTTTTTCTGTCTAAATACTTCAATGAGGTTGACCAGGTTTTCATGATGAAATTGCTGTTGACAAAAGAGGAAAAACACTTTCTTCTGTATCTTTGTATTCCAGTTAGGATAATTTTTTTCCTTAACTAAGGCATAAATACAAGAACAGATGGGGGGGTTAGTATAAATATGCAAATACGCAAATTTGTATTCCCTCTCCTCCAGCCTTCCTCCAATATTTAAACCATAACTGGGTGAGCTAGTTTGATCAGAATAATATTGAATCTAAAGTGCTGATTTACAAACATGTGTTACTATCACAGGACCTAAATCAGGAAAAAAAATTACATTACATAGACTTTAAGGAGCCCAAGAAAAGGAGCTTGTTCTCTGGTCCAAAAGCCAGAAAGTGTTTTCCTCAACTTTGTCTGACCTTATTAACACTGAGCCAAAAACTGCTCTCAGTTACAGGGATTAAACCAGAAATAACACTTCTGATATGGACAAACTGTGAGGAGGCAGGATAAACTGCTCCTCCCCTCCCCTTTTTTGCAAACCATTTACTTTCCTGATATGGAAACACAAAGCCATATGTCAAAATTGGCACAAATTTGGCACAAAGCCATGTCAAAATAATAATCATGCTAAAAAGATGCACAGCAGGTTCCATATATTTATATTTCAGATCTAATATTTTTGAAACACTGTTTTATTAACTTGTTTATGAATGGGTCTAAACAATCCGTCCCAACTTTTTAATTACAGTTTACACTGAAATTATCACTGTAGCGGCTCACAGTGATGTCAATTCAGGTCAGTGTCACTGAGCTCCATAGAATTAACCCAGATTTAGAGCAAGGGGCTTTTCCCATTGATTTCGTGAGGAGCAGAGGATCGCACCCCAATAGTAAAACCCTCTGCTATACCTAAATAAAAATCAGTGATGATCACATATTTTAAGAACATGTCCTGGAAGGGTAGGAGTCATGTAAAGGCCTGGAGAACTTGCACACATATTGTAATGCCAAGTTAGGATTTGTAACTGGTGTTTGAATGTAACAGACTAGTTTCTGCCTCGGGTCTCAAATTCACAAACAGCGGGCGCCCAAGTATGGCAGACCAAATCCAAGATATTTAACAAGGAAATATATTACAGCTTCAGTCTGCACTTTCTTGCAGAGCCTCCACATAGTTCTGGTCTTCCATGAACCCATAGGAGAAACTGTTCTACTCCATTAGTTTGATGCTGGGGAATCTCTGGGAAAAATATTAATGGAGACAATTCTCTCCTGTTTGAAGTGCCACAGAGTCAGTTAAAGTACAAGGTAATCTGTAGCTGACAGATCAGCCTCCTGGGATCCACACCAGGTGGTTCTCAAACCTGTTTAGATTCAAGGCACTTCCCAGAAAATGCCACCTTCTGGTTTCCCCTTTTTGACTACAGAAAAAAACTGCAAAGAACTAAAAAAACCCAGCAAAACAAAACAACAGGTCAGAATATTTTTGATGCCGTGGATTCCTATTTGAAATCTCTGGGTTTATCTTGTGAATCATGTTTGCATACCTAACAGTGCTAACATTGCATGGAACCCCATGGTACCATGGAAAGGATCTCAAGGTAGCCCAGGGTCCCACAACACCCTGCCCGAGAATCACTGCATTAGATTAAGGCATAACTTAAAACAGCAATACTAGTCTTTAGGCTAAAGATGCACAAAGGTAGCACTGTCTCTACTTTTGTCTTCCTTCCTCATTGCCTGTTGCAACTGGACTGGTCCCAACAGAATACATATGACTTAGGCTATGGACAGGCATTACATTGATAGCACTACAAAAACCAAGTGTGCACCTATTCTAGCTGTTTGTAGTACATAGTACTCACCCTATTCTAGCTGTTTGTACAAACAGTACTCACCCACAGCTCACAAGCTGTTAAAGAGTCCTGGTGGGACCTTAATGGCTGTCATGAAAGGAAGTGGGAAGAGCTGCAACCCCCACCCATAGAAACACCAGAAAAAGCTCGTTCCTGTGGTGTGGGTGGCAGTAAGAAGAGCTGCCACTGGCTCTACAAGCACCCCAGGAAAAGCCATTCTTCCCATTACCACAGCCCCTGCGGGAACAGCCTCTATTTCTGCAGGAACACTTGTAAACCACTACAGTACTATACGTTTATAACACTACAAATGAATGCCTGTTCATGCTCTTAAGTTCAAATGGTATGTCTGTGATGGAGGCAAGTATAGAACTTGTAGGGTGAACATTTTTTAACTGCATAGGTCAAATATTTATCTAGACTTGTAGGAAATGGATAGCATTTTTTACATTTCTCCTATCTTTAGCTGAGCCACCATATGTTATACTAGGCTAAATTTGAATACAGGTGTTTGTATATCCTAATGGATTTATATACTGATGTGATTTACACCAGGACTGAAAAGAACAAAAAGGTACAACCTGTCCCAGGGTAGAAAGTGCTACTACAGCATCTTACCTAGGTAATTGTTTTGCCCAGGCTGTGCATTGGGATGGAAGCATACACGCAAAACCTAAACCAGGGTGATTTATACAAGGACTCCACATCCTCCACAGCTTTGGGTGAAGTGTTGGAGGGTGAGGAGAGAAAAGCTTCACTTCTGTTCATACGAATGGTATAAAAAGGCAAATCTAGCATAGCTTTGTGCTTGTGCAGAAATCTATGAAACTACACAAAGTAGCGACAGGTCCTAAAATTTTGCATAGCTGAACCACAAAAAAACTCTTAAAAAAACCCCAAAAACCCACACACACACCCCCATGCTATTAGTTCCTTTAACCTGATATGCATAACTGTCCATACTTACTTTCAAAAGTACAGCTACATTTTTTAGATTTGTCCTTTTGTATTTGTTATATTTTCAAATTTTCTTTGCATTGTCTGGCATATGCTCTTTCCTTGTTATGTGTTCAGTAGCCCATGAGCAATGATGTACCATTCAAGATGAAAGTTTCATTTTAAAGCTAATTATTTTGTAAATCAAAAATGAAATAAGTCAAAAGCAGCAAACCTTTAGAAACTTTATTTCTCTCATAGCAGTTTTGTTGACAGATTTTTCTGGTTTCTCATAGAATATTTTAATTGCTACTATCTGGCCTGTTTCCTTGTGCTTGCACTTTATCACCATTCCATAACTCCCTTCTCCTACTTTTCCAAGGTTATCATACATTTCCATCTTCAAGTCCGAATCTTTATATCTTCACAGAAAGAGAAAAAAAGTTAAAAATTAAAGAATAGCATGGATCTCAAAACTACGCACATAGTTTCATGTGGCATTAGCAAGTGGAAAAAAACTCCTGCAGAGAGCCTGATCTCAGTTGAACATTTTACATATTTCTACAGGTTCCAGTAATGAAAACAGTCAGTGAGAACTAGAATCAGTTTCACAGCATCCCCAGGCCATTCTCACATATGTTTTGTGGCAGGACTGGATTCATACAGTTAGTCAGAAACTTCTCAACAACCACAGCTTTAAATGCAGTACCTATCCTTTTTTTGGGGGGGGGGGGGAGGGAATGACCACCCTAAGCAAAGAATAGTCTAGGAGCCAAAACAATGAATGCTTTAGAAGAGACAAAAGCAATACAAGAGGCAAGAATTTCTTAGGGTGATATCTTTTATTGGACCACTTACATAGTCAGTCGAAAGTTAGATGAGCTCTGGAACGCAAGATATTCTTTCTCGGGTCTGTAAATATAGGAAGCCAGGCACCCGAGTGCTGCCTGTGGTCAGCTTTTTTGTTTTTTTTCCTGTCTGCCACACTTGAAACTCTCTCTCAGCCACTCACCTATGCAGTGCTCGACTTGCTGCACCTGGCGTCCTTCACCCAGAGACAGGAAGAAAGTCTTGCATTCAAAAGCTTGTCTAACTTCAGCCCAACTACACAGAATCGCTAAAAATTAGTGTTGCAAGGGGCCTCGGGAGGTCGCGAGTCCAACCCCCTGCTCAAGGCAGGACCAGCCCCAACTACATCATCCCAGTCAGGGCTTTGTGTAGATGGGTCTTAAAAACCTTCAAGGATGGAGACTCCACCACCTGTCTGGGTGACCCATTCCAGTGTTTTACTACCCCCTCCTAGGGAGAAAGTTTTTTTCCTAATATCCATCCTAAACTTCCCTTGCTGCAACTATCCCATTGCTCCTTGTCCTGCCATCTCCCCCACTGAGAACCATCCGGCTCCTTCCTCTTCCGACCGCCCGTGCAGGGAGCTGAAGGCTGCTATTCAATCCCCCTCCGTCTCTTCTTCTCCAGACTAAATAAACCCCGCTCCCGGAGCCTCTCCTCGCACGTGTCCCAGCCCTGTCACCCCCTCGTCGCCCTCCGCTGGACTTTCTCCAATTTGCTCACATCCCTGTTGCAGAACCGGACACGGGGCCACCGATGAACAGAGGGGACCAAGCGCGTCCCCTGCTCTGCTGGCAACACAACGCGGCGCAGGACAACGGGAGCCTTCTCGCCGGCCTTCCGCACCTCCCTGCCCTGTCCCGACAAGGAAAGCAACCCGCCCCGTCCCCCACCGCCGAGGGGCCCGGCCCGGCCTGCTGACCTGAGCCCCGCGGCTGTCCATGGCGCCGCCACGAGGCCCCGTTGCTACAGCAACAGCCAGCCACACCAACCGCCCCGACCTCATCCCGTTCTACCCGGAAGTGGAGCGGAAGGGGCGGGGCCTCCCTGAGGTGTCCCATTGACTGCGCATGTGCAATGCCGGCAGTGCCTTGGCGTTCAGTGCAAGACCTTGTGGGCATGCGCGCGGGCAGGTGTGTGATGAAAATCCACTTCAGCCGGGAGGCCGGCGAGGACGCAACGACATTTGAAGAGAAAACAGGGCTGAGGGGTCAGGGCATAGGTTTAGGTGAATTGTTCCAAGTGACGGGCCACTGAGCAGAGCACCCCAGGCAGGGCCTGCTGGCCCCCGGACAAGCCCGAGGAGTCCTTGGACGTTGCCCGGTGAAACTGCCTGGAGGGGTGAACAGACCAAGGACAGGAAAACAGCCGTGTAGTCCCTGGGTGTGGAGGGTGTTACACCTGGCCAGAAGCCATGTTCCAGGAGTGCACAAACAACAAGGTGTGGGGATGGGAGTAGGGCAGCAGGAGGTTGAGGAGGAGGCAGGCGGTGAAGGGCCTCGGCCTGGCACAGTCCAGGAGGGCGTATGCCAGGGTCTCCCTCTGCTCTCAGAAGGGGCAGGTGTCGGGGGTGTCCACGAACCTCAGCAGATGCATTGTGACAGCTCTATGGAGGAGCCACTAGCTGTGGGACCCAGGATAAGTGAGCAAGGTAGACCAATGGAGCGACTCCGTAAACAGCATTTTTTATGTCCTTATAAATACTTGCAGGCTGGTATATTTCCTGGTTAATATTTATCTTGGCAAGGGGGCGAGCAAATATCAGATGTCAAGGAAGTACCTATACTATTGAATTGGGTGCTTTTGTTTCCCCTTCGATCTTCATTAAAAGACTGCAAGACTGTACGGATTGGTCCTGCCCTTCTAGACAGGAGCTGTCTATCTCCCTCGCAATTTGTATCTAGCAGAACGGAGCTCCAGACTCATGCTGGGGCCTCTAGGGGCAATGCAAATAAATAATGCAAATCCATTTCTCACAATTCCTTTGATTATTTCATATGTTGCTATCATTATTTTATTAAGATTATTATTGTATTCAGTAATATATTTTATTGCTTGGGTTTGGACACGTTAATGCAAGTAACAAAGCTCTGCAGGGGCGCTGCAGAACTGGAGCCTTCACGTCTTTTGTTAATTAAGGTTTGTGGGATGTAAAATATTTCAACACACACAAGCAGCCCAGCTTCACTGCCATTTCCTAAGTTCCTTGAGGCTTATTAACGGGCAATTGTTTACCATGTACGCATGCAAGAGAATTTTCTGTTTTATTGGTTTTCTAACTCTAAACTATTCTAGATTAGCAGAAAAATGACGCTGTCCAAAATTTGCCAGTTTTGATTTCATTTCAGGTGCCATCATAGGTGGCGGAAGGCTGAGGCTAACAGGGCATAGCCATAAACCATTACATTATTCTTCAGACTTCTTGAATAAAAAAATCAATTGGGTTTTAGGGATGATACTGTAAGAAACAAAGTCCAGTTTGAAAAACTTTTCTAATGAATAGAGGTGGTTACCCAGGTGAGTCAGAAGGCAGGGCAGGGTGACACCTTAAAGACTAACTAGTTCAGAGAAGAATGAGCTTTCACAGACAAAAACCTACTTTGTCAGATGCTATGAAGTATGTGAAATGCATCTGATGTCATATATTTGTCAGATGCTGTAATGCATTATTTCATGACAAATCGAAAATAATTATTTCCATGGTGAAAGCAGGGGGTAACTATAGTGATAAAATCAATATAATTTACCAGTAAACAAAAACAATCACCAGCAGAAGTAAAATTATTACCTCCTACTATAAGATCTTGCGCAATCTTCTTAGCAAGAGAATGACAAGAGAAACCACAAACCACAGAGGGGGCCGGCCTCTTTTAATGCTGAAGTTGTGACTGAACTTTGAACTTAACCATGAATTCTTTTAATTGGATGTAAAAAAAAGCATATAATCCAGCTAAACAAAAATGCTATATCAGACTTCCTGAAATAAAGTTTATAAGCCTTTGTTTTTATTTACCCGATAAACTAAATTAATTGAAATGTTTCTTTAATCCCTGAATAAGATTTTTTTTAAAAATCTTTTAACTGAGTAAAAATGCATGAGACAGACCCATTTTTTGGCCAAATTACTGTATAACCTTGACAAGAACGAGTTTGTATGGAAGGGTAACATTGCCCTCTACTGTATGCAACCAAAATGGCTCAACTATGTGTCATATCATAAGCTACACAAAAATCTAGAACTCTTGGTTCCAAAATGATACCTTTTATTAGACCAACTGAAAGGATTTTTTTTTGTCATTTCTCAGTTGATAAAAGGTATCATTTTGGAACCAAAAGTTTTAGTTTTTTGTATTTTTTTTGTCTCTGATCAACATGGCTACCAAATACATCCCATATCATAATCTATACACTGCCCACTGCTCCTGCTTTGAAGGTTTCTGTAGAAGGGTAGTCTGTCCTTTTAAGGATCAGTTGTTTGAGGCTGAGCTTTTTTTAAGAATAAGTATTTGCCCCTGGTAGAGGGAATTATCAGGTTCAGCTGGGAAAAATGCCTGATTCCCATAGTCTATGGGGCGGGCAATTACTTTGAGCGGAGGGCCGCTTACTGAGTTTTGGCAATTCATCAAGGGCCATGTGACAGGCAGATAAATATTCATTTTCTAATTTTTTTTAGGGGCCCTGTGGGCTAGATAGAATGGTCTGGTGGGCCACATTTGGCCCACCCATGCTGTAGAAATAAAAGCTTAGTTGGGAAAGAAGCTATACAGTTGGTTGTAGGAAGATTAAATGTTGCTGGGGTAAAGTGACTAAGGAAGTCTTACTGGGGTGGGCCTTTGGCACTTGGTTAGGTGCAAAGCAGTGGTTGGACTAGAACGATTTGGGTTTTTTGTATGTGGCTTCCCCTTTTCACCCCTTTAAAAAAGACCGTCTATGCAATGAATTGCAAAAGAAGGGTGTGAACAGATTCTGGCTATGTTATTAGATTAATGGCAGATAGGTTCCTTATAGAGCAGAGAACTGTATTTCTGGAGTGAGCGCTCTTAAATTGTGTAGTGGCAGCAGGGGAACAACTCTGATGCGTTTAACATTAATGCAGTCAAGTCACAATATAGTTAAACTAACTGTAATTACTTGGCAGGGCCAGACTTGCACATGGCTTTTGAGAACACAGCTCTTTTCCTGAAGAATTCAAAGCTTGCACTTAATACAAACAGCTTGGAGAAGAGGGAAACAGACAGCAAAGGAATGAGAAGGGCGTTTTGAAAGCTTGGTGCATGGCAATGAGCGTTGACTCCTATTAGCGTGGGGAATAGTTCTTCAGGATTGAAAGCGGGCTTGATTTCATGTACATGGGTCTGTGTTTTTTTACTCCAATTTTTGAAAGACTTCTGTTTTATATCAGGGCTGATTCTGCAAACCCTTACGTCGGTGCCTAAATCAATGTGTTAGTGGTACCAGGGCTGTAGGATAATGGGGGCTAAGTGTGTGTACTTTGCATGTTTTAGTAGGTGTATAAAAGCTTGCAGGACAAAGATCTTCAGTTGCTTTGTGTCTGTGTAGTACAATGCTGGTACTACTTATTTATGGAAGCAAGTAAAAAAAAAACAACCAAGAACCCTACATAATACTTAGCAATATAGAACAGATCTCCACTGACTTCACTAAGTTGCTTCTTGAAACAACAGGAACTGGTGCAGGGGGACTTCTCTCTCACGTTAGATGCATCAGAGCAGAATCACTTCTACCAGGCTCAGCCTAACATTGCTTAGTGTTGCTCACCGGCCGCTATTGCACCCCCCTCGAACATGCTTCAGGAGTTAAAAATGAAGGGCCTGATGCAGCTCTGCAAGGATGAGGGGTGGGGAATCAGGCAGGGAGCTGCCAACTTATGCAACTTTGAATCTTGAGGTGAGGGGGTGTCTATAAACCCTGAGCCTGGATGCGTGAGACCTGAAAAAGGCTTGTTACAGTTGGCAGTAAAGATGGAAAGGGCATGCAGTCTCCCGCTCAATACTTAGTGCAAGCACAAGCTCATTCTCCTCGCAGCTGCAACCCTGGAGCTTTCTGCCGGTTTTCACCGCGACCGGGTTTACACAGCGCGTGCGCACACCCCGAGGCAGCCGGCTGGGAGGAAGAAACCAAACACGGCGCAGCCCAAGCGACACACACGGGGGTGCTCCCCTCTGCCCCCCTTCGCGGCCAGGTCCAATGGTGCATCCCGAGCGCGCTCCCAGAACCTGCCCCGCCCGCTGCCCGCGGCGGCAATGGTACATTCCGCCACCACCACCCCCCGGCTCCCGCGGCGGTGGTACATCCCGCCCCGCCCCCCGCGCGGAGGGAGACGCCATTGCGGGCTTGTTTGCGCGGCGGCGGCAGGTCGCGGCGGAGCTCGCGGGACGGGGCCGGCGGAGGAACATGTCCACCCCGGCCAGGCGGCGCCTCATGAGGGACTTCAAGAGGTGGGTGCCCGCGTCGGGCTTTGGCCCTGGGGCTGCTGTAGGGGGGCCCTGGGCCCTGCTTCCCCGCGGGGTCTGGGCCGGGCCGGACCCAGGGCCCCCGGGCTGTGCGGGCCGCTTGGCACGGGGATAGGGATGCTGATGCTTCGGGTGGGGGTTGGGCAGGATCCAGCCTTTTAGGACAACACCTAGCGCCCCTCGATCCTGCCCCCGGGCTGTGGGGCCGCTGCGAGGCGAAGCCCACGTTTCTCCCCTTTTTCAAGTTGGTTTGCCACCTTTCCCGATACCCTCGCACCTCCCTTTTTGGGGCTTGACCCACAGGTTGAGAAGAGAAGTTGTTCATAGACATCGGGAGCTGGACAGGACCTCGTGAGATCATTGAGACCAGCCCCAGGGATCCAGCGATCACGTTTTTTAATTATTTTATTTTTTTTGCAAAAATCTCGTTGGTTTAATAAAAGATATTCCCCCTCTACAAGTCCTTGATTGCCTTTTCCTCCAGACCAACACGGCTACCACCTGGATACCCAGCCAGATAAACACGCAGATGCCTTTTAAATGGTCCCTCCCCACCCGACTTCTCTAGGACTTGCTTCTCCGGGAGGAGTCAGGCTGGGAGAGGTCGGGTCCAGTCTGGCCGCTGCAGGGTCGTGTCTGTCCAAACTGTCCTGTGCACGGTCAAGGTACGCGGCAGCGATTGTAAATGTAGAAGTAGTAACAGCGGCGACTGCCGTGCTTCTGGACTTGGAAACTTTGGACACGACACAGCGTGTTTTGCGTGCAGGCGGATTGCCATCACAGAACACCTTGTTTTTGTGTTGCAGTGAGCGTGGGGGTCTTTTATATTCTGTTTTTTTAATGGGAATGCCTTGAATTATCCCACTTGATGTAAATATATAGGTATGGTGTGGGAAGGTCCTTGTTATGCCGTCCACATTGTGTGCTTTGTGTCAGCTCCTATGTGAGTTGAAGGCACTGAGACATTCACACAGATTTACAGACGTTGAGGGCTGGAAGGGACCTCCTGAGAGCATCGGGTCCAGCCCCATGCTCTGGACAAGAAAGACAACTGGGGTCCAGTAACCCCAGCAAGGTGTGTCCCTTACTCGGGCAAAACTCCTGTTGTCTTTAAAAGGAGTTGGCCTAAATTGTTTGAGGCAAAACTTTCATTCTGTTTAGAAGGAGTTGGCCTAAATCACTGGATATGACTTTGTTTCAGTAGTGCCACTTTATTAGTGATCGCTGTATTTTATTGCAGTATCTGCAAATGTGTAAGTAGACAGTTGACACAGGCTATATGTGTATCCACAGCTTAATATACAGTAATGTTAAAATTTTGATACGCAACTACAAAGTTAGGAGTTGAGTTGAGGTTTAGAAGTTATTTACCTGTCCACAGTCTACCTGGGTATTGTATAATGCAAACATAACATTGTGTAGTTCCTTTTAAAGCCAAAAAGGACATCTAAATCCTGTTCGTTATGGTGGGTCACAATGAATATAAAAAAAACCTGACTACTTATGGCACTAATGGGTAAGGATTGCTTTTGGAGGCACTGATTCTGTTGTTAACATTGGTGATGGAAATGAGGCTGGGGGAATAAGTAAGTAAATAAATCCTCTAAATAGATGCACTGAAGCATGGAATGAGTGTGCATTTATCTAACCTAACCATCTTGTACCTCCAGGCTGAGCTCATGTTTCTTTTAAAATGTCAGTCCCTTAACATTAGGGGGAAAGGAAATGTGTTTAGTTTGTTACTAACAATTACTTCAATCTAAAAGTAACAGCATTCAGGTTGCATGTTTTGCTGTGCACTCTGCTGTGTTTATTGTGGTTGTGGGGTGGTGACGAGAGAAGAACTTGACAGATTATTGGGAGGCTGACCATTCTTTAGTTCTTTGAATAAAATTGGAGAAATACTAATTACAGCTCTTAGAAAAGGATGCTATAAATACCACATTATCGCTAACTCTTAAATATCTCCAGGCTCTGTTCAGACAAGTTACGCTTCCAGTTCAGGCCATAAATTCTCTGTAGTTAAAGATGTTCCCACAGTGTAGTATGGGGGGAGCTTTGTCCTGATTTAAGAACCAAAGTTATCTCAGAACAGCACTTAAGTTTGCTGCTTAGGCTTTGATACTGGCAGGCAATCTGGTTTTCTGGTAGGAAGAAACTGTTCCCCAAAGTGGTAGGTATCTGATCTGTTGATATTGAACTGTGTGAATTTTGAAAGGTCACAAAACAAGGGTGCTTAAACACGGGTTGGGAAGGACGCTGTGAATCTCAGGCAGAGAACTCCTTGCTGCTAGTTTGCCTTAACAAGGCAATATTGGTGCTTGATGGTCAGCAACCATGCTAATAGATCATTCTAAAACATGATCTCTCTTACCAACACGGTAGTATAACATATTTATTAATCCAGGGATTTATACCGTCCTAGGGCAAAGGTCTTGGTACCAAAGAAGTATTGTACATGAAGTGGGAGTTTAGAGACCATGTTTTCCACGGGGAAATTGATGTATTCTTTCTAATCCAGAATTAGTGTCTCTCTCTCTCTCTCTCTCTCTCTCTCTCTCTCTCTCTCTCTCTCTCTCTCTTTCTCTCTCTCTCTCTCTCTCTCAATAAGTTAAGATGCTTCCATGACACCTTTAAAGCACAAGTGTTTTCAGGCTAAGAAGGGGTGAAGAAACCAGTACAGCAATGTTTCTGTTTACCTCTTAGAACAATCAGCCTGCTGGCCAAAATTGATTTTGAATGTACAGAATTTAGCTGGACCCCACGCTCCATCTTGTCTGCATTCTTGTAGCTTCCAGTGTGTGCATGCTATAGATCGTATTAGTTGGTTTCCGCAATAGTTGCAGTTTCACTGTGTCAATTTGTGGTTATAAATCATTTTGTTTTCACTGTTGCAGCCAGCAGGAGTGGTTCTGAATGTTCATTGTGTCATCATTTGACGTATAGAACGTAAAACCCAGATCAGATGTTCAAGGTGTTTCATAACTGCTCTTATTTGATGGAGAAACACATGTAGAAACGCATGCTTTGCTTCTCTCTTTTTTTTCTTTCTGTTGGTCTATCTTATTGTAACAAAATATTTGAACAGAAAATCTGCTTCTGTCTTTGGGACATGTAATGTGTATATATAACCTTAAACTTTGCATTCCACGTTCTTTTAGGATTACAGAATTCAGCAGATCAGTGCAAACTCTAGGTAGAAAGGCGCACGTGCGCATGCGTGAAACTATTACCAGATTGTGTGTGTGACTTTAACATGCATCTTACCACTATTTTTGTTAATTCTTAGATTGCAAGAAGACCCTCCTGTGGGTGTCAGTGGTGCACCATCTGAGAATAACATAATGCAGTGGAATGCAGTTATATTTGGGTATGTGTTTTTCTTCCTACTCATTGTACAATCTATAATGCTTAAGGGCTAAATACGGGTTTTAAAAGATGATAAATGATTCTTTGAAAATTTTAGAGACACCTTTGTGTTCATAGATTAAGTAAAAATAAGTTATAGAAACTGAGCGGAAAACTAGCATGTATGCTGTTTTGTATGTATTCATTCCCCTTTCAGAGAGGCACAGTTAAATAAGTTTTTCTCCTGTTGTAGTTTTCAAAGTAATCTTTTTGGGTTTTTTTTAGGTAGTCAAATGTTGTGCCCATGAATAGTGAATACCATTGAACTTATGAAGGGTATAGTAGGAGTTGTAGAAAAGGCGGGATTCTCCCAAAGAAGCGTGTAATAATTCTGTTCCACTTAACCTAGATGTGTTAGTAGGGACCAAGCCAATTTTTTTTTTCCAATCTAATTCTCTGGATGCAGCTTTTATCTAGTTACATTAGCTATCCCACAGAGTCGGAACCAATTCACTATCTTGTCATAAATTCAAGTATTTTGCTAGCGAATCTGGATTTGGCCATTAATTTTAATCTGAACCTGTGCATTGTATAGGATTGTACTTGTTTGCCTTTTTCTGTTTTGACTGTGTTGTACCTGGAAGGTTGGGGTATATGAATAAGTAGACAAATTAATTTTAATGGGAACATTTTTTTTCTTCAATTTGTAGGCCGGAAGGTACCCCATTTGAGGATGGTAAGTAACTAATTTATTGCTGCTCCTATTCCCCTTCCTCAGTTGTAGATGTCTGTAGATGTTTACAATGTGAATATTGTATTTGTTTTGAAGAAAGGTACATACATTGCCTATACATAGGTTATTTAATTGTGATAGCCACAAAATTTAGTTACAAGTCAGAAAAAGCAGAAAGCAAGGAAAAACTGTAAGTGAAAGAGAGGGCTTGCTGTTTTAGAGAGATTATGGTTTTTTGATCAGAGCACTCTTGTTGCCACAGTAACCCACAGTTAACTGTGAATGCTGCTTATACATAGAGAAATTGAAACATTCAGTAGGACAGGGGTGGCCAATCTATAGTACTTGTGCCACAAGTGGCACAGGCAGCCTTTGTGTGGGGCATGCAGCGGATTAGGGAGGGGCAGGGAGCAGAAAGAGCAGGAGATTTGGGCAAGGAGCAGAAAGTAGACCAGCATATTGGGAAGGGGAAGGACATCAGAGAGGCACTGGAGCTTGTGGGGCTTAACTGGCAGTACACCTGCCAAAAAGGTTGGCTCCTACTGCAGGAGATGTTATCAGATGTTACCTAATACCATCAGATATTTTCATATCTCCTACAACTAGCTGAGACTTAGTGCTCTTCTGGTCACGTCTGGCTTAGTAGTTAGATGTTGATTCTTCTCTCTTTCCTTCCTCTGAGAGCAAGTGGGAATCTTGATTTTCTTTTTCTATGCAGATCAGTTCTTAGTGGGAAACATTTTAAATAAAGATGAAATAAGCAAGTAAGTGTAATAACTACTGGACATGCAGAAAAGGAGGCATCAAAACTTCTGTATTAACAATTTCTCATTGCAGTGATCTGCAATGACAGGGTAATAAGCAAGGGAGTGGGCAGGGGATATTCGGCTTCCCTGGAAGTGAGAAAATATCTTGTTTGATTTTATTTTTTTCCCCACCCCACCCCTGTAGACCTGGGGATGGGTTTAATTGATTATCATATTTCTTAAGGCTTATTTCAGGCATTGTTCGTGGGTCCAAACTAAGTATATGGAATTAATCAGTCATAAGTTGGAACCACGTGTTATGTGAAAATTCAGCTTTTTGTACCGAGTCCAGACTACAGTCTTTTCTCAGACAAAATTCCCATATACTTCAGTGTCCAAAGCCTGGGGGAGGTCAGTCCTACTGGAGAGATACTGAATAATTGGAGCACAGTGATGGTTGTGGTGGTTTTTCAGATGTTGAATAATTGCTAAACAAAAATTCAGCAGTTTCTCCTTACAAAGTTGTCTGCTTTGGAAGTCTTTTATCCAGGAGCGGAAAGCTCTCATAACTTCTGATTCATGGAGTCCTAAAAATTGGCAAGATAGAAACCATGTGGAAATCATGACTGAATCATACCATAAATTAGAATGCAACTTAGCTCACTTCTTTGTAATTAATTGGTCACATAGTTATCTGAAACAGTATTACTTCTCCAGTATCTGGTAATTACATTGAAAATCCTGCAAAAGGTCTGCATTTAAGTTAAGATGATTGGATAACTGAAGTGAGATTCTAGTTCCTTTTCTGCATATTCATTGGTCTTCTAAATTCTTGCATAGATGCTGATGTTTTTATCCATAGTAGTATTGCTGTTTTATTAGTGCTTGAAATATAAATAAACATTGAGTCTGACTTTATTTTTGGAGGGGTAAGAAGAGACATTGGCTTTAGTCAT
The DNA here is from genome assembly GCF_001723895.1 of Crocodylus porosus. Lineage (NCBI taxonomy): Eukaryota > Metazoa > Chordata > Crocodylia > Crocodylidae > Crocodylus > Crocodylus porosus. Next base: position 28,480,152 of record NW_017728914.1, read on the forward strand.
AGAGCACATCAGTTAATTTGTCATGTGTTCTTGAAGGTTTATTACTATTTTTCTTTAAATTACCATTACAGTTATATGATTGTATGTTTGCTTTTTTGGACAGGGACCTTTAAACTAGTAATAGAATTTTCAGAAGAATATCCCAATAAGCCTCCAACTGTTAGGTTTTTATCAAAAATGTTTCATCCAAATGGTGAGTATTAATGCTTATTTGGCCATAATAAATACTAAGTATTGTAGTGTGATCATACATCCTATAAAACTCAGCAGCATTTAACATCTTTTTCCTAAATTTGACACTAAGTTTATCAAGTGCTCAGTTGAAAAGAGATGACTTTCCTTGCATCATAATTTCTATCTAGAGTAAGTTTATCCTTGAATTCTGTAATCGGTGTATGTAGCTAACTCAAATGCAAGCCGGTGAGAAAATGAAGACTGATATCCTGTTCTGTTACAAGCAATATAGGTTTCTTGGGAAGTTCCTATTTCACTAGAGGTTTTATTTTTGTCTCTTGCTGTCAGTTTTTTGCTACAATTTAACTGTTTCCTTCTGCATCTCTTTCATAGCTCTCTTATTTTTATATTTATTTATGGAGGTCACTTAGGAGTCTCCATTTCCATACTTATTTTTCTGGCCTAGCGCCTCACCTCCATGGTAGACCCTCTAGAACATTGGTGCTCAACCTTCCATCCCGATGGGCTGGAGCCCACGGTGCATGGTTAGTCTGCCGACCTCATTTAGCATAGGCACACTGGCCCAGTCCTTCATGTTGGATCTGGCTGTGTGTGCTGGCCTGCCACAGCGTGTTGGCCCAACCCTATGCATTGGATCTAGTAGCAGAGTGACCCCCGTGTGCCAGCCCCAACGCAGACTGGTGCAGTCTAGCAGACAGGGCCACATCTAGGTCTGGGAATTTGGCAGCAGGTGCAATTAATGCTGCTACCACTCCCTGGCTGCCAAACTTTTGGATCCTTGGGAAGACCCATAGGCAAGATGACAGCTCTATGGGCTGGATCTGGCCTGCGGGCTGGAGGTGGAGTACCTGTGCTCTAGAATGAGGGTGTCCTAAAGACCAAATGCACAACCGCTACAATATAAGGAGCTGAATTCAGACTGAATTTGTACCCTCTACCTAACTATTTGATCTGTGAACACTGTGCATTTCTGCTTCACTTAAGGTTCCCCTTCCGCTGTCATTTCCTTCTTTCACAGTTTTTATCCTTGCTTGTATAGCCTAATTCTGCATCTGTTCAAGTTAATGTGAATTTTGCCATTGATTTTTTTCCTAAGCAGGATTGGGTGGGTTATTAGTGCTTCTCCAGTAATGTTCCCAAAGATGTGACATGAGTTTCTCTGTTGCTATGTGAGTACAGAGGAGGGTTGATGAGCAGCTTCTTTACTCCTTATGAAGCAGCCTGCTGCTCTCAAATGCTGCTTGTTCCCACTAGGCAAGCACTGAGTAAAGATCACTAGGATCCTATGAACTTTCATTCAGTTATGTAGCAGAAGTAGCACAGGGCTGATTGTTCCACCTCACTGGCCATGAGAAATAGAAGGTTTCCACCCCAAGTTCACATCTGGGAAAGCAGGCTGCTCACTTGTTGTTTTCCTCCTCAGAGCTAGACCTTCTCTTGCGCTCTCATAGTTTCATAATTTCTAGGGTCGGAAGGGACCTGAGCAGATCGTCTAGTCCGACCCCCTGCCGTGGCAGGAAAGAATACTGGGGTCAAATGACCCCAGCAAGATGTTCATCTAACCTACTCTTAAACACCCCCAGGGTAGGAGCCTGCACTACTTCTCTTGGAAGCTGGTTCCAGACCCTAGCCGCCCTGACCGTAAAGTAGCACCTCCTGATATCTAACCTAAACCTACCCTTTGCCAGCTTGTGACCGTTATTCTTGGTCACTCCTGGTGGTGCTCAGGGAAACAGTGACTCCCCCAATGCCTGCTGATCCCCCCTGACTAGTTTATACCAGGCCACAAGATCCCCCC
>NW_017728914.1:28482618-28549924 GCF_001723895.1 Crocodylus porosus
ACCCCACTGCCCACATCCTTCCAGGTTGAGAAGGACCCATCCACTACCACCCTCTGGGTGCGGCCCTCCAGCCAGCTGGCGACCCATTTGACTGTGTGGGTGTCGACACTACAGCCCCCCAGTTTCTTAATGAGAGCGAGGTGAGAGACAGTGTCGAAAGCCTTCCGGAAGTCCAGGAGGACTGTCCACTGCTACCCCTGCGTCTAACGATCTGGTGATCTGATCGTAAAAGGCCACCAGGTTGGTCTGACAGGACCTGCCACTGCTGAACCTGTGTTGGTTGCCCCTAAGCATGCAGTCCCCTGCTGGCCCCTCCTGGATGTGTGCCAGCATAATTTTCTCAAACAGCTTGCCTAGGATCGAGGTAAGACTAACCGGCCTGTAGTTTCCCGGGTCCTCCTTCATTTTTAGGTACTTTTTATATGCCCCCTTTTAGGGTTGTCTTTGCGTGCTTCACATCCTTTTTAATGTAATTTATCCTTCCTTCCTTCAGAGAGGTATTGCTGTGAAGTACTGTTATCCACATTTTTTAAATAAGAACCTGAGGCACAGAGACACTGACAGATCTAAGGAAGGACTTGAGTGTCTTCAAATTAGGCAGCACAAGCAGAATCCAAAGCGCGGAGAGAAATGCCTAAGCTCCCAATATAGTGCCTGAGGGAGAGTTAGATTTGGCAGAAGGGCAATCCAGAAAATAACACATGGTGCATGGGGAGTGCCTGGAAGTAGCCAGTAGGAAGAGCGAAGCATAGAAGTGTTTCTGAATTCCTGCCCTTCCCTGGAACTTCAGAGTCTGAGGGGATAGACAAATGAATACATTGCATGGCGTTGAAAGGGGCCACGTACTCGCAGTATGTCAGCTGCTCTGGGGAAATTGGCCATGTGCTGGTTCTTATCCTGAACTAAGTAGAAGGTAAACTGTGGTAGTTTGTCCCTCTTTTATTAGTGGCAGGATTATATCTGCTTTTGATTCTTTGACTGTGTAATGCAAAATGTATGAACAGTCTGCAGTGAGATGTCAGGACTCTCACCTGCCCCCATGGAAGGCTCTAACCACAAGACTCTGTGATTTTGCTCCCTCGGGCTTGCTTTCCTTGTGGCCTCTGAAATTTGTGTTCTCTTCTGCTCAGTAGCACAGGGTCAAGAGAAAGATGTGCAGGTGGAGTGTCTCAGCTTAGTTTATAACCTGCTGGTGAGGGCATTCTCCTGGGATGTGAGTGATGGGGGTTTGGATCCACTCAAACTGAGGAGGGCCTAGAAGCAGGATCACTCTGTGGCTTTAACCCCCATGCTAGCATGTGTGAGAGGCTCCTCCACAGCCTGGTTGTGCTGTAAAATAAAAGTGCCCCGAGTGCAGTGTTTTGTTCTTAACTCCATGGTATTGGGTTTTGTGAGGCATACTTGGATCACGCCTGCTGGGTTGATCTGGCCAAGGGGCTTAGCCTGGGATTTGGGTTCCCGTCTGTTCAGACCAAGACAGTTCTGAACAGGTGCAAAGCAGAACTGAGAGCATGTGGAGAATTTTCAGGCCACTGAACAGGGTTTTTCGGTTTGCGGTTTTAGACTTGGACAGTTCTAGGTACCCAGGTCTTTGTCCCCTGGATCTTGATGTACAGGGCTTCCTAGGACCATGCAGGTGAATCAGAGAATTGAATCCAGGTCTCTCCAGTCTCAGGCTAGCATTCTAACCAAGGATCATATTTTAAGTGCTTTTTTTTGCCTTCAATTCTGCATCTCCCCATGTAAAACTGGTGTTAGAGCCTCTTATAGAAATTGTCCTCATAAAAAAATATTCTCTCTTTATTATGTTTCCTAAAGTGCTAAATTAAGCATGAACTGAATTGCCATACTCTAAAAGTGTATTAATTCATGCAGTATTTCAGCACAACCAGCTATAAATAAAGATGGCAGGATTTTTAAACAATTCCTATGCTCTGATTACAGTTTATGCGGATGGTAGCATATGTTTAGATATTCTTCAGAATCGCTGGAGTCCAACATACGATGTTTCATCTATTTTAACTTCAATTCAGGTAATTTTTTAACCTTTTTATTGCAAGTGAAGTATGATGACTTTCTGCCACAAAACAGTGGCTTCAGTGACATAGTAAGCAATATTCCATGCCAATGTACTGTAGTCCAAATTGTTGAAAAGTAGTTGGAAGCTTTTTAGCTCCTTTTAAAGACTGTTAGTTTCTGAACTAAGTATAGCCTTGTTATTATATTTCTAAGTAACAAAAATAATCGTTATAGGGAATTTATGTAGGAAGATAGTTACGGATTTGGATTCCTTTATTGACAACTATTTCAAATATGATATTGAATGTAAATGTTTGTAATAGAACTTGCATGTGAAAGTTTTTAGCTATTGTATTTCAAAGCCTAGGTTTATGAAAATCTCAGCCAATATTATTGCAGTCCAGCTAATTGGATTGAATAAAATTACGCTTGAATTTGTTACAGTAGAAACTATCTTGTTTTCCCCCTAGTGGCTAGTTTTGTTTTTTCATAATGATATTTTCTATGACATTGGTCCAAATATCTGATTTTGTTTTTATTTCTTTTTCCCCCCCCACTCAGTCTCTGCTTGATGAACCTAATCCAAACAGTCCTGCAAACAGTCAGGCAGCACAACTTTATCAGGAAAACAAACGCGAATATGAAAAAAGAGTTTCAGCTATTGTTGAACAAAGCTGGAATGATTCCTAATAGATGGCTACTTTGTTAATCTTCATCCTCATAATCATTGTGTACAATTTAACTCTGAATAGAAAGGCTACCAGAAATTAAGTGCCACAAGTTCTAAGAATTTGCGTACAAATTGTTTGCAAAAAATTAAGCCCTCCAGTTTAGAAACTTTAAAAGCTTGTGTATCTTGATTAACATACTTTTTATTGCATGGTATGAACTAAGTTATTGCTACATAAATTTGTAATATATCCTGTTTGTATTTTTTTCCAAGTGTATAATGTTGGTGTGCAGTTTTCATGACAGAATATACGCATTTTGTAAATCTGTACTTTTTCAAATATTGAATGCCTTATTTTTGAATTCTTTAGATTTTTAAAGTGGAGAAAAGCACTTAAAGTTTTTATATATAAATATTACATGTAAAACTGTTAAATACATAACCTCAGTACAAGATGTTCTGTCACTTTCTGTATCTCTTTCAAAGGTTCAGTTTTAGCCTTAGATTTTTCTTTCAATACATGCTGACACCATGCACTTTACAAATGTTCAGAAGATTTTTGCCATGATGCTTAACTTTTGTCTTCAGTGGAGACATGCCTATCTAATCGGCTTAAATTGTTCCTGTAAATCTCCTCACTTGTATGAGGTAAGAAAGTATTTATCATCCCCTATTTTGATGGGGAAACCAAAGCGCAGATACAATAATGTGCCAGTAGTTACTGTAAATCGGTAGCAGAGGTACAAACAGCACTTGGATCACCTGGCGCTATCTTTCTCTTGCCAGTGAGAGGTTTATTAGACTAAGACTTTGATAATTTGTCATTTTCAGGGAAGGTATTAATTATTTAATAAGTTGATTATACAACAAGTAAACATACCTATAGTGTGATTTCTGAGTGACCTCTGATATTTCATATTTTTCTGATGAATTTATAAATGAAATTTTAGGCAGAGTAAAACATAATAGGATATTTTTATCACAATCCTTCTTCCATAGGGATTGAAAAGCATTACCTAATCTTTATGTACCACTGATTGTTATAATTTAAAAAAAAATAATTTTTTTTTAGTTTAGCTTGGGTGGGGTGAAAACAGTAAAGCAATGAGGTTCTTACCTGTTCCTCTTGGAAAACGAATTTCTGAAGAAAGTGTCCGCAGATTATTTTACGAAATTTTATTTTGATGGGGGGGGAGAGATTTGTCGAGTTGCATGTTTGTTTCTTAGTTTATTATTAAAATGAGGAATGTAATGCAGGGGACCCCCCGTTTCCCCCCTTCATTAATGGTGTGGTAACTTCTCCCTGCAATCTGCAAGGCAGGCTGGGTAATATATTATCATGTCTGCTTTAATAGTTTTCACATGTTTTTGTTTTATTTCCCAGTGACATCAGCGTGATCACTTCTTGTCTTCAAATTCCACCTTGCATTACATGCTTGCCTACAACCCCAGAAACTCTAATGAGATTTCACAAATATAATTCATGACCACTTGCATTTCCAATTTTAGTTAACAAATCTGCTGAGGATGCATATGCCAGAATATAATTCTACAGACCCTCCTGCAGCTGTGATGGCTTTCTGTTGGTAAAACCTTCTTATTTTAAAACTATGTAGACACTGAAAATATGTAAGAAACAGTTGTCAAAGGTGGTTACACTTTGACGTTTCCAAACTCTGTTTAAAAGAGGAATTGTTTAAACCTGTACAAACAAGTACTACAGAGAAAGAAAAATGTATGTCAGAATGCTGCTTTAGTATTCCCCTGGAAAACAGCAAGTAGCATGTGGCCCAAGTTAGGTACTATAGGACATATCCTGTTCCACCTGCTAAGTATCAGAATGCAAGCTTATTCCACTGTGCTGAGTCCCTAGAAAACCACTAATGCAAAAGGTGGGCTTTTCATGGATGAATCTGAGGCACATTACAAAATAGATGCATTTTAATGCTTTTTTTCAGGAACTCAGGCAGGGTTGAATAGGACTGCATAGAGCTTAATTGGTGGGATAAGAGATTTTATATTATATGAATCAATGGCATATAAAAGCAGGCTTATCACTGCTAATGCAGTGAATTCATATAGCTGTGTCATAACTGCGCATGGTTATGTAATTTCTAGGTGTATCGACATTAGATTGCAGAACTGATTGGAATATCAGTGCTGCACTAGCAGGAGCTGCTACACTGACAAGATTTTATGCAGGTTTTTAGAATAGTGTATTTAGTAAGCAACAATCTCTTTATAGTTTAAAGCCACTATTCATCCTTTGATCTATTCTGGTATCATTTTGAACACTTAAAGCTAAGTTTCTGATTTGAAAAATCATCATAAAGTGGTAGGACTCATATGCTTATCTTTTATGACATTCATGGAATCAGTTTCATAATTCTTTAAGTATTTCATTTACACTATTTTATGGAAAAGTCTAAGGATGGAATTCACCAGTTGATTTAAAACAAAAAAATTAAACATTTAAATGGAGTTATTGTTAGGCTTTACATTTCTAAGATTAACGGTAAAGATGCTGCTTTCTAAGGGCATTTATACACATGCTGTGGCGGGGGGGTTGCTTTAATTAAAGTGCTTGGGGTGTCTCGTGTATCAAATGAGCTTGAGTAAGGAAGAGTGACTCAGGCACCAGGGAGCATTCTACCAGGTTGAGTGCATACGTTTGCTGGGAAGACTGAAAAAATCTCTTTTTCCCGTTATTTTTGCCTTCGCAGAGTGATAAATACTGTAATGTTCTAAGGACAGGAAGAAGTCAGATTATCAGAATTGTCACTCGAGTTGGTGGGAGCAAGCAACTGCTGGTCACTGATTCCTTAGATTGGGGGTATGCAGTCTCCCACATAGGGCTTTGGGGTATGGAGACCATGAAAACCACTGATGCCCTCTGCCTCAAACACACAAAAGACAGTAGCTCAGAGCATTTTTTGTTTTGGAGAACTGCCATCAAGTTCAGTGTAGAACAGGGATGGGCAAAATATGGCCTGTGGGCTGGATCTAGCCTGGGGCAGGTCCCTCAGTCCTGCCTGCTCCGGGTACCATCTGGCCCATGGTGCATCCTACAGCCCCTGGGTGCACAGTGGGGCTGGGGCAGCTCTGCAGCTAGACTCTATTTTTAGACTGCCCAGGTGATGGTGGGTCTTCCAGCTGCTGCCACTGCCAGCCCCAACTTCATGGAGATGGGTGGGGACCTGCACGCACAGCCCTGGCCTTGGCTTTTGTCCCAGAGTAGACCAGCTGGGACCTGTGCACAAAGGCCTGGCCCCAGGCTGCTCCAGATATTTCCACCCCCCCCCCCCACCCGGATGAGCAGCACCGGTGGCCCGGCAAAAGCTGCTGTTGGGTGTGGGGAGGAAAGCAGCCACCTTGACTTCACTGCTGCTGGGACCTTTTTGCTGCAGTTGCCCAGAGCCTGTACCTGGGCTGCCCTGCAACTCTTTGCTGTCACCCCTGCTACCAGCACTGCCTCTGGTAGTGGCAGTGGAGAGGAGCCACAGGGCAGCGTGGGTGTGGGCTTCAGGTGGTGACAGCAATAAGAGTCCAGCAGTGTTGAGCTTTTCCCTCACACCTGGCAACAGCTTCTGTCCGGCCATTGCTACTGATGCTCACTGTGGGTGGGGTGGTCCAGGGCAGGTCAGGGCTCTGTGCATCGGTCCCAGCTGGTCCTGAGCTGGTCCGCTCCAGCTGGGGTGAGTCCAGGATAGACGGGCCAGGGCTGTGTATTCAACGGCTCCTGGGCACTGGTAGTGGGGAGGAGCCATGGGGCATATGGGCTCCAGGCTGTTGTGGGAAGGAGACTGGGGGCACTGACTGGGCTGTGACAGCACCTCAAAACTGCCTATGTGGGTGCTGGCCCAAATAATTGGCCATTCCTGGTGTAAAACCTTGTTTTGTTTGGCCAGTTATGGCATATATGAGAGTAACTTACTGTTAAATATCTTGAGACACAGAAATTTTCTTTTTTTCCTCCACTTCCATAGATTATAAATAGAGTTTACTGATATAGTTTGGTTAAGGAAAGCCACCTCATTATTCTCATGTAATATCTCTGTTGGGATGACTGTAAAAACACTTGACTGGTTAAACAGCTGGTTTGCTTTGATTGCCACTTCTCACATGAACTGATGTTTTTAATGATACTTCATGCTCCTCTTTCCATTGCATCTACCTTTTACCTCTCATTTTACATTAAATTGCATGCATGTCAGGGCTGGGGCTGACTTTGTTACCTGTTTATACAAGGCCTGGCACAGTGGGACCATCGGTACAATTCTAATACAAATAGCAGGCATGGGATGTTTAAAAGAACATTTGTATTTGCTGACAGATGCTTAAAAGGCGTTTCTGTACTGAAATATTGACAGATTATTGCTCCAAACAGCACAGCATTATAAGGAATAGTATAAAGCTGCTTTGTAACGGTGAAGTAAGAAAGCAAAGTACCGTATTTACTTTAATATACAATAACCCTGAATATAACACACCTCCCTCCCCCCTAGTAATAAGATTCTATACATGGAGGATTACAACAAATTTATAAATTTTCCAGGCGTGGAATTAATCATTAGTGTTGTCTTAAATTCATCCCCTTCCCCTGCTGCACATGGGGAAATAGTGGCTGAGGGGTCCGGTGCCCCACTTGCCCTCTGCCCACCCATCCTACCTTCTTTCCCTTGCAGTCTTACTGCTCCAGTTTACTGTCAGGGTCTGCTCAGGCTCTGCTGCATCCCCAAAGCCAGTGTGGAAGTGAGCTACATGTGACTGTAAATAGGGAGGGGGGAGAAGAGGTCAGAAAGTGCAGAGGGGAAAAGGAGATGTCTGTGGTCCCAGCTTTGACTGCTGCAAATTTCAGGTCAGGTACTCCATGAACACACTCTGAACACCACTTGTACCTACTTATATAAATTGCATAGTGATAGTCCAGAGCCAAAAAGATCATGACTTGTATAGTTAATTGGGCTGGGCCCCAGCAGCTATAAGTGTTTGAAGCAACAGTGATCCCATAGCTTAGCACTAATTAGCCCCCCCAGTAGCAATTGGAACCGTTTGTTCTTGTCACAAGTCCTGGGACCCTCCGAAAATCTATATTCAGATGAGGCACAAGGCTGTCTGGTCTGTCTCTACCCCAGAGAGGGTGGGGCCACAATATCACATGCAACAGGTGGGGGAGGGCAGCAGAGCCCTTCAGCTATGTAGAAGTTCGCTATGTTAGCAACAAGAGGAAGATTAGGGAAAGTGTGGGTCTCTTACTGAAGTACTCTGCCTTTTTCTACTTCAGTATTCACAGGCAAAGTCAGCTTCCAGATTGCTGCACCTAGCAGCACAATTTGGGAAGGAGGCAAGCAGCTGACAGTGGTAAAAGAACAGGTTATGGATTATTTAGAAAAGCTGGACAGAGAGAAGCTCACGGGGCTGGATGCGTGCAAAAGTGCTGTGGGAGTTGGCCAATGAGTCTGAGTTGCTGACTTTGAACACTGAGGCTAAGTGGGACAATTGGAAAAAGACCAATATAGTGCCCATCTTTAAGAAAACAAAGAAGTATCTGGGGAATTACAGACTGGTCAGCCTCACCTCAGTCCCTGGAAAAGTCATAGAGCAGCTCCTCAAGGAATTCATTTCTAAGGGAGAAAAAGGCGATCGGGAACAGTTGGCGTGGATTCACCGAGGGCAAGTTGTGCCTGACCAACCTAATTACCTTCTGTGATGAGGTGACTGGCTCTGGATGCAGGGAGAGCTGTGGATGTGGTATACCTTGACTTTAGCAAGGCTTTGGATATGGTCTCCCACAACATTCTCACAGGCAAGATGAGGATGTCTGGGTTGGATGAATGGACCGTAAAGTGGACAGAAAATTGACTGGATTGTTCACCTCAAAGGGTATTAATCGGTGGCTCAATGTCTAGTTGGCAGCCAGTATCAAGTAGAGTGCCCCAGAGGTCAGTCTTTGGGGCCAGTCTTGTTTATGGTCTACATCAGTGATCTGGAAGATGGGATGGAGTGCACCCTCAGCAAGTTTGTGGATGACAAGTTGGGGGAGTAGTAGATGCACTGTATGGTAGAGCTGGGAGTCAGAGAAACCTAGACAAAATGGAGGATTGGATCAAAAGAAATCCCAAATTTGTAAGGACAAGTGCAAAGTCCTGCACTTAGGATTGAACAATCTCATGCACTGGTATGGGCTGGGAACCAACTGGCTAAGCAACAGCTCTGCAGAAAAGGACCTGGGGATTACAATGGACAAGAAACTGAATATGAGTCAACAGTGTGCCCTTGTTGCAAAGAAGGCTAATGGCATACTGGGCTGTGTTTAATAGGAGCTTTACCAGCAGATCAAGGCAACTGATTGTTCTCCTGTATTGGGCCTTGGGGAGGCCACATCTGGAGTACTGTGTTTAGACCCAGGCGCCACATAGAGAGTTTTGATGAGTTGAGGTGGGTCAGGTCAGCAATGCCCTGTCCCCCCCTGCAACAAACTCGCCAAAACTTACGTGGGATGTGGCCACATGTGGGCAAGGGAGTGGCAGGGAGCTGCCTGGGTGCTAGGTCTTGGGAGCCAACTGGAGGAAGGGTGATGTGTGCAGCAGAGCTCACCCAGATGGTGTCCACAGCTGCCCCCATGGCACTTTCCATGAGGCCAAGCCCTGTCTGGGGTAGCCCACACTGTACTGTGCTCCAACCTGTGCCCACTGGCCCAGCCCTGATCAGTGTACACATCTTCTGGCAGGGCTACCCCTCATGTGGCTGCAGCTGCCTTGGTGCTGTTTGGCTCCCCTCACCTCCAGCGGCAGCCCCTGCTCCTGCTGTGCCACTCCAGGTGAGGAGGAAACTTCAGCTGTGCAGTTTCTGCTTCAGCACATGGGTCTCTGGCACCAGCTTTTGGCTGCCTTCCACTCACTCTGCTACCCCACTGCAGGTGGCTGAGTGGGTGGAAGGCAGCTAGTTACTGGAGCCAGAGCCCTGCATGCTGGGGCAGGAGCTTCCTGCCTGAAACTCCCAGCTGTCTTCCACCCACTCGGCTGCCTGACACGGGCGGGCAGAGAGAGCCAGAGCCCTGTGCACTGGGGCAGGAGCTGCCCAGCCTTGGCTGGGATGATAAACAGTTGGGGATGGTCCTGCTTTGAGCAGGAGGTTGGACCAGATGACCTCCTGAGATCCCTTCCAACCTTCATTTTCTATGATTCTGTGATGTTTACTAGACATTTAAGGCGGGTGAAGAGACAAGAATAATTAGAAATGGGAAAGCAAGGCACTAAGCTGTGGGAGCGAAGAGGCAGTCCATGCATTTGACATAGTGGTTCACCATGACTTGAAAAAGAGTTGGTGCTGAGCGGCACTGAGTACAATGGGCAAAGTATCTTATTCACATGGGCTGCACTAACCTAGCCTTGCAGTAGGTTCCCATCAGTGTGTTTGCCCAATATGGGCCATATGAGCATACTCGGCACGGGCCGCATTCAGTCAACTTCACAGTTGGATTCCATGATTTGTGCATGTTCTGCTTCTGGCAGCAGTTTAATAATAGCCAATGTATTTAATTGGGCTGGGAGGGAAGGGTTTGCTCACATGCCAATATAAAATAAGCGGCTTTTTTTCCCATGGGGAGGGATGGGAAGGGGGTGGGGAATGGGACAACCTCATCTTATATTCAGGTAAATACAGTAATCGTCAGTTTGTTCTGGGGAAATACATGGGTAGTACTTAAGTCAGTGCCTTAAAAAGATACTAATGTGAGAGGATATTGTTCATAGTACAGCCTAGACTTAACTGAAACAGCTGGGTCTTTTCCTCTTTTGGATCAAGAAAAGGTGCTTATGGATAAAAGGCTAGAACAGACTAACATGTTAATCACTTGTTTGGGGGGGGTGAAGTGGCAGGGGAATGATGATACTTGTGTGCATGGCTGTTTCCAGAGAACTGGGCACATGACAGGGGTATTAGAAAATAAGTGCCTAAAACTGCCATTGTATCTTTGAAAAAATATTTTCTATTACAATACTGCAAGAGCTATTTTCCACGGTAGTCACAGGTTTAGACTAAGCATGTCCAGCACTTGATAAATGTGCTGTTATGTTAAACTATTAAAAGATTTGAATAATGGGAATATTTTGAATTTGCCATACCTAGCACTTCTTGATACGGTCCATGGCTTAAATGAGTTGTTGACTGTCTTCATAACCCAGGTGGTTGATTTAAGAGGCAAAGTCAACAAGAGACCAATATACAGAAATTGGATTCTGTGCTAGCCCATCACAAATACCGTATACAAATAGCTGTTTTATATCTTTGACTTCTCCACAAACATGTTGTGTTAAGGTCAGACTACATAAATACAAGCAGTACTTATGGGGTGAAATACAGAAATCCAAGTATCACTGTAGGAACTTTCACGTTGACAGCAGAAATGGGTCTTAATATTTTTGCCACTGAGAGGTGATCCCTAGCCTTTAGGAAACCAGCCAGTTCCCAGCTGGATTTAATGAGGGCAGTAGGTAATTGGAATTACTTTGGGGTTTCTGTAGAGCAGGATGAATCTATTTCTGTTTTGAGAAAGGGATACCTGAGGCCTCCCACTTGCATGAAGTCTTATCGTCTTTGGGCTAGTCTCTCAGTCAAGCTGGGGAGGAGGTGACACTGGCCCCAGCAGACACGGGCACGGAGGCTGGATACTTCCTAGCATCTAGTCCAGATAACCACTGGGTGGAAGGATGGATCAACTGCTGAGAGCAGGCAAGCACTGCTTGTAGGAAATGGAACTGGACAAGTGTTCAAACAGTTGAGAGAAATAAAAGAGAAAAGAAAGACAGACAGGTGTCCAGCACTTAGTCTCATGTGGCATGATTTATTTTAAACCAGGGAGGGGAGTTCTTCATAGAACTCTGAGAGGAGTTCTGCTTAAGTAATAGCACTTCTAGCTTCTCCTGGTTAGCTGGTACAATAAGACTCCTTCCACATTTCCTGCTCTAACCACTACCTATAGCTAAAGTTACCATCTCACTTTTCTAATTAGACCATGCTGGTCCTATTATTTCAGAATTTCTAGGACATCTGTTATTACTGTGGATTAGATATTTCTGTATGTTCTAAGAGTCATGGTTGGAGAAGGATGTAGAATGATGATCCTTCATTTGTTCTGCTTTATTCATTTTAATTTACTGTTCTAACCAACTTTGTGAGAAGCAAGGCTTTTTTGGTGGGTGGGTGATATCTTTTACTGGACCAACTGCGTAGTTGGGATAGACAAACTTGAGTCCCAAAAAGTTGAGGACCACTGGTTTAGAAAGAGCTGATCCTGCTGGGGGCAGGAGGAGAGATTCCTTGACCTTTCCAGGTCCCTTTCAGTCCATTTTGTATAAGTAAATGCTACAGACAGTTTAAGGTGATATGATCAGTGGTCCACATGGACCTTGCTAAAACATTTACCTGTGGCAGCTCCTTTATAGGATTTTCTGTTAAGCAGAATTCAGGCATTTAAAACTGCCCTGTTAAAAATAAAAATAATCCCAAAAAAAGCCAGCATCAGTAAAGGTGTGAGTAGGGAAAAGAAGTCTGTTACTTTATAATGTGACTTTTGCTTTTGCTTTCTACCTAGTTTTAAAAGCGACAGTAACAAATGGAACAAGAACTGCTGCCAAGGCAGAGCCGAGGGGCTGAAAATCAGCTCTAGTTAATAGGTACAGAAGCTCTTGTAAATAAACTGCAATAAACTAATTTAGAAGTAAAGAATGCAGTCTATGCTGTTTCAGCGGGTGGTTTTGCCTCTACTTTAAACATGTTTTACAGCTCAATATTTCATCCAAGAGTGCTTTCCAATTGGCCAGGGCAGCAATTCTCTGCTATATATTTCTTATGGATTTTTCTTTTATTGTCCCTGTGGTCCCGTCTCATGAGCAGAATTTGGGAGCTCAAATTCAAATTATTCAAAATGTTCTTGCTACTCCAGTAAATCTTAATAAACCAAACCTACTATTTATTACTACCCCCAGCTGAGCCCTGCAGTATTTGACATTTGTAAGGACCATAAAGAAGGCCTGGGAAAGCTTTACTGGGGTAGGGGGAGCTGGGACAGAGAAAATCAGCTTCATTTCTTTCGCAGGAGGCTTGAAATAACTAAATGCTTCCTTACTGCTACCTAGAATTGTTCTCTACTGCAGCCTAAAGCTAAATCATTTCATTGCTGTCAGCTCCTCCTGCCCAGTTGTTTTAACAGTAGTCAGATTCTTGAAAACCATAGAAAGATGATGATCTGATGCTTTTCAAGTCTTAACCGCTTCTTCGTGGAAAGATCTGTACTTGCAAAATGTAAGAAAAACCCAAGGCTTGCTATGCTGCAGAGTGGAACATGTCCTGCTGTACGTTAATCCAGCTTTCATTTATAGTGCTACCTTGATAAAGTGTTATAGGACAATACTCCATATTTCTTCTGTGATGTCAGTAGGTTTAGAACAGACAGCTGAGATTCAGGCAGCCTGGTTCCATTTCCAGTTTTGATGCTCATCTCCAAGGTCTTGACATGTTTGAGGGGCTTAATTAACTAATATTTATTTGTAAGGCACTGGTAAAGACTAAGAGGTTTGAACTGTCTCATATAACTGGCAATTACACTAATAATTTAACCGTTTTACTGTTGATCATATTAGAGAAGCAAGCAACAAGACATTGATAATATCCCCTTGCATCCTTGATTCTAAAATTCCCAACACACAGACAAGACCACCAGCTTCCCACTGTTTCTGTCATGCAGTTCATTATTAGTATTGTGGCACACTGAAAACAGCCTGCTAGATACATAGATAAAATAATTGGACTTTGATACCGAACACCATATGGGTCATTGTACTGCCTGCATTCTTCATTTTTATAGTTAATTCAATAAAATACACAGTTTTAAGTTTGAATAGCAATGAGGAGGAATTTCCAGTCAGCTGTACAACGGAACTCATTAAATCTGTTCCAGAATTATCATTTAGTTCCACAGTACCCAGAAACATAACCTATGAAATAATTATTGTAATTTAGAGGCGATTAGATAGGACTTTCCAGAAAGTTTATTGGTGGCAGCAGGGGTTTTGGTTAACTCATCTGATTATCTGCCTGGAATTTAAGCTATGTGATGCTCTATTTAAACAAGATTTTCATAATTTCTCTGGGTGTTTGATAGAAATCAAGATCAAAAGGTATAAAAATCACAGTAATTGATATCTACAAATTTACTAGTAGAAACACTTTGGAACCTTGGGTTTCAGCGGGCTGTGGATCAGACCTGACAGAATAAGAGTGCAAGACAAGGAATTCTCTTTTTCATAAAAAATAGCAATTTCATTGCTTAAAAAAAAATCACATTGATTAAATTACACAGTAATCCAAATACCATTCTAGTGATTTAAGAGGCATTGGAACAAAACCAGGAGAATACAGTAGTGCTGCAGGCATACTAGTTGAGAAATGGGTATTAGGTGCCTGTAGAAGAAAAGCAGCAGTGTTCTAGCAACCTTGTTGTACAACATGCCCTCCCCCATCACACAGAATAAAGACAGTATAGAAGCAGTGTTAGTCAATGCTCTAAACAATACTAAAACCTCTCAAAGAGGGTGAAGAGTGAGACCTCCATTTGTCTGGTTGGGGATGCGTGCTATGACAGTCAATACTCCCCAGGACCGATCAACCTAAATCAGACTTGCTAGGCATCATACAGACTTGTACCCAAAAGACAGAGGACACACCACAGTTCCCCATCTCACGTGCATGGGCCTTTTCTGGGAGTTTGTATAGATCCATGTGTTTATGTGAAAGGAAAAAACAGATCCCTGCATACTGTTTTCTTTGATCTCCAGATCTGAGATTGTTAACCTGTTTAAAAACCCAATTTTCTGAGTTTTAAAAGTTTTGATCATGGACATCTACCATAAGCTGGTTTGGGAGTTTAAAAAAGACAAAAAAAATCAGAAGCAGTCCTTTCTCCAATGTCCATCATATTGAGAGTCCTTTTAGAAACAGTATGTTCAGTTAAAACTGGATCCTCCTTTAAACCGATCCTGTGTCATGATGGAAATTTGAAACTTCTTCTCCCATGCACTAATGTTGATGCTAAAAATAAAGAGAAACAATGAAAACAAGTTAAGTGCTTGCGACACAGAAGTGCTCATTGGCAGCGAAGCAAATGATCCTCAGAATTTTACTTCACTTAGACACCATGAAGAAAGATTAAATGAGTATGTGGTACCCTGCAACAGAAAAATTTGTACAATACTGCTAATTCTCTTTTGATAGCTAGAGCCTACTTCTAGCTATTCAGGAGGTGTACTCGATTGTTGTCAGTAGACGCAACTTAGACACTTAAAAGTAAAACCTTAGTACTAAAATAGCCACCAGAAAAATCACTCAGAATGTTTATCCTATTTTCTTCATTTACATTTACGAAGCAATACTCCAGCTAAGCCGTAGTGGTAAGAAATGTAATCGTGAACCTGACAGATTTCTGAATTCAACATGCAGACTGTAGAAGTGTGACTGCCAGTAGAAAGAGAATGAAAAAAAAATCAGTTTTTCTTGGCACCAAATATAAATTTAGATGCTGGATTAGACAACTTTTAAACAGTGTGTGAAGAACTCGCTCTGATTTTGACCTACAGTAGTACTGAAGGATTTCCTTAACTTGAAACACTACAAAGATTATAAGCAATTAACTCCATCGTTTCCTAGCACAATTTGCAGTACAGTAAGCGCTCAAGGTGTGGCTTTATTTTATCCTCAGTAAATAACAGGGGTGAAAAAACTCTCACACAGATTGTGGTCTTGGCATTTCAATTGATTCTGCAAGCAAATGGATCTGAATCATCTACTTCACCCTGATCCAAATTTTAAATTACAGTTCAAAATCAAATTTGAGAGACATGAAGCCAAATGTTTTCAGTTTGGCAAGCCAAAGTCATTTCAGAGAAGTTTAACTTATCTGTACTCCCTCCACCCCAAAAATGCAATTCCCAAGTAGACATGAAGGACAGCAGTATATTTACTTAACACCTTCAAAAGTTCAACTAAAAGAGCAGCGATTTCAAGTCACTTTTCCTATTAGGCACTGTGTTAACATGATTTTTCTTCTTGTCAGGAAGAACAAAGAAAACCACAACTTAACACTTAAATAACTACACTAATCATTAAAAACAGGAAACAAAGCAAAGCCAAACAAACTTGAGCCACATGTTGATAGCAGCAAGTTCAAACACTTCAGAAAGCATGACTTCAAACTTGGCATCACATCTCTACAGCGCAAGGTCTTTAGGTTTGTTTTTGACCTTAGTTACCCAACTGCAGCAACACCTTCACTTAAGGCAATTTGGTTGGGAAGGTGATTTACCAGCCTTTCACCTCACCTGTACCCCATTCAGAGAGAGTAAGGCTCTCATCCTGCAATGGTACTGAACCACAAACAGATGAGCAATCCCTGAAGGCAAAGGGAGCTGGCTGCTTCAGAGCTGGCATGGAGGAAGCTGAACAGCTAAGACTCAGAAACAAATCCTGTAACCCAAGCGCTGCCTGATCCCTAGCGCAGCACAACCACGCTGTGCAAGGAGAGAGCTGTGCTTTTCAGACCAGGCGGCAATGCTCCTTCAGGGCTGTGCGCCCCGCAGTGCATGCCTCCGAGCCAGGGGTCCCAGCCCACCCTTACCTTCCTCATCAGCTCGTCCCTGGTGGTGAACCGGGGGGTGTCTTCCACCGTGATCCCCTCAGCCATGTCTGTCACCTTGTCCAGGAGGTCCCTGCTGTAGCTGCACCAGGAAAAGAAGGGGCCTGTGAGGAGCGGCCAGCTGCATGGGGCCTTGCGCTGCACCTGCAGGTGGGGAGGGGGTGGGGCCACACCTGCGGGGGGCACACCTGCAGGGGGCAGGGAGGGGCGGGGCACACCTGCAGGCGGTGGGGAGGGGCGGCACCGCCCCTCATGGGGCGCACCTGCAGCCGAGGAAGACGTGGTTGGCCCAGACCATGGAGAGCGCGAGGAGCTGGTCGAGGCGCGCAGCGGCGGGCGTGCCGTCGGCAGGCAGGTGGCGCAGTAGGAAGGCGCGCCGGGCTTGCCAGTGCTTCTCGTTCTCCGAGTAGGCGCGGAAGCAGTCGAGGCCCTCGGCCTCGTCCGCCTCCTCGCCCACCATCCCGGCTCCCGACCACCGCACTCCCACCATGCCGCGCGGCGCCGGAAGCAGCCGCCACAGAGACGGGAAGGCGTCAGCTAGTGCGGCCCAAACAGCTGCCCGCTCTATCTCGCTGAGACGCTCTACTGCTCTGGAGGACTGGTCCGGGATGTGGCACGTGAGTGCTCTATGGAGCAGTGGGGCCTGGCGCCCCTGTGCGCATGTGCCCTGGGTCTCCCCACAGACCTTTTCCCCCGGGACATAGGAAGGCGTATTGCAGAGCCGGGGGGGAGTGACCCGCAAGGGCCAGGGTCCCTCCTGCTCAGAGCTCTGCCCCAACCAGCCCCAGGCCAGCACTGGTGGTCGTGAAATGCTGCATAACAAAGCGCAGCACTAGAGGAGACCAGGGAAGGGACAGGCCCAGACGCCCTTGGCAGGTGCCCAGGCCAGCTTGGCGGGACAGCCGCGCCCCGTGTGGGACAACCCGGTCAGGGCTCACCATCTGGCTCTGGAGGGAAGGATGAGCCTGGTCCCGCTTGCCCCTGCTCTGGGCCTGCCCCAGTGCTGGTGTAAACCGCCCGAGTCCTGCTTCCCTCCAGCAGCGTGAATGAAAACGTCAGGTTCGTTCCCATGAGTGAGAGCTGCCTCCGTCCTTGTGTGCGGGGGGTCACCGAGGCCCCTGAGCAGCCTGCCTCGGGGCAAAATCTGCAGGTCACGCCAAAGGGCGCGCAAACTCCAAAAGCCCTCAACGAGCCAAGGGATCGGGCAACACGTTGACAGAAGTGGTTCAGTGTAGGCAAGGGCACGCAGGAAGCAACAATTTGACTCTCTACACGTTGCTGAGTACAAAATTAACTGCAACTGCTCAGGAAAAAAAAATAAAAGACCTATGCATCACTCTTACCAGCTCGGTGAAAACACCTATTCTGTGTTCAGCAGCAGTTAGGCAAACAAGATGTAGGCTGCAGTAAGAAAAGGATAAAGAATAATACAGGAAACATTCAAATTAACAGTGCGCCATCATCGTCAGCATTGTGTCCAGATCTAGATACTTCATTTGAAAAAGTAAGTAGAAGTGGTTTGAAGACAGGTAATAAGACTAATAGTTTGGGGAGTCTTCCATAGAAGAAACAATGGAAAAGCACGGTTTAGTTTTGAGAGGAAGACAGACATGAACTCTAGTAGAAGCAAATTAAATGGTTCAGACAAAGACCACAAACAAACAAAGCATTGAATGAATTAAAAGGAAAACAATTCTAATCCAGATTCACAACAAGTGAAGATCTTTTTAAATTCTTGTGGGGAAAAAAGTGTCCTTTTCTGGACTCCTTTTAAGTTAGCTCCTTAATGCAATAGGATACTGATTCTGGGTTTCTTTTATAATTAATGAACAAATTAATTTAGGGAGGCAGCATGTACTCAACCAATATGGAGTTTGACTTGAACATTGGGATTAATTATGAAAAATACCATTGGGCATTTAACAGGTGTATGTTTTGGTTTTATATCTTATCCATGGCACCGGTTCATTAATAATAAATGAACCTGAATAACAAGAGCTTTCCATTCTTTCGACTTCCATGGCAAGATCTAAAAACAGTTTAGGAATTTAATTAAATGGATCATCCCAAGATTCTTGTAGCACAGGTATATGTTATTACCCCTTACTTTACTATTTACTACTGGGGAAGAGAAGGCACAGAGAACTTGAGTGGCTTGTCAAGAGTCAAAGAGGATGTCTGTGATGCATCTGTAAACTAACCCATTTCACCTGACTCCCAAACCTTGTCTTTGAGCAAAAGATCATCCTTTTGCGCAGGTTCTGCACTGAGTTTTGTCAGAGAAAGAAGGACCAAATAACGAACTACCAATATCTTCCTCTAATTTCATCTTTCTTTTTGTAGCTCTTGGCTAACTAAACATTCTTCCATCCAAATACAAACCCAATCCAAACTAGGACGAGCTGATCCTTGGGACACAAATGTAATTTGCTTTCTTGCTGCAATCAGACTCATTGCTATTGCTTGTGGTCCCCACTGGGTTAGTCACAATGGTCAAAATAAGCTTCTGCATAAGTGTTCCTAGGATTGAGGCCTTGGTTTCTGAAATGTGATGAAATCACAGCTGGAGGTGCTACATCTGTAGCTTCTTTGGCATCTTTGTGGGAGGTTTCATATTAATAGTCAATGAATTCAATGTGTCAGAAACAAACAAATCTTTAAATATTTAGAGATTAGTAGTTCCCTAATAAAAAATTTACAAGTTTAAAAAAAAAAAAGATACCTGATTCACCGGAGTGGCATTTAGATGCTCTGGTGATAGGCATGATGCAAATGCTGACAAGAGAACTCAGATAACAGAGATTTTGAAAGATGTTTGCACTCAGCCTGTAATGAAAGCTGCTGAAGTTCAGAGCTTGTAGTTACTGAAAAGTGTCTAATAGGAAGCAGACAAAGGCTGTGGTAGATTACTGTGCTTACATAGCCTGACTTCCCTCCTCCATGGCTCTATTTGGGCATAGTTTTTTTGAAGAGGAAAGATTAACAGTGACTCTGGAAGTTAGTGGGTGGGGGGCCCTCCTCCCTGAGAGAGCTCATGGTTGTATCTCCCACCTTCCTGGATGGTTTCCTACTCACCATGTGATAGTCCAATGACATCGGTCCTGACTAGCTCAGGAGCCACAGAGCTGCAACTAATTTGCCTCAGGAGGAAGTGAGGGAACACACCCAAGTTCAAAAGAAAAAACCTGCGGTGCATCACGTACATAGTGGCATTAGAGCGAATGTCCTTTGCCCAGTACATGGATTGGGAGGCAGGGAGAACTTTGATGATGTTTTCTGTGAAGAGCTGCAGGTGGAAAGTTGGAGAGCCACTGGTAACTCAGGAGCCACAAACGCAGTGTTACTGCTACAGGGTACCCTGTGTGGGGACAGGCTCTCTGCAGTGTCCTGTCAAAGTTGCTCCAATGTTCAGAAAAGACTTCCAGCTTCTTCCTTGCAGCACAGAGTAACATGACTAAGAGCTGTGGAGGGCCGTGATTTCAGATCCTTTGTGCTGTGAGTGACTTAAGCACCAGGCTAGAGAGCCAGGTTGTGTCTTGCTCACTCTGGCTCAACCACTCTCTTCTTTTTTGTTTCTTGTACAGTGGAAAAGTGTGAACTGGCTGACTCAAAAGTGCTTCCCCCAGCCCCACACACCTGTAGCCTCATGGCTCCTGGGTGAATCCCCACCAAGTCTGGACTTCAGCAAGGCCTTTGACACTGTCTCCTACCCTGTTCTCGTTAAAAAACTAGGTGACTGTGGCATTAATGCCTACACAGTCAGATGGATTGCAAATTAGCTGAAGGGTTGTACTCGGAGGGTAGTGGCGGACAGGTCTTTTTCAACCTGGAGGGAAGTGGGCAGTGGGGTCCCCCAGGGCTTGGTCCTCAGGCTCGCATTGTTCAATTTCTCTATTAGTGACTTGGATGATGGGGTGAAAAGCAGCCTGTTTAAATTTGCTGATGATACCAAGATTTGGGGTGAGGTGGGCACACTAGTAGGGAAGGACAGATTACAGCAGGACCTGGACAGGTTACAAGGGTGAGCTAACAAAAATAGGATGCGTTCCAATACTGACAAGTGCAGGGTGCTGCACTTGGGTAGTAGGAACCAGCAGCACACTTACAAGCTGGGAGACTCCCTTCTTGAGGGCATGGTGGCAGAAAGAGATCTTGGAGTCATTATATGGGCCAACAATGCGAGGTCACAGTCAGTAGGGCTGACCGCACCTTGTCGTGCATCCACAGATGCATCTCAACCAGGGCCAAGGAGGCGATCCTCCCCCTCTGTGTGATACTGGTCAGGCTGCAGCTGGACTACTGTGTTCAGTTCTGGGCGCTGCACTTCAGGAGGGATGTCGACAACATGGAGAGGGTCCAGAGGAGGCCACTCGCATGATCCGGGGACAGCAGGGCAGGCCCTACGAGGAGAGGCTATGGGACCTGAACCTGTTCAGCCTTCGCAAGAGAAGGCTGAGGGGGGGACCTGGTGGCCATCTATAAACTCACTAGGAGGGACCAGCAGGGTTTGGGAGAGACCTTGTTCCCCCTAGCCCCCCTGGGATAACAAGGAATAACGGCCACAAGTTGTTAGAGAGTAGGTTTAGACTAGACAGCCGAAGGCACTATTTCACAGTCAGGGCGGCTAGGAGCTGGAACCAGCTTCCAAGGGAAGTGGTGCTGGCTCCTACCCTGGGGGTCTTTAAGAGGAGGCTAGACACCTACCTGGCTGGGGTCATTTGAGCCCAGTTTTCACTCCTGCCCAGGACAGGGGCTTGGACTTGAAGATCTACAAGGTCCCTTCTGACCCTACTTCTATGAATCCAAGTAGAAAGGGAACTGAAACCAGGTCCTCCGCACCCTAGGTGAATACTCTTACCACTAGGCTAGTATCTAAAAGGGAAGCATCATTCCCTTGCCCTGTGTTTTAAAGAGTGACCTCTCCTCCGGTTTTGAAAGAACAGGCATAGGAAGCATTGACAGCTGCCTCCTGAAGAGGGTTTGACAGATGGAGCCACGTGCCTCCCTGTATCCCAGAGGAAGATGACAAAGACCTGTTGAGGAGTGGGATTTCACATACACCCCTCCTCACCTTTCCCACTGGCAGCTCAATGCTCAGTGTGTTGCAAGTTTAGGATCCCATTCTTAGAGACCTGCCTCTCCTCCGCACCCTGGGTACCTAACCCGCACCTGCTGGGGCAGAACGTGGGTGTCGCAGTGCTCAGTGCTGTGGCACCTGAATCCCAGTTTGGATCTAGTCCTTGGGCTGCACAGGGGCAGCGTAGCAGGGGGCTGGGATTGGGTCTTGCTGTGGTTTGTTTACATCACAAGAAATTTGAAAATAAAACTGAAAGATAAGGGGAGGGAGGAGTGTTGGCTCATGTGGGCCTTCTGCCAAATGTATTTCTAGAATCTTTTCTCCTACCTCCTGTTCAAAAACAAAAGGACCACACCGGGAACAACAACCCAACATATAGATCTGTCACCTTGACTGTTTAAAGGAAAGGACTGGGAGAGGAAAAGGAGGAAGCCAGTAGCCCTGGAAACAAAATGGAAATACCCATACATCCCACTCTTCAAATCGCTGTCAATACAAAGGGCAGAGAATTGTGTTGTAAAACAGACTCAACTCTGCACTGTGTAGGAAGGGGCCGGCCCTCCAGCCTAGTCCTGGTAGTGAGAACTTGTGCAAGGGGCATAGGGAAGGTGTCTAGACATTGCTTTTCAGGCTTCTGTAATATCCATGTCAAGTTTGGAGTCATGTATTTAAAATAATTTCCAAACTGTAGACTCTTTTTTCCAATTGCGCCTTGAGTCTCTGTCATATCACAGCTGCCATGAGCAGAGAACAGAAAAAAACCCACAAGAATATGTAAAACTTTTCAGACTCTGATAATGGCTGTAATTAACATCACAAGGCTATGGAAATTGCAATATTCCCCAAAGATTGCCTGTCATTCTTTTGTATTACTGCAGTGGTAATAAAGATTTAAAAACAGGATATCTTCTGTGTTTGGAACTGTCCTGCTAGCAATAATTAATATTCCAGTTCCCCATGGCAGTGTCAATCCATTCTTAACATTTGTGCTAGAATGGCACTTCTGAGGTGTATTGTGTGGAAGCTGTATCCTGTCATAAAGTGAGCACATGACTCTTAAACAATGTATGTTGCTCCAGGTCCCAAATGGGACCAATTTATGCCTTTTCCTTATGACCTTCAAGTTGTTCTTCCCGAGGGTGTAGCATGCTCTGTGTTGGCCAGTAAGCAGGCCAGTAAAATAAATAACATACCATTGTAAATTCCAGGGTGAGTTTAACAATCTGGAACTCAGTGATGTGGCATAATGAATTATTTCTGTCTATAAACACACACCAAAGGTAAGAAGAGCTTTGCATTAAGGAGGCATTGTGGCCTTTTAGGGCCCTGGAGTAGAATTCAGCGTATGTGGGTTTGCATCTCAATTCTGCCACTTACATGCTGTGTGAGCTTGAGCAAATAACTTAAGATCTTTGTGGTTAGTAAAACAGAGTAATGAATCCTAAACTCTCTGGATTTTGAAGACATGTTATTGTTTGTTTTACTTTCATAGTTTGTGTAATTTGGACAACTGTCATCTTGGCTGATATACCAGGGATTGAATGGGGGGGCTCTCTAGAGCCAAAATAAGGTAAATGAATGAAGGTACTTTACCTAAAGCCCTTTGTAGCCTCTGTAGCTTGGTGAATTCTCCAGCATGCTCCTTACTTCTGCTTCTGTTCAAAGGGCTTCTGTTCTTGCCCCAGGTACTCAAGACTTGGAGCATTTTAAATCCCAGGCAAGCTCCTACTTATGTGATGGCTGCCATCTTGGACAGCATGTCCACATACAATGTCCAAAGCTCCCTTAAAATGTTTCAGCTGCATTACATTGGGTTACGCAGACTTTACTGACTTAATGTTTCTCCTTTTTCTAATTCAGGTGTCATCAGGTATGGAGCAGAGACCATGGATATGGGGCTTTGTCCAAGGTTCAATCATAAAAGCATGATGTCTGGTAAATGTTAAGTATTATTATTTAATGTTGTTGTTATAGTGGGAGTAGAGTCAGGGGAGCTTAGCTTTGAAATATGGCCCTTTACACATACTGAGAGACTGCTTTGTCTTTCGTGACTGACCACAAACTAGAAGAAAACAGAAATGCCATCTCTTTTGAATTAATTATGAGCAACACAGCTCTTGCCATTATCTGTTTACACATTATTGGCCTTGTGATGTGCTGGTGAGAGATTTCCTTTCACCATCTAGCCCAAACATACTTTCAATTTAAGCCCAACTTCATTAAAAAGGCTGCTCACTTTACTTGTTGAAAGGGTCATTGTGCAAGATATTACAGTGTTTTCATTGTGCTGGTTCACCCAAAATTCCAGTAACTATTTTGTAAAAAAAAGGTCTAAAGTGAACTTCTGCTGCTCATGAAAGATATTTCATTGAATGCATTGATCTCCGAATCTTTTGTCCACATAGATCTTTAAAATGACCCAAATAACTTTCAGTCAAAACTTGTAGGATTCAGGTGCTTGTCATTAAACTGTCCGGACCTGATGTTATTCCCATATATTTCGATGGCCGTTTTGCCATTGAATTCACTGGGAACAAGAACATACCCTTTATTCAATGAGAAAAGGATAAATTACATACAGTTGAATTTGTGTTACTGTTTTCTTTCTCTCCCTGTGTTGCAGTTACAGAAAGAAAACTGAAAACAAAAATCCAACACATTTTAATTAAGATAAATGCAGAGATGCTTGTTGCATCTGTAGGGATAATACACTCTCTCTCAAGGGGACAAAGCCGTTTTTGCAGTTTGATTTATTGCCACTTCCCTCCCTGAAGTGTATGGAAGTACTGGGGGGTATGCCAGCCCACTTCACGTCTCTCCTGGGTAGTGAAGGTCAGCAGGGATGCAGCCAGCCCTCTTTTGATGGATACTGTTAGACTTTCTTTGTGTGAGAATAGGGGACAAGGTGTTCTGCAGGAGGCACTGCTAAGAACTCTACTCAAGAAGTGAAGCACAGTGGTGATGACTTCACCAGCATTCAGGTTGTATTGAATCTCCTGGCTTTTGGATAGATCCACAAACAAACAAGTGGCAGTAAAGCCACCGTGGTGATCTTTGCAGTGTTTAGATTTTTATGAGTCTGGTGAGACCAGGATTTGGAATGGAAACTGCATGGTAGCCATTGATTGATCTTCTTCGGGCTATGGTCAAAGAGAAAATGTCCATTCTGACACTGTTGGGTCTGTCAGATGCAGCTGATATGATTGACAATGAAGCACTAGTGAGAGTGGACACAACTGCTTTGAAGTGATTTAATTCTGCTTAAAACATAGGCTGATTCTGTGCAAATCCACAAGGACTGCTTCACACAAGATACCACAGATTATACTCCCCCCCACACACACCTCCTCCTTCAAGGTCTATATAAGGTTGCTAGGAGGGTTAATAAGAAGGCATGAAGTAAAGTGTATGAATTATGCAGATGATACTCAGCTGCATAACTATTGTAAATGAGCCAGCATCTGCAGGAGGTTGGGAGTTAGACACATTTTAGTTGGCTTACACTTTATCCAGATAAAGCAGAGATACTGGTAGTTTGGGGAAGCAGCAAAAAGAACTGGATAGAACTATATTGGTATCTCTACCAGAGGGAGTGAAGCTGGTATTTGTAATTTTGACAGTCAACACCATGGCTGGGTGTCTTAGAAAGTGCATATTTTCATCTGTACTTGATAGAGAGATTGCAGACTTTTGCCTAGGATGTGGATTTTGTTCTACTACCTCATACTTGTTACTGGTTCCCATGATACTGTAATGATGAAGGTGTTTTGTTGATCACTCTGTTTTTAACTGCTGGATATATGGGGTGGGAAGACAGTGTTTTCCAGATATAAATGTAATTGCAATTGACTTGTATAATTAGAAAATCCTCAGAATGACTTTTACTGCTAAAATGTTAAAGTGTCTGAGGATGGTGGTGTTAAACATGATCTTTAAGGTTTTTATCTGTACACTTATAGTTTACTGTAATAGACTTCAGGCCCAGTCGTTGCACATAAAATAGTTCCATGCATAGAAAATTAAGGTGGAAATTTATATCAGATGGTAGCACACCTTGTTCTTCTAGTTGAGATTGTAACACAAAGTCCTGGCTCTACAGAACTTAAGAAAAGTTTTGAGATTTGATTTTTAGTGGAACCAGGGTTTTTATCAGTAACTGGGACTGACATGGAATTCCTTTTGTTCCTTTCTTGGTGCTGTATGACACATTCACTCTCTTCCTCAAAAAGGGAGAATTATACCTTTATTGTCT
This sequence comes from Crocodylus porosus, assembly GCF_001723895.1. NCBI lineage: Eukaryota > Metazoa > Chordata > Crocodylia > Crocodylidae > Crocodylus > Crocodylus porosus. The sequence goes on from NW_017728914.1 coordinate 28,508,327, forward strand.
CCTTGTAAATATTTTCCTTTTGAGGGGCCAGTGAAGAGACTTCTAGGCAAAATCCTTGGTTTAGAGGATGCTTTTTATGTCTACATACATCTGAATGTGGTTTTGGTTTGAATGTTCTGGATTGCTAGCTTTTGTCGTGGTAAAGATGTATGAGTCTAGAGAGGGAGAACATTTATTTTAATTTAGAATGAAACTATACTTTAACCATGTCAGGGGTCTACTTATTGCAATTGGTTCCCTTGACACAGATGCATTAGAAATCTGAACAGGACTGAGAGTAAAGTTTTTCTGATTTATTACAATTTTACAGCAGTGTGGAACTTAGTTCTCAGTGTATGACATTGACTTCCTTTACATTTTGTCTCATAGCAAGGCCAAGATCCTGTCTGTATTGTTGTGGTGCCTAGGGGGCCTAATCATAGGCTGGGATCGCGCTGCACAAAGCAGTGTACAAACATAGGACAAAGATGGTCCTGACCAAAGAGGCTTACAAACAAGTGGAAGGCAAGAAGTTTCAGATGGCTTCAGAAAGACAGGGGAGTCCACGGAAGCAATAATATGATGCTCATCCATCAGTGTGCTAGGCAAGGGTCTCCCAGTACTAATCCTTTTCATGTGGAGGGCACTGAGACACCGAGTATCAGACCGCAATAGAAACAGTTCTGCTCTGACAGTTTTTACTTTTCATTTTTTTTAAAAATTATTGATTTAGGGACACCTGAGATAATGAGCTGAGCTGGCTGTAGCTTCTGTCTTGTAACACCAAGAGCACATGGCACACAATGCAGTTTGTCTCTGAAAGGTCAAAAGATTCATGTTTCATTTCTTTTGGTCATGTTCTGTATATCACTGGCATACGTGTATACCGACATGAATGGGTACAATTATATACCTATATCTACAGTAGCTATAAATTGTAATTGCAACATTATGCATAAGGCACTTAATATTATACAAGCATTTTAATGGCAGCTTGAAACTGATCTTCAAAGTTTTTTCAACTCTAAATAAGACTAGCCATGTTAACCATTGAATGAGATTCTGGCTGTGGCTTGCCTTAGCTTTTCCCAGATGCTCTGTTTACACACCAGTTAAAGGAGATGCAGTGCACCTTAATGACCAAGCAATAATGAAGCCTGCCCATCCACATCAAGGAGGCTATCACCATATTGATGCCAACTGTACTGTACTATGGTTGCTAATGTCACATTCATGATCCAGGTGAGCAAGCACAGCTCTTACTTGCTAATTTCCTGCATTTGCTGTTTAAGAAGAAACAAATTGCCTGTGTTCATCAAATGTTGTTTGGTTACTGCCTCCAGTGAGAGTACAAGGAGCCCATAAAAATGTCTGTAATATGTTGGTATGTCCTGTCCAAATTCCTAACTCTGCCCCCTGCATCAAAGTTATGCACCAAGCTACACTGTATGACATGTAGTAATTAACTATGATAAACATTAATTATGAGTAAAAAGTTAACATCAGTGAAGACTTTGGAAACATCTGCAGAGACATAATCCCCAGTCTGGCAAAACATAAACAATACATGAAGATGCTAGTAGACTTATTTTTGTTCGTCTTTTCATACTTTAATGACAGGACATCACTGCAAAGCCTAAATATCTCTATATTAATTTATTGAACCAAATTACCTTCACTGCTGGTTGCACGGCACATACTAGTGTAAAGGCAGAAAAGCACCTTTCAACCATATAAATGATCAAAAGAATGTTCTACTGTTTGCACATTTTGACCTTGCAGTCTATGAAACGTTCATCCAAACGAATGACATATTATGGCCTGACTAGTATACCCAGCCTTTCTGAATAATCAAGTTAGCAGGAAGTTTCTAGTATAAACAATCTACTGGGATGATGATGACAAGTACATTAGTAGTATGATGATAGCTAGATTGGATTAGCATTCAAATTACTGTCACTTTAGCAGATTAAAATGAGGCTTCAAAATTAACACTCCATTAATAGGAGTGGGGATTTATTTTTGTTTTTGTCCACGGCACAACAGGGTATGTTGCTTTACATTGTTAAGAATGTCTTTGTAGTTAAGAAGATAAAGGCTAAAATATAAATCGTACACATTACTCTTTTTTTATTCAAACGCTTCAGTTGTGGAGAATTCTGCCAGAAGATAACAAATCCTTGGAATTCACCAGTTGTATACTCCTAGATGGAGTTTTTGGTCACAGCCCTACTGTTTTTTTATTGTTTGCATATGAATGTTATTCAGGTCTGTCACATTCTTTGATTCTCAGCATAGTCATTAAAATGATACTGACCCTGTCTACTAACTTAAGTGGTTTGGAGCTCTGAGACCTTAGATTGTAATTATACTGCTTCAAATGTCAAGTTCTTCAAAAGCATATCATTTTTGGTGATATAAACCTAAGCTGCTTAGGTGATATAAACCTAAGTAGCTTAATAGCTGCACAGTGCCATATAATGTACTGGGAATCTCCCTGCACAGAGGATCTGATAGGAGAAATCTGAGTCATGGTGACAGCTTTAACAAACAGGAAGACAGTGAAGTAAAATGAGTATGTGATGAGCTCAGAGTAGGTGAGTTGATGATTTTCTATTTATAGACACACTAAGAGGCTCAGAGACAGGAACTCCAGACAGGGACACTATTTGTTGCTATATGAAAATTATTCCTTGCTAGAGCTGCAGACAAAATGGAATTCATGATTCATGTGCAAGCTCTGTTTGGAATACAGACATTTCTGATTCTGCGAAGCACACAGACGCACCACAAGCACCACCCTAAGAGCCTGATACACAAAAAATATTATTGCTACACTTAATCTTCCTATTCTTTAGCAAACCCAGTTTGTTTGCATCCTTCTGCCTGTTAGTTCTCTGGACCTTTGTACCCCAGGCAGCCCCACTTGGGCTTAAATAGGGGTTGAATTGGGTCCTCTGTATATGCTGAGAGATCATCTCTGATCAAATCTGGAGCCAGAGTTAAAGTAGAACCTGAATGAATTAGCAAGTGTTGCTCTTTTCTTATTGGACAGTTAAGGATTACAGAAGCCGGTTGCAGCTCAGTTCCCTCCATCAACTCAAATGAAGAAAAAGGGGATTGGGTTTGTTCCGGCTGCTTAATGGAAGGCAGGTATACTACAGCTACATTCTGAACAACCCCACAGAGGAGAGACTGCAGGGCTCAAGTCACTAGTTAGAAACCATCTAATAGTTATTTGGTGGCCTATGGAAAGAAGACTCAATGGTCACAATATTGCTTATAGTGGAAAGAGGGTCACATCACAGATGCACCAACCAGAACTGCACAAAATTGGCATCCTTAATGGCAGACAATTTTCTGGTGTTTTTACCCAGCATGAAGCTAGCAAGCTGGACTGTATTCATCGCCTGGATATTAAGACCAGGCACTGGTCCTGTAAATGGCAGATGGGAGGACCAGCTATAACAGAGAAATATTTCCTCTGCTACTAGATAGATTTTAAGCACAGTCCTTCAGCTCCTATTAACCAAGCAAGAGTTATGTGTCTAACAGTCTGTGCCCCGAGCTTACAGTTATTTATTCCATGATGTGCAGGAAGGAAGGAGATGTTTGCAATCTCCGTTCTTGTTAACAGGAATTGTGCACCTAATTCTCTGTGCATTGTACTGAAAATGAACTAGTAAAATGTGTTCTGCATCAGCAAAAAGGTTCCTGTATTCAGCTGGAATGAGAATGTGCAGACTATAATCTGGGTGTGTAGAAAATCACTGAAAATAGTGTTTTTTTTTTTTTTAAGAAAACACAATCTGTTGGGTTTTTCCCCCAAATTTTGCTGAGACTGAAGATTCTGAGTTTTTTTTTCATTCTCGCTTCCACCCAATTGCTAACCTTTGGGTTGCATCCAATTTTGCTGTTACCAGCACTTTTATTTTAGTGGCAGTTTTTCATCTCTTTACTAGCTTATGGCTAAAACAGTCCTTGTAACTATAATTTTACAGTTACTTACTTTCCAGTATAATTATTTTTGTGTGCTTTCTCTTCTCTCCTTTCCCTCGGGGAAGGGCTTCCTGCTGTGTCACCTTGATAGAGCTATCTGCAGAACTCTTCTGCTTAGTGTAAGCATCTTCTCTGCAGGTGTCTAAATCAGGGACAGCACCTTAGTGAGGCATATTTTTAGGCTCTAGTGATACCTTGTTCTCAGCTCACACATGGGTTGCATCACTGTCAAAAATATATTAATTGGCTACTCAGGTGCTTTCCCCCTTTTGTGGGCAGGCTCCAAGACTCATCTATTTGGGAAGCAATGAAAAATGGAATTATTAAGATTGATGTATCATATGAACTGCTGTGGCAGTACTTATGTCCATGAGCATATAAATATAAAACATGTTAGAAACAAACACAAGGCAGGCATGAGAAAACACCCATGGAGTGTCTGCCCCAGGGGAAAGAGGTTTCCATAACTTAGTACCAAATATCTGGGGCAGAACCTGAAGAAGACCCTGAAAACAGAGTAATTAGTGGATACCTTGACCTGAATGGCAGGTTTGTCTGAAGAGAGGTTAAATTGAAAGGGTTTGGCTTAATAATAATGACAGCTGCAGCAGGGGGAGAATCCAGCTCTCAAAATGTTACTCAGTCAGCATGGGGGGTAGCAACATATAAAGCATCATCTTTTCTCCTAATCTCCTACTGTTTTTAGGCAGAGTACTGGCTGAAGCCATAACCCAGGGAGAGCCGCAGAATCATGTCAGAGGTCTGCTGAGCAAAGCAGCTATTCCAAGTATCAGATTTTTGCAAGGAATATGAATCTTTGCAACAAATAACATGCTAGAGTAGGTCAAACGCAACTTCTTTTTAGAGCTGCATTTCATGACCTCATCTCTTGTTTTCTCTAACTTTGAAGTCCTCTGAACTGTCTAGGCATGATTCCTGGAGCCGAGTATCTGCCAGTGTTTTAGCTCCCCAGCCCAGAATATGACCCTTCACATACAAACATGTTTCATCCCTTTTAAATAACCTGAAGCTGCCCAAAAGCCAGTAACCTTTGTCTTCAACTTGAGGGATCTTTTAAAAAGGGGGAAAAAAACCCAAAACAACCCACACTCCATCCCCACAGATCTGGAGGAAAACTGCAGTTTTAAAAACATACACATGCACGTACATGCATACACAAAATGTCTTATTCAGCTAATCAAGAATTCTGATTGTCTCAATATTTCTGGGCAGAAATCAGTTGTAGGTAATAGAACGTGGATAGTCACTGCTGGAGTCTGATTAAACTTCAGAAAGTGTGGGCTGATTAGAATACAGTCTCTGTCATTTATGACTGGTCTGAGTGAAACTTAAAAAACAGAGAAATGGCTCTTACTAACACAACTGGGTAATTCAGGCCCTTATGAAAAATATCATGACTCCTCCTGAATGCTGAATCCTTTTAGTCAAACCTTTTCAGCTGTATTCAGTGATTTCTGCATAAGGTAGCATGTCAGCCAGGAGAGCATTACACTAAGGCACAGGCAAAACACTGCAGATGAAGAATAAGAGCCAACTAGAACTATAACTTAAAGCAAGAGATGTGTCCAAGCCAGCTGTGTTATTCTCAAAAGACCAAGGAGTTAAATTTATAAAATGATAATGCTTGTTTATTCAGAGAGGCTTTTTAGCCTAATGATCCTTGTGCCCTCTTGCAATCCCTGGGCGTATGTAACAACTTCTACATAACACTCTTAAAGGTATCCACGCATCTTCCTCCTTTACATGCAGCATATCCCCATAGAATAGTAACATTGGCAGTTTAATTCAACTGATAGTTTAAAGCACATTTTAGCAGGTGTCTATTAGTCTTTGTGTTGGCTTTTTACACACATACCCGTGACAATGTCACAATGTACACATGATGAAAATTTCCCTTTGTGTGGCTTAATGCATGTACACGTACACAAGTTTTGGGGGTTTAAAATGATGTGACAGGGCAGAAGTCATGCCCTGTCCCCAGGTGAAAAAGGATAAGGAAACTGCAGACTGGGAGCATATTACCTGCAGGTTAAGAACAGCAATAATTCGGAGGAAAGAGATTGGCTTTAAGTGATCTTTACTGGGGGCCAGCGAGGGGAAGAATGGGCAGGTGGGAAACAACTGGATAGGCTCAGAGCGCTGACCCAGAAGTTAAAGTGTTGGGGTTGGGTGAGTGGCATTTTCCTAGAGAGGGGAAGAGACCAATGAGCAGGAGCTCATATAGTTGTGCAGAGGTGCAGCGATTGCCCGACTTTAGCCAGGGTCAGCAAACCTAGCAGAAGAGGATCTGGAAGAAGTAGGACTTACTTCAGGTGAGAGCCAGTGGAGGAGTATCACACCTGAGACCTGCGAGGCCTGCAGGGAATTCATCCGGTGAGTGAGGCATTACGAGTCTGCCACTTAGAGGAGGAGAAGAACCAGCTAAGGGGGCCTGCCCTGTGACAACCGGGGGGGGGAGTCCCCTGCAATGGAAACAGAACCTTAGCCAAGGTAAAGGACTGAGCAAACTGGCTATGGTCCCCAGTTGGGACCCATGAGTTAAAGTCAAAACATTACCGAAGTTCTGGTGCTAATTAACCCCAGCAGTGGGAGGCAATCATGGACGTGTGCAGAAGTGAGAGAAAAATGGTGAGCAAGCCCAAGGACGGAATTGGAGGGGAACAGTCAATGGTACAAGACGAAGTGAGGGGAGCAGTTCAAGACCCACGCAATCAGGAGACCCTTGAGCTCCTCTAAGACACTCTTAGTGCACAGACTATAATTCAGAGACTGTACCCCAAGCATCTGGTGTGCAAAGGGCAGAGTAGAGGGGTGGAGGAGCCCCACAAAGTGGCCATGGGACTGGAGATATTGCAGTAGGAAACAGCATTTTGCCTCCCAATATTTACTCTGTCCCTTTGGATTTTTCTTTAACATCAAAGGCATGGTGGGCAAGAACCAAGAAGAATAAGCAAGTCCTGGGTGGATTGACTGCGCATATCTCTCTCTATGAGAACCTCAGACATTCACAAATGAGTCTGCATTGTTGTAAACTAAACTACATCCTGATGTACTTTAGTTTGTAATGTTGCAACTGGGAATGGTGCAGCCACTCATCAGCTCACTCCCTGGCCGCAGGAGAGGTGGGTAGGCTCTGCAAAAAAAAAAGAATCAGGCCACTCGCTGCTTCTGCCTTCAGTGGGCTCCTGAAGCCAGCAGGATGCCCGGGGCTGCTTGGGAATGTGCTGACTTGCCCCTGGGGCAGCATGGGGAGGTGGCAGGAGGGAAGCTGTGTATGTTGGTGGCTGGAAAAGGCAGCGGGGACAGTACATAGGGCATGGGGCCACCCAGGCAGGCTGTTAACTTTCCTAAGCCCACTAGGGCTTCCAGGACCCCATGCGCCATCCCTGCCACCTCCTCTTGCCATTAGCACATCCAGCTGCCCTCCTAATGCCTCGCCATGCTGCCCTAGGGCTCCTGTCCCATGGCCACAGGAGCATGCTGAAGGCAGAAGCAGCAAGGGGCCTGATTCTTTTTTTCTGTGGAGCCTGCCCGCCTTTCCTGTGGCTGAGGGGGTGTGCTAACAGATTAACGGCACAGATTAATGACCCCCCAGCCATGGGAGAGGCGGGCAGAATTCATTGGAAAAAAAAAAGCATTGGGCCCCTTGCTGCTTCTGTCTTCAGCAGGCACCTGCAGCCACAGGACAATAACATATATACAGCAATGGAAAAAATAAAACCTACCATTTCAATTAAAAACTCACCATTTCAGTTTAGGGGGCACAGAATGCAACAAGGACTAAAACCCCATCACGTGTACAAGAGCCCTGAGTGATGTCAGTTTCTCTGCGTTCCCAGTCCTTATTGGGCCCGTTCTTATTTGGTTTCCTTGTTCAGACGTCTCTACCTCTGTGACGTTTTCAATCTCCTCCATTGTCTCTTGTTGCTTTGATGTGAATTTCATGATGCTGCTTCTTTTCTCCCCTTTACAAGCTGCAAGTGTCATCTGTTCCTTCTTAACGCCTGCCCTTCCAGTGTCACTGATGGAAAACTAATGCTTTTTGTTTCTACATTCATCCATTTGAAATAAGCACCATATCTTTGTTGTGCAGTTGTGGTAACTCCCTGGAACCCCTGTCATAGTACTATTTTTATTTGAGTTTGTCAGTTTTTTTCAATGTTTTCATGTCTTGCTTTTCATTCTGTTGAGCATCATCCACAAGATTTGGCAGCCTGGTTTTAAGTTTGCTGTTAGGAAGCATTTCTGTTGGGGACAATCCGTGCTTCATGGGTGTTGCCCTGTAATTTAAGAGTGACAGGTGTGTGAATCTGTAGCTTTTTTTCAACAATTGCTTTACTGTTTGTACTCCATTTTCCACCAGACCATTGGATTGTGGGTGTTTAGAACCTGAAGTGTTGTGGTGGAATCCATATTTGTTTGCAAACTCTTTAAAATCAAGGCAGTTGAATTGAGGTCTGTTATCTGTTCTCACAATTTGTGAAATCCCATGTCTAGCAAAAATTGATTTGATGTGAGTTATGACACGGTTTGCTGTTGTGTTTTTGAGCAGTGCAATTTCAGGATAGCGAGAACAATAATCCAGCACAAATGCATCATTTTTTTCTGCATGCCTGAATAAGTCAATGCCCACTTGACACCATGGAGCTACGGGCTCCTTCAAGACCATAATGGGTTATTTTTTTTGCATTGATCTGTACTTTAGGCATGTTGTACAAGCCTTTACAGCATCTTTTATGTCACTATTTATGTTGGGCTAATATAGAGCACCCCTTGCTCTCCTTTTGCATTTGTCAATGCCTTGATGCCCCTCATGTATTTTGTTTAACATATTTTTCTTTAGCAATTCTCTTTGGCCTCTGCTTGCCTGCTTCATAGTGAGGTCCTCCTTTCTGTATTGTTTGTGTGTTGCCTTAGATTTTTGCTATCTTGTAATCCTATCTAGATCAGCTTGTTCTGCTTTTTCCTCCAGCTTCTGCAGCCTGGCATTTGTTATCTCAGCTGCTGGCACATTCTATCTGCCTTTTCCAAATTAAACTCAGGATCCTCTACCCATCTTTTCCTGAGGCTTGTATCCTTTATACCCCATACTATTTAGTCTCTGATCACGGACTCTTTTAGTTCTCCAAAGTTGCACGTCTGGCTTAGCAGTCTGAGGTCTTTGACAAACTCCTCCATTTTCTCACATTCTTTCTGCTGTCTCATGATGAAATTATACTGTTCAAAGGTTTCATTTTGTTTGGGCTTACAATATTCCTCAAACTTTTTTATTATTGTGCCATAGCTTTTCTGTTCTGCTTCTGATACTCAGAGCTGACCAAAGCAGGGTGTGGGGCCTGGGGCAAATCAGCCCACGCGGGGCCTCGCCCCCATTCAGATCTCACGGGTCCCAGTCCTGAAAAAAATGCCACTGCCATCAACAGCAGTGGCATTGGCAGTGGAGGACGGGGGGGGGAGCAAGCAGCTGGAGGTGGAGCCACCACTTCACCCAGATCCACGTCTCCACTGCTCTGCCCGGCTCTGCGGGGCCCCCAAAGTGTGGGGCCTGGGGCAGTTGCCTTGATTCACACCCTCTTGGGGTGGCCCTGCTGACAGTTCAAAGCTATTATAAAGAGACAGAGCTTCTGCGCCTGCTATATTAAAAAAATAGCTACCTTGAGTGGATCTTCCTTCTCTGTAGCTCCGCTGGCCATCATATATATGTTGAAGCTCTGCCTAAATTTCTTCAAGTTTTCTGCTGCATTGCTAGACAGCTGTAACTCCTCGGGAATTCTGAGATGCTCAGTTTTTCTGTCTTACTTTGCACCCCACTCCTAGTACCATGTGTGAGTCTCGAAAGACCAAAGAGTTAATCTTACAAAATTATAAAGCTTATTTATTCAGAGAGCCTTCTTAGCCTACTGATCTGCTGTTGCCTCCTGCAATCCCTGGGCAAATGTAACAACTTATAGGTAACACTTTTAAAGGTATCCACACACTAGTGACATGAGATCCAGGCACCCCTAGATTTCAGGAAAGGAGAACTCATGGTTGAAAATCCAACCTAGATCCAGATTTCATAATGAACCCCCTACTTTGGGGGCAGGAGGGATGAAAATGCTAGAAATGAAGCTATAGAGAGCGGTGACCTTGTGGGAAACGTGTATTGCTACCATGAGTGCTGTACCCTGTGCAGAAAGAGCTGGTTTCACTTTCTAGAACTGTCAAAACGCTTGTATTCCCCAATACCAAATTCACTTGAGACGATGAGAAAGTACTATGATGTTCACCAATGTATGTAAACATCAGAGTGCTGTTTGGGAAAACATGCGTCAGAAGTTATCTCATCGGTGCCTATGCAGGTTTGTATACACATCCTGGTTAAGTCCTTGATTAATTACAGTGTCAAAAACATTCATATTTACAGGTTGCAGAGTCAGATAAGTAGCCACATTTTTGTTAAACTGAGATGAAGGAAGATCAAAACTTCTGATACCTAGCTTGACTGACTCTTGCTGCCAACATAAACCCTTACAACAGTGGTTTTCAATCTGTGATCTGTGCACCTCTGGGGGTCTGAAGACTATGTCTTAGGGCAGGGGCTCTCAAACTGTGGTACATGTAATCCTGGGGGTATGCAAGACATCTCTGGGGGATATGCAGAGAAATTATGTAATGGCAAATTTAATTTTCATTATAATAATAATTGGCATTTAAGTGGTTAACATATAAAACATATGCTGGTAGGGGTATGTGGGCAGCTGGTAAATCTGGAAGAGGGTATGCAATAAGAAACAATTTGGGAACCTCTGTCTTAGGTGGTCTGTGAAAGATGACTATGATCAATCGGACATTGGTGGTGGCAACCACCAGTCCTCCTGGATCGCACTGTATGCATAAGGGCCACCCAGACCTTTGACGCATATGCCTGGGCAGGATTTTTTTTAAGGAGTGGAGGCTGCCTAGACCTTCCATCTTCCCATTTGGCCACCAAGACAGAATCCAAAGACCAGACTGACCCCACATGTTTGGTGCCTCCATGGCTGTAGTTGTATAAGTGTCTGGGAATAAAACCCAGGTCTTCTGGGTGGTAGGCAGGGATGCTGTCACTGAACCATGGGGGACTCCTATGATCAATCAAAAGTACAAGAATATCCACACTTACAATTCAAAGGGGTCCGCACCTCCATTCAAAAATTTTTAGGGGTCCAGACATGAAAAAAAGTTGAAAGCTACTGCCTTACAAAATTGCATGGCAGAAGGCAAATGCCTGTTGTGAACCTTGATACAAAGGCATCCAGAGTGTATGAGGAGCAAACCCAGGGAATATAAATGTGCCATTGGGTCTCTCCTCACAAATACATACACTGTAATCTACTGAGAGTCTTTTATTTCTAATAACATGTTTAAAGAAATTGAGTTTATGTTTCAGCTAATGGGGATATTTTTACACATGCATATTCTCCCTGATCCATAGATATGGTAGAGATTGTCACCATGAGTTAGATTATGGCCACAATCAAGGCTGTGTCCAATGCTCGAGCTGTGCACGGACGACTGATAGCTGGCCTCCTAGAACTGTGGAACTGCTAAGGTGCCCAGCATCACCAGCTCAGTGATGCCCTCCTCATGGTACCATGGAGAAATTCTGGATCCTGGAATACCTCATGGAGGTCACAGACAGCTGGCTAGATGGAGTGGTCTTGGGGCACATGTTTCTTGTAGCAAACTGGCCTAATCAGCACAGGAGCAAGGCAGTGCAAAGATGGCTTCTAGACACTTTACCATCTCAAGAGTTTTGCAACCACTGCCCAGAATCTGCTTTTAAACTATGGCCTAATTTTGAGGTGCTGAGTGTATGCTGCTTTCACTGCAGCCAGACAGCATTGCAGCCACTCTGGAGTCGATGGGAATTATGCAGGCCCAATGTATTGCAACAGTACGCCTGAATTTAGGTATGAGAATAAGCCCATGTGAAAGGCTTCTGCTTCCTAACTAGCTTTTTAAAGCACTGTTGCTATCTGTGCTGGCTGTTTAGGTTCTGGGGTTTGTTTTTTCATATATCGAAGTTTTTCATCAAGAGATATTTAAAGAAAAGCCTCCAAGCTTTTCCCTCCAGAAATACGGATTAATATGATATTGGATTAACTGCTGAGATGTTACTGCTTGTCCCAGTGAAACTTTTCTTTCTTGAACAATTTATTGAAAAAATAATCCAGAGTAAAATGGAACTTGTTACCTGGCAGTTCAGAAAAGAAAGGAAAGTCTTTTTTGAATTTAATGGCAAATGTTTAACATTTCTGAATGGTGCTGCATTCATAGCGCTGGAACACATGGGGCCTTTCTGCTGATTCTAAAATCAAGAGGACATCTGCTCACAATGAACTTATTAGAGACCAAAAACTTTGTGGGCAAGTGAGCTAGCTGAAATTCAAAGGGGTGTCCTGCAAGTGAGAGGCTGTCTTCTTCATTAGCAGGCACCTGAGCTGTCCGCTCACCTGGATAAGATTATGGTTCACCTGGTTCAGATTATGCAATGTTACATGTGTACAGGGAGCAATTCTCCCAAGGGCCAGGGGGTTATTCTGTATTTGTGTGAAAGCAGAATTTGATCTTTTATATACATCTGTGCAAGTCATGTAGCTACACTCAACTGAACATTTAAAACCAAGACATTGCTGAAAAACCTTCTTTATGGGCTGCACCTTGCCTTCTCTGCAGTCCTGCAGACAGTTGATCAGCAGAGTTGGCACATCTCCAAACAAGGACAGCTCTGTCCCTACACTTCTTTCAACACTCCCCAGCCAACTTTTGGGATTATACAGCCTCATTGCAGATAGCTCTTGCTGTTACATCCCTTCTGATAGACTGGCTGCTGTTTGGTCCTGCTGGATGGATCACACCAGCAGGATGAAAGGCACTTTGCATTTAATAAACTTTCCTGGAGAGTGAAGCGCTGTTGTTCACACAGTAGCACATTAAAAAAAGACCTCCACTTCCAGGAGGATCCTTGCAGGTATTTAACAATTATCCTGGCTAAAGGGAAATGGTTCTTTAGAAGAGAGGGAAGAGAAGAGAGAGATTTTATTTTTTACATACACAAGAATATTTCACATTTATATTCCACCTTTTATCTCAAAGGGCTGCACAGACCATCTGCAGACACTAGACAGCACCACTGTAAGGTATCCACCACTGGTGGGGAAGGCAGCAGCCAGTTTATTTGGAACATGCCACGTAGCAGAAGGAGAAAGCCACTACTTGTGTGACAATTGCCATAAGATCCTTAGTTTTTAAGGTCTCAGAACAACTCCACATTCAGTGTATAACATAATTCTTTTTATCTCTGTTGGTGGGATGACAGGCTTAGGTTGGAATTTAAAACTGACTGGCTCCATGGTAGTAGGGCGGATTATTTGATCTACTGCTTCCTATGTACCTGGCCAAGGTGCAGACATTACACTTTAGCTGGTATAAGTGATTGGAAACTGGTCTATACCCATAACAGAACAGAAGTTTGGTGCATACCGACTGGTTTAAAAATGGTGGAACCCAGTCTAAGATTTCCTTCCCACCACCACCACCAAAGGGTGAACGTGTGTCGGTTCACTACTGATCTAAACTATGCCACTTACAGAAAACTGTGTAACTTAGATGATTCTCTCTTAGGCTTTTTGAATGTCTGTACCTAGGCCTCAGGTCATAATACTAACATTTACTCACAGGGCTGCTTCATTTTTCATCTGATGCTAACATGAAGAATACAGACTGGGCCAAATCAAAGCCTTACATCCAGATGCAGATTTAGATGCTTTCCCTGTGATGGCCTGAATCCAAACATCCTGAAATTTGGGAATGTTTGGAGGTGCAGTTCAGATTCTCCAATTTGGAAATATCTGGACCTGTTTCTTCCTAGAGCTGGTGTCAAATCCACAAGTGGATTACTTGCATTTACAGAATATTGTTTTATTGCCAGAAGAAGTTTACAGGGTGCTGCTACTTCAAACAATGTATGCCGTTCCCTATCCCAGATGTGCATCTTGTACTTCCTCAAATATTTACAGTGCAGGTTCTCCTATGTATAATTTCTGTGCTAAAAGCACTGGGGTGTCAGTTCCAATATGACACACAACTTAAACATTCAGTCTAGCTTAGAAAGACTTCCAGAGCTGTTGGCTGAAGGTGAAGATTTCCATTGCCCTCCCTTGAATCAGTGTTAAAAAGTAACACACAGTGCAAAACATAGCGCAAGAAGTAAATTCAAAGAGAATTGTTTTATTGCTCCTGGAACAGCCCCTTATGGTTGTTTAAGTCTTATAAATAATTTTTATATGGTTTATATTAATCATTGGAAAGCCAGAAGATACGATTTTTTTTAAGACAGACAATGTATTACCTTAGTCTGTGATATAGGTGTAGATCTACCCGTAAGAGCTAGGAAGCTGGGCTGTCACAGTACATACCCTCACTGCTCACAATAAAACTGTGCTGAGTCTAACAACTTCTGCTTCAACAAATATGCACCTCAGCAATGCTGGATGACTCTCAGTGGATTAACAATTTTCTTTTTCAAGACAGAATGGGCAAACTCCTGAGTCACTTTGAGCTGCACCTAGGGACTTTCTTTCTGGTTTATGATTGTCTGATATCATAAACAGTTGTCTACAGCTCTGGATATTACTTTAGACATTCGGCTGTTCAAAATATAGATGTTGTTTTCCAGTGGAAGAAGTTTTTTTGCTCCCCTTGTCTTCACATTCCAGCTACAGCAGAAGTCACAGAACGCTACGGCTCTCTGCCTCACTGGGTTGCTTCCAGATTCTTCTCGCAGATCAGAGCTTGGTTCTGCTTCCAAATGAGATTTCTCTTTTCAAACTTTTGTATACAATCAGTTATCTAGATCGGTCCATCACCCTTCTTGAGTTTCTCGTCAAACAGCAAAATATAAAGATCCCACTGCTGAACTTACTCCTTTCATTGCCATACCTCTTCAGCCATGACAAAATGCCTAGGGACTGAATCATTTTGAATTTGCTGAACCCAAGTTGTAAGACAATCGAGCTATTTAAAACTGTAATATAACACATGCACACAAAGTCACTTGGGAGCTATATCAACTGAGCATGAACTACGAGGTCCAGAAGAGAAGATTTCAGTGACTATATATTCATTAGTGTTTTCTTTGTTTCCTTGCACTTAATATATGTTACATTTTTCCCCGTTTTATATGCCTGGACTTCCTAGACAGCAAAAAGGATGATAATGTAGGTATATGGAGTCTGTCCACAAGAATGCATCTGAGTCCACCTCTATTATCTTGCAATCAAATGGTTCCTAACATCATATCTTGGGCTCATCTATACATGTATGAAATGTGCCTTTTCTAACGTGCATTAAATTCAGTATCTCCAATGTAAGATACAAAATTAATCTGCATTAGGCTGTGCTAATGCACAGTAGTGCATTTGCCTGCTTTTTAGTGATGCTTAATGCACAGTAAACTATTTTACTGTGCATTAGTGTAATGTCACTTTTTTTAATGTCAGAGTTAGTTACACTTTGATGCACAGTATACTGCACGTTAAAGCACGTGTGTAGATATGCCCTTCATGATTATTCCCAAACCTTCAGTGTATTATGGAGGAACTTGTTGAAATACCTTGAAAATCAAGAAAATCTTACTGAATAGGAGAGTATTTTATTGCAGTTCTAAATTTTTAATTTTATTTTTTTGGTGACATTAACTTTAATATTGACTTTGAGACCTAGTTTAAGTAGTGACATGACTTTTTAGCTCTTGATTTATGGAAAGCTTTTTTTCCACCTACTACTTCCAGGTGTAAACTGTATTGCATTTTTCTTTATGAATAGATACATGATGAGCTACTTTACTCACCAAGGATTTGGACAATGCCAATATCCAACAGGAGCATCACAGCAGGCTTAAGGTCTAGGAGAACCTTACCTCTATATTGTTTAAAGGATTCTTAGTAACTGAAAAATCAGATTTTTGTAAGTGACAACAAGCATTAGCACTCACAAGGGACTTTTATTTTAGGAGTTAAAATTTTCTGACAACTTTAATTTTCCGGTATTTAAGGCTTTAAATTTAGGGACAGACTCAAGCTGCCCCCAGGCACCAGTCCTGCAGTGTGTGGGGCAGGGCATGTATGGGGTATGGGGGGCATGTGTCTCCAAAGATTTGTGCACTCACAGTGGACACAGGGCTGCAGCCTGCCTGGACTGGCACAGGTAAGAGCCACCTCAGCAGCCCAGCGGGCAGGACTTGGTGCAGAAGAGCAGAGAGTAGAAGCGAGACTTATTGCTGCCACTGCCACTGCAACCCCCACCCCAGCCATGCTGCCAGCAGCGCGAGGAGTAATGAACTGTGGGGGTGGGGGCTGTGCTGCCCTCACTTTCCCCCACCAGTCACTCATGCACCAGGCCATAGCTCTACCCTGCTGCCATGGCTCACCACTGTGGTGGCTCCCCTCAGGCCATGGGTCTACCCCGGAGAGGAGGTGGGGTAGCAGGCACCTGTGCCCCTCCACCTCCTGACATGTTATCTATGCCCTCCTCCTCTCACCCTGCGCCGTAGATTTATCTGTGGGGAGCTGCAGGATTTGCTCTCCATGCTACCTCACTGCTATGTGCAGGTGTGTGCGCGCACATGCATGTGGCAGCATAAGCGGCACTAGAAAATATTATTTGGGGGGGCTCGGCGGTGTGGAGCATGCCTGTCTGACCCCACCCATCCCTCCCGCAGGGCTGTGCATGCGGTGGTGGAATATGTGGTGGGGGCACTGGGCTCAGCACTGCAGTGGTGCTGGAGCCACTTTTGCCACCCCAGTTTGGAGGGGCTAAGCCCCATTAACCCTGGCTTTCTGTTGCCTATGCATGGGACGCCGTGCTTGATCACCCTCCTCCTGCACCCCCCCAGCCCCAAGCAAACTTTTTCAACCTGCAATGGAAAACTCACAGTTTTCCATGTTTTTCTCCTTTAAGGAGAAACAATTTTCTAACTTTGTTTGTAAAGTTTGTTTGCGACCCTTTTATATATTCTTGCAACCCACTTCTGGATCATGACCCATGGGTTGAGAAACGCTGATCTAGCCCTTCTCTTTTATTTTCTGTACTTTTCTTCCAACAAGTATGTTTGGATGTTATTGATGTGTTTTGCTAACCATTAGTGTGTCATTTCGAAAACGCCAGTTAAAGGTACTTTTAACAAGAGAAAAGCATTGTTTCTAAGATTAAAGTAGGAAGTATCATGGATGCAGCATTGCTCTCAAGATTTACATTTCTGGAATGGAAACTATATTCCAGCAAACACGGACTAACCCCACCTTCCCTATTCTGGATCCAAAGGTACTTTGACAGCATATACATAGCACTATCAGTGCTCAAATTAATGCTTGTAATGCTTGGGAAACAAAAGATTTACACTGAGCGTGTTTATGGTAAACACATCTTGCTGGGTGATGTTATGAATATAATTTCCAGCCCCAAAGCTTTGTTAAGATACAGCTAAGGTTATAATTACAAATCAATCAGAGATAAAAGACAGATCTAAAAAGCCTTGTTTTACTTCAAAATGTTTTACTTACTTTAGAAAAATGTTTGACATGCCAAGTTAAAGGAAAAGGGTTAAGCCAGGGGTGAGCAAATACGGCCAGTGGGCTGCACCCGGCCTGCCAGGCAACTCCATCCAGCCCACAGGCACCCACCATTTAATTGTACCCTGCCTAGCCTGCATGCTTATCTCCCACCCTGGTGCGCGGAAGAGCCTGGCCCAGCCAACATGCAGCTTCCGGGTAGGGCTGCTGCTGCCACTGCTGCAGCCGCCAAGGGACTTTCTTGACTTCCCCAGCCTCCAGCAGCTCTTCCTTGTCTCCCTGCTGCAGTGCAGCTGGCAGGGAAGAGGTGTGGGCAGGGAGAGGAGCTGCAGCTGAGTGGAAGTGCAGAGCATGGGGCTGGGGCTGACGGGAGCACAGAGCCTGCACGCAGCGGGGTGGGGGAGCATGGAGCTTGGATGGGCAGGGTGTGGGGACCCCCCCATACACTTCCCCCCATGGTGCACAGGCCCCACTGCTGGCAGCAGCATCAGTAACAAGAGGGGACCCTCAGGGAGCTTATGGCACTGCTGCCTGGCAGTGCATGGCTCCAGCCAGAGATGCGTATGGCGGCAAGGGGGTGGGTCACCTGGCAAGGGGCAGGGCTACCTTTGTGGCCCTCAACAGCTTACCAAAACTCATTAAGCGGCCCTGCAGCCAAAATAATTGCCCACCCCTGGGTTAAGCTCACTTGATATAAAATTATCACTCCACTGAAGTCAACAGATTGATGCCAGTTTACATCAGCTAAGGATCTTGTCCCATCTTAAAGAAAATAGAAAGTCTATAATTTTTAAGTGCCTGGGTCACAAATATGACAGGCAGACACATAGTGAATAGACTGTGGAAACTGAACCACCCTTGTGCCCTGAAAATGGTCCCTTCAAGACCAGACTGAGGCAGGACTTGTAGGTACCTCCCATTAGAAGCAGCAGTGGATATGGGCACCCTAAAAATACTACAGACAGACCGACAGATATGTGTGGCCACTGTTTGGCATTTGAGCCTAAATACAGCCCCTGGGGTTTCCCCAAGTGGCTAATGATTTTGCAGTTTAATATGTAGTAGCGGCCTTGGAACATGCACTTAGTGCCTGGGGCTGCTCGGTGTGTGATGTAACATAACTTTGGAGACCTTTCATCTCCACTCCTGTGGCTACTGTAAAGACAAGAACCGTGGTTTATTGGATTTTATAGAGACCAAGCATTGCCCTAAGACTCCAAGCCAGTGGACAATATGGCCTCACTGGGGCAAAAAATGAGTATCCTGATTGTATGGTATTCCTGCCACCATTTTGATGTCAGACAAATGCATTAAATACAGTAGCTCATTGCAAGACATTAATCCTCTCATATGATTTAGTGCCAATGTTCCCTGTTTCACTTCCCCATAGCAACCTCAAATTCCCTGTTAAACTTTAACTCTGCAATTTTGGGGCTGAAAGCTGAGTCATCAGATGGGCCATTAGCTTTATCTGTAATAAAAAAGCCCTAGGCCCATATGGAATCACATCTGATTTGTTTCAAGCCCTTTAGGTAACAATTAAGAACACTCTTCCCTTCACATATGTTTGGTGATGGGGGAGTGGATTTCCTTACTAAAGGCATTTTCTGTCAGCCTTTGAAGACAAGGACTCTGTCTTTGATCTATAAGCAGAGAAGTGGTCTAGTCTCATGACAGTAATATAGATCTATTTCTTTCACAAATACCTTGATTGTAGGAAGTTATTTACAGCTTGCCTAAGAGATTGGGAGAAGAATCATGCTATATATTGCTAACCCTGATCAGGCAGGATTTATTATACTTTACAATACAGTGTCTGCAGTGTGGGTACTCATTTATATGTTTTACTCCTGCTTAAAGAAAGGAGGTCTTTTTATCTCACTAGATAGAAGGACTTTAAAATCTAGAACCCATTTGCCTTAAAAGACAGCTGTGTGAAATGAATCATGACAGTGATTCAAGAATGAGGTCAAATGGGATATTTTTTGCAAGGATTAGGAACTTCTGGGAGAAGAGTAAAGGCTGCCCTGAGAAAGGTTATGAGTGCATCCTCTAGCTGAAGGCCCTAAGGAGAATCAGCTGACTCTTGCTTAAGACACCAGGACAGTGTGAATATAAACAAATGTTCCTGTGTTTTACTAAAACTACAGAACCTTTGTCTTTTTCAAGTATTTGTGGATAAGGGATATTCGTCAAGGCTGGACAGCCTAAAATTAGCCCCGCCAGCTGCATTGTAGCTCATGGATGTTGGCCTCTGCACATTGCTTGTCCCCTCCTTCTGTCCTGCAATCTTTTGTGAGTTGGGCATGGACAGAAACATACAAGCAGCTTGTTCTTCGATTCTTGTGAACTTCAAATCTTGCACCTACTTAGAAGAGAATGGGCTGAAGAGGAGGAGGGCACAATCTTCATGTGGCACTGGCTTTGTAACTCTTGGTTGACCTTACTACTGGACAGGTTTTGGTTTGGTGTTGAAAAGTATTTCCTCTGATTCAAAAGGAGGAGGGTTTTTTTGTAAAGTAGGCTAGCACTGGCTGATATTACGTATTGTTGGTAAAGGTAGAAGTGGGGGGGACATGAAAATACATACACATTTGTGTAGAAGTCCTAGATTCGGATGCACTTGTATGACCCACACAAGGCTAAATGACAACTTATATAGATGACTATAACAGCCTTTTATTATTTAACACATATACTGTGGTAGCTTCTAGGAGTCACAAGTACCTGATTTCTTGGAGACAAAAATTCAAGCATAAAATAATGATTAGTGATATTCAGCACCTTAACTAGTTATTGTTTTTTTTATTTTTTCTGCTTCTGACATTTTTTGGTTGCACCTCCAATTGAGACTTTCCTAAGCCTGCACGCTTTCATCATATCTAAATTTTAAGTGGTGTGTTTTTTTGGAACAAGGATTAGGCATTGATGTGATTTCTGTGAGCTGCCTCTTAGTGTAACCTGGGTGTACCAGGGTCAGGACCCCTCTCCAATAGAAGGGGAGGGTTACCAGGGTGTACGTGCTTGAGATGGAAATTGCAGCTTGCTCACAGCTTCCCCTTAAGGACACAATATCTTAACTATATACATGGTTTATTCATGTGCAGAATAAAAGGGGAGGGGATAGAATAAACTAGATAGGTGATAAAGATAAATATTTACATATAATATATTCAAGCCAGCAAATAGCAGAACAGGTAAGTACAGCCGTCCCCCAAGACCCAGGAGAAAAACCTCACCCATGGATCCCCAGAGGGTATGTCCCAACAATCAGTGGGTAAACACCCCAAAATATAAAACACAGTAAACAGTTAATAAACACTCCAAAATATAGGATGCATCGAGCAATTCATAAACACTCCAAATGTATGGTAATCCCACATACCCCCCTCCTCTAGAGGACTCTCTCTCTGTTTAGCATCAACTACCTCTGATGGGGCTATCTACTGTGTCCCTCCCTGGTGGGAAGCCCCTTGCCCGAGAGCTCAAGCTTCCCATCAAGTAGGGTTCCCGGTGTTTCATCCCCAGCCATGAATGACGCGTGCCTCTGGAGACAGGGAGGGCACGGCGACTGCCCGCAAGCCATGGCGGCAGTGGGGGCAGGAAGCTCCTGTAGGCAGCTGCGGTAGTGTCGGCAGCAGGGGGGGGAGGTGACAAGCGCTGATTAGTGCTCATGCATGCCCGGGGCCGGGGCTCCAATACACCGCACTGCATAGCCTGTGCTGCCCATAGGCCTTCGCACCCAGCAGTGGGGAATGTGGCCTGTCCCCTCCAAGGGGCCTTGGCCCAACAATGACTCACTGTGCAGCGGTGTGCTGGCCTTATGCTGGGGTGCAGACCCGAGCGGCCTTGAGAAGCTGCTGTGGTCCCGGTCCCTCTCAGACCCTCTGTGCAGTGACGCCTGCACCGTCCGGCCTTGTGCTGGGGTTGGAGACCCAAGCCACCTCAAGCAGCTCCCGAGGTCCCAGTCCCTAGCAGATGCTCCATGCAGCGACACCTGCACCGGCTCACCACGCTCTCTTGCGGTGAGGGGTTGGGGACGCGGCCATCTGCCGTTCCTGTCCGATGGAGGAGTCTTCGGGCTCTTCAGGGCAACAGGAAGTGCCCCCGAGTAGGTCTTCCCCAGCTCCTTCTCAGCCCCGGCTTCGTATTTCTTCTTCGTCCTTCATCATCTCCTCCATGTGCTGTGCACACAGCTCCTTATATACCCTTTTGGGGCTCTGCCCCAAGGTTGAAGACTGGCCAATCGGGGGGAAGGTGGAGCGCAGTCTTCAATTAGGTCCGCTCCTCACCTTGCCCCAACATAGGGGCGGGGCAGACTCCTCTTGAGGCTCCTCCCCTGCTGGTCTCTGATTGGTGGGTTGGCCCCACCAATCGCTCTGGCATTTTTCTAAACCCCAGGAACTGGGCAAAGATAGGCAAGCCTGCCACATTAGTAAAGTAGTAATAATAAATATACTTCAAAGACGTGTGCACAGAGTACAGTGGAGAAGGTGTATGTGGGTAAGGAAAGCTTTGTGTGTGTTGTACTGTTAGAGATGGGCCCACGCTTAAACAGGATTTCCAGGCATCTATGGACCTGGGCTACAGCTGGAACTCACCCCGATGGCATTTTCAACCAGCTCTGCTTTTTCCATAAGCAAGACCCATGAAGTTAGACTCTTTTATAAGCAAAAATGAGCCAGAACCTCCCACTGCCCCTTCCCATTTTACATGAAGGAGAAAATATGTGAATTTTTACTTGAGATAAAGAAAGTAGCAAGTAAAGAAAAAAACAAGTGTACAGTTTCTATCATCTAGGAGTGTGTTCCTTACAAATCTGAAGAGGCCTCCCAGCAGCAGTGTAGGGATGTGGCCGGGTACCTAGACCAAGATAGAAGTGGTGAGTCCCAGTTGCAGCTGTGATTGCAAATGAATGCATGGCTGCTGGCAGCAGCTGCTTTTTATTTTTGCCCCCTCTCAAGTCCCCCAAGTCAGTGCCTTGGGCAGTCACCCCTACAGCTGTTCTATTGCCTCCCATCACAGCACAGGCAGAACTCTGCTTGTTTAAAGAGGCAGGACTCAGGGACAACTATAGCATTGCCTCGTGTCACAAAACCATATGTATCATACCTCATGCATCAGACTTTAGGGAAGACCAGTTATAAAACCTATAAAGTATCTTGGATCAATCTCTAATTACAAGCAACAATTTTCTATGTCAGAACCTGGGCAAGGAGCTATTGAATGTAATGCATTTACTTGATGGGTGGGGGGGAGGGAAAACCAAATGTTTTTTGCCACTAAACCATCTGTCCTTAGTAGAATAGCTTGTTTCAGTGGAAATGAGGATAAAAGTATTAAATGCACAGCTACTGATGCAAAGCTATAATATCAGGTTGGTTTGCTATCAAACAGTGCATAAAATCATTACCTGTTGTCCTTTGATCAACATTTTTGGCATAAGCTAAGCCTGCTGACAAATTATGTCACAAGAAAAAGAGTTCAGCTCTTTGATTAAATAAATGGAAACAAGCTAACTCTGAAAGTTAAAAAGTGTACATAACTAGGACAGAATATGGTTGCACACAGCTCCCCTCTCACTAATGTCTGATCCACTGATAGGTTAGACAACTGTAGGACAGTGCCCTCCTGCCGTAAGCTCATGCAGCAGCCCGTGTGCCCAGCAGTGGCTCCCAAGCAGATCCCTTTGATGGAGAGAGGGATGCTAGCCAAAACATGAGGGTTATATCCAGATTTGGTCAGGGGCACTGGATATAACATTAACCTGGCATTGATTAAGAGATGAGCAGATATTAATGTTCCATCAAAAAGGTGCCATCTCTAACAGAATTTTTAGATTAGAGCTCTGGGAATTCTTAGAAATGAAACCCAAAAAGAGTAGCCCTTGGATGATACATCTGAGTTTAGCTTTGCTTTTGGAAACTTAAAGTGAAATTCCAGGCCTGGGAAAAGAAATCTCCAAAAAGTTTCTCAAAAGCGCTGTTGAACTGAAAGCATTGAGTTCTATACTACTCTACTTTTTGACTAAGGTGAAAATGCTGCTAACTGAAGTAAGTGTCCTTTGACAGGCCCAAATCGTAAAGTTTCGTTTCCTATTTGGATCAGAACTTTTCCAAAGTTTGGAGAAATACATATATAGGCTTTTTAGTTGGTCCTTTATGGAGTTAGAGGCCAACCATTACATTTGGATTCAGATCCATTTCAAAGCTAAGGAATGTCTGATGCATGTGTTGACATAAATAAATGTCTCTTTGGAGTAAGGGTATATAAAAGGGGTTGGTCCCAAAACACAGCAGGTAGTTTGAAAGACCTGCTCAATATTACATTGGAATACGTGAACTGTCAGACTGGATCAGTCCTTGGTCCATCTATTCCTGGGTCACATTTCCAATGCCAGGACCAGATGCTTCGGAAGATGATGCAAAAAAAACCTAGCAGCAGGCAGATGTACTGTAATTTTTCCCATGAAGGTCCCATCCTAATACATGGAACTTGGCTAAAGACCTTCAACGTGAGTTTTATATATGTATAAAAGTCTAATCTCTCCTTGACTGTTGCTAAAGTCAGTGACATTCTGTAGCAGTGAGTTCCATAGACTCATTGCACATTATAAATTAAGAGCCGCCATGAGGGCCAGCCAGGGGTTGCCTGGACAAAGGTAGCCTCCAGTCCTAGGAGGCACTGCACCAGGGAGACCATTCTCCTGGAGCTGCACAACCTCTTCAAACCCCCCACACCAGCTGAGCCAGCTGAACTCTGGCCCCAGCATGTGAGGAAGGAGGGCCACCAGCAACTGTGCCCAGAAGAAGATGCAGAGTAATCGAAGTGGACAGTTCCCTCCTAAGGAGAACAGTAGGGCTGTGCAAAGCTTTGGGTGCTGATTTGATTTGGAGGAGATTTGGCCTGATACAGCAGCCGAATCTCTGAATCCAAATTGAATTGGGGGACCAATAAAAAAGTCTGAATCAATTTGAAGCCTCTAAATCGATTCGGAAAAGATTCAGAGAGCTTTGGAGAGATTCAGACACTTGGGTAGGTCCCTGCTCACCACTGCAAAAAGCTAGACCCAGACTCCGTGCTGATAAGTAGGGGGCAGGAGGGGAAGGGCTGGAGGAGGGGGGAGGGAACCATGGGACACCCACCAGGCCCCATCCCCTGCCTGCTCTCCCAGCCCCTCTGAGTGCCCCCCCTACCCCTGCCCACTCTCCCAGCCCCGTCAATGGCTGCTCCACCTGGCCCCAGCGTCCCGGCTCTTTACAAAAAAAAAAAAAGAAAAAAGCCCTGCACTCACCAGCTGCTGTAGTGACTGCTGTGGGGCTTTTGGGAGCTCGTGGCAGAGCCTCCCCATGCAGCATGGGGCAGTGGGGATTGCCCCCCGCCCCCCGGCAGAAGCCAGTGAGTGTGGGGCTTTTTTTTTTTTTTTAAAGGTCCGGGAAGCTGGGGCTGGACGGGGAAGTCATTGATGGGGCTGGGAGAGTGGGTGGGGGATGGGACCTGTTTGATTTGACTGATTCGACGGTGGCCAAATCTCTAAATCAATTGAAGACAGTGATTCAAATCACCGAATCAAATCACTGTCCACTGAATTGGCCGAATATGAATATGAATCTGAAGCAAATACTAGCCGCTTTGCACAGGCCTTGGGGATAGAGGGCCCGATCTGTCAGCCCGACCCTGTAGCCCATGCGGTCTGCTGCCTCCCTGGGGCTTGTGTCCATGATGTGACTGAGAGGATCCCTAAACTTATCCAGCCCTCAGACCACCATCCCATGCTACTTATCCACGTGGGCACAAATGACATGGCTCAGAGCAATCCTGGTTGGGTCATGCGTGACTACAGGACTCTGGGGGCTGGGCTCAGGGGTCTGGGGGCTCAGGTGGTTTTTTCCTCAATCCTTCCTGTCACAGGTCACAGCCCCTGGACGGATAGGTGCATCGGTGAGGTGAACAGGAGACTCTGGTGATAATGCTACTGCAAGGACTTTGGCTTCTTTGACCACACTGCACATTTCAGTGAGAGAGGTTGTGGACTGTTGGGAAGGGATGCCCCCCACCTCACCTGGAAAGGGAAGAAGCTCTTCTCGACCAGAATGGCTGACCTACTTAACAGGGCTTTAAAGTAAGATCACTGGGGGATGGGAGGTCTATCCACAGTTCTAAACCAGATCATGCCAATCACAGCAGTAACAGCTTAGGTACCCCAAGGAAACCCACTCCTATGAGAGCCCAAGGAAAGGTTATGTCCCATCACATAAGCAAACCTAGGGCTTTCCATGGCAGACTCCACTGCCTGTACACAAATGCCAGGGGCCTGGGTAACAAGCAAGAGGAGCTGGCCCTTCTCCTGACCGATAATGATTATGACCTTGTAGGGATAATGGAGACCTGGTGGGACTCCTCCTATGACTGGTCGTTAGGTGTAGAAGGCTATACCCTCTACAGAAGAGATTGTATTGGGAAGAGGTTTGGGAGTGTAGTCTTGATTGACCACACAATGAACATGAGCCCCTAGTGCGATGCTGTAGTTGGCAAAGCAAACCGAACTCTGGCATGCATCTACTAATGTATCTTGAGCAAAACCAGGGATGTCATCCTCCTGATTTACTCTGCCTTAGTGAGGCTGCAGGTGGAGTACTGCATCCAGTTTTGGGCCCCTCACTTCAGGAGGGATGTGGATAAGCTCAAGAGAGTCCAGAGGAGAGCCACATATATGATCAAAGGCCAAGAGAACAAGGCTTACGCGGAGAGGCAGAGGGACATGGGACTCTTCAGCCTGGCAAAGAGAGGGCTCAGCGGGGACTTGGTGGTTGCCTATAAGTATATAAGGGGGGTGTGCATCAGGATCTGGGAGAACAGTCGTTCACCAGGGCTTCCCAAGGGATAATGGCCACAAACTTCTAGAAGGCCGATTCAGACTCGATATAAGGAAGAACTTCTTTACAGTCTGAGTCTGTAAGGAACAGATTCTCCCCCAGAGGTGGCTACTCTGGACTCATTGAAAACGCATTTGGATGTTTATCTTGCTGGGATCATCTGATCCCTGCAGACTTCCTGCCTCTAGCAGGAGGGCTGGACTTGATCTCACGAGGCCCCTTCCAGCCCCTAATGTCTATGAAATCTATTAAAACAGAATTTCAAGTTTTTCATTTCCCATCTTCCATTTTCATTATTTGGCCATTAATCAATTAATGCACTGAAATTGTTATTCTTCTTATGGCTAATATGTTCAAACAAATAGGAATTAATCCCTGAGTGATGTCTTGGTAAAGACACCTACAATAAGCCTTTTCATTAGTTCCAACAAGTGATACTGCATCAGTGCAGCTACCAGTAAATCCCTAACCAATGAAGGACAATATGGAAAAAGATGTCAATAGAAGGAGTTATGTGATAGAGTCAGGAGTGTGGTTTGGGACAGATCTTCAAAGGGGGCTTTGTCCACAAATGAGGCTTGTGCTTGTAGTTTGCCCATATGAGTGTCTATATACCTAAAGGTATGTGCATAAAATGGGACTATGTTATGTAAACACGTCCTTTTTGTGTTACCAGAATTTGAGAAGAACAAACAAAGTAAAGAGCAGGATGTGTTCCCAGATGGACTGATAATGTAACTAAATTAAGAAAGAAGAGACATGGGGTTGATTCCAGAAAGTGGGAAGCAAGGTCTTTTAGACAAAGCCTGAGTTGGGTAGTCAAAATGTTCTAGCTGCAGAATGGGTATGACTGGAATGGAGAGGCCTTCATGAAGTTTTGGAATGAGCATATTAATGCTTAGTACCCATATATCACTTGACTTTTCCAAAGACTTGTGCGACTATAAACTGATGCTTGTTAACTCCCTTTGACAAGGGTGAGAAGGGATGAAAATGCAAGAAATACAATGATTTCCCTTTTAAAAACAGGGAAACCTATAAGTTTGATGATGAAAAATCATGTAATCCCTGGATTTGATTCTGAATTATTGTACACCAGTGTAATCTAGTGACCCATGAGATCACTGGTTCTCCGAGTCAAACCCAGGGATTACATGATTTACTCAGTACTGCGATGTTGGCAAGCAAGAGAATTGGGTAACAAAACCATAAATAAAGTGGGGGTTGGTAACCTACAGCCTACAGGCTAATTCTAGCCCGCCAAGAAGTTTCATCCAGACCACAGAACCAAGAGGTCAGCAACAAGTTGATGGCAAGGTCATTATTGCAGTGGGTCACAAGCAAAACAGCAGCACGTTAGCAGTTGGGGAAGTGGCAGCAGCAGTCAGTTCACAAGCAGTGGCCTGCCTTGAACTGAGCTGCATTATTTCAGCTTGCTGCTCCTAAAAGGTTTTGATTGTGGCAGGGCACTTATGCCTGCCACTTTGAGCTTAAGTGGGGACGAGTGTGACAGGGTACTGGATGTGTCTACCACTTTAAGAGGTCAGGCAGCCTGTTGAGCCATGGGCAGATGGAGGTCAGGGCTAATTGCTGAGTCAGCTGACCCAGGGGGCCGGCAGGTGAGGCTAGGCCTAATCAAAGGAGTCACTTGATTGAAGGGAGTCACCTGATTGGAAGAGGGCTGGGTTTAGACAAGGTAAAAACCCAGACCGTGAGAGCTGGGCTAGCATATCATCTTGGGAGCTGGTGTAGAAACATCACCCAGCGGGAAAACTGCAGCTCCTGCATGCCAGCATGGAGAATGATATCTGGAGGTCTGGGTAGGAACTAAGGGGATGGAGGAGGCTCCTGGGGACCCAGTGTGGGGTTCAGAGCCCTGAGAAAGTGGCTGAGTGCCTGGGACCTGTTCAGAGGAGGGCTCAAGGCAAGCCCAGAAGGGAGGGTCCTGGGTGCATAGGGACTTTGTGAGAGGCCAGGAGGGGCTTGGATGAACCCAGAGAAGGAAGGGGCTGCAGTAAGAAAGACTTATGGAGGGCTCCAAGCCCACAGAGAGAGGAAGAGAAAGTGACCCATGGAAGGGCCCAAGTGGGCAGACCCACAGAGAAGAAAGGGCTGGCAGTCGGAGGACAGACCCTGGGAACCTCAACTGGGCTATATTGGGGCCAGGGCCCAAGAGGGGCCAAAGGATGAGAGAACTCACCACGAGAGACGGCCAGAGCTGGGCGAGCCTGGAGTCTCGACTGGCCTGGAGGTTGCATCAGGGCCTAGGAGAGGCACAGCGTGCGGCCCAGGGTGATGATGGCTGGTAAGGGTCTGAGAGTGAGCTGAGGGCCAGATATGGAGGACTCGGATGAGAGATGGAGCCAGGGCCAGGGAGTCCAGTGGTTAGCAGCCCAGGAGGGCCAGGAGCCCAGAGGGGGATGTGTAAGACCAGAAAGGTTTGGAAACCCGATCCTAGGTAACACCTAAAACTGCCTCCTACTGGAGTTGGTTGGTATGGTTGGGCTGCCTGTGGTGGGGCAGCCTTCATGAAATGCCATATATGGACCACTACAGGGAAATGTGAGGATGGGGCACCGGAAAGCTTCAGTTCCCACTGCCTTGTGGGTGACTCTGGGGCCAGGGAAGGCTGGGACTACGTGGGTCTTGTGGCCCAGGGAGGGGCCAGCAACAGGCGGGGGGCAGGAAATGAAGAAATAACAGGGACCAGAAAGAGGGCTGACAGTCCAGAGAGGGGCCAAGAGAGATCAAGGGGCCTGGTAGCCCGTGACTGGTTGAGTGAGACCAAGGGGTCTGAGGGCCTAGAGAGGGGCCAGAGGAAAGACCAAGGGGTCTGGCAACCAGAGTGGGGCTGAGAGGCTGAGGAGTCAGAAGACCCAGTGAGGGGTTGTGTCAGCAATGGGTAGTATACCTGTAAGGATGCCATCTGTGAGGATGCCATCTGTGAGGCACAGGGCGTGGTGTAGGGGTGGATTTGGAGGCACGCAGTTTGCCCTTAAGGATTGAGGTGCTGTTTGGGGGCACAGTTCTGGAATGAGGCCCAGTGAGGGGCCTGGGCACAGGTAGAGGCCGACAGGAATTCAGTGGAACCAGGCCACGCAAAGACCTGTGGGCAGCCTTGCTATGATCATATTTACCATCAAAGCGTAGTAGGTGAGATGGAAAGGTGCCTAGGGATGGAATGAGGCACGGTCGCGGAGCCTCCGGGGGAATGTCACAGCCACACCTGGGACCCAACCCTGTGACACTGATCCTTGCCATAGAGTATCCTTCCCATTCATTTGGATGTTTTTCCAATTATTAGTCTAGATTTCATAGACTTTCATAGATGTCATAGATTTCATAGACGTTAGGGGCTGGAAGGGGCCTCGTGAGATCATTGAGTCCAGCCCCCACCCCCCCATAGGCAGGAAGTCAGTTGGGATCAAGTGACCCCAGCAAGAAATACATCCACGTGTTTTTTGAAAGAGTACAGAGTAGGTCCCTTCTAAGGGGAGTTTATTCCGGGCCCTGGACACTCACATCATAAAGAACTTTTTTCTTATGTCTAGGCTAAATTGGCCTTCCTTGAGTTTACCGCAGTTATCCCTTGGCGAGAACAGCTGTTCTTCCAAGTCCTGATGTACCCCTCTTATATAATAGTAGGCTGCCACCAAGTCCCCCCTGAGCCTCCTCTTTTCCAGACTGAAGAATCCCAAGTCCCTCAGCCTCTCCTTGTACGGCCTGCCCTCCAGGCCTTGGATCATGTGAGTGGCTCTTCTCTGGACTCTCTCAAGCTTCTCCACATCCTTCCTGAAGTGGGGGGGGGGCCAATACGGGAAGCAGTACTCAAGCTGCAGTCTCACCAGGGCCAGGTAAAGCGGGAGGATGGCTTCCCTTGTTTTGCTTGAGTTGCATTGGTGGATGCACACCAGAGTTTGGTTTGCTTTGCCAGCCACAGTACCATATTGGTGGCTCATATTCATTCTGTGGTCAATCAGGCCCCCAAGTCCCTTTCAGTTGTGGTGCTAGTGAACGTAGTACTGCTGATCCTGTAAGTATGTTGAAGGTTCTTCCTACCAAGGTGCAGCACCTTACACTTCTCTACATTGAAGGCCATCAGGTTTTGGTTGGCCTACCGTGAGAGTGTATCCAAGTCGGCCTGTATTCCCAGCCTGTCCTGTGGTGTGACCACCCTCCCCTGATAATTTGGTATCATCCACAGATTTTGCCAGGTCATATCTGATTCCCAAATCCAGATTGTTAATGAAGATATTAAAGAGTACTGGCCCAAGTATTGAACCCTGAGGGACTCCACTAGTACTCTTTGGGTCCAACCCCGTAGCCAGTTACCTAGCCATCGGATTGTGAGATGATCAAGACCACAGTTCCCCAGCTTAGCCATGAGTTCATCAGGGGAACTAGGTCAAAGGCTTTTGTGAAATCCAGATATATGAGGTCCACATCATCTCCTTTGTCCAGGGCATGTGTTACCTGATCATAGAAGGAGGTGAGGTTGGTCAGGCAAGACCTGCCAGTCACAAAGCCATGTTCGCTGGCATTCAGGTGCTTGCCTTCCCTTAGACTGGTGTTGTTCAGCAGTCTTGTTCAGCAGCGGGTTGCAAAGTGATCAGTTCTGAATAACAATAAACAAGCAGACAGTAAAAAACCCAACCAAACATGAGGGCTAACCATTGTGAAGCAAGTGCAGAATAAGAGCAGATATACTGTTTACAGTGGACTGGTTTTATGCTTAATCATTTTTCCGTGGAGCATACCATTACATTTCAGGCAACCAAGGGCCAGATTTTCAAGGAATCTAAACCTGCAGATAAGTGCTTACTGGGATTTAAAAAATTATTCAGACACTGTTGAAAATTGCACTTTGTGCCTATCTTAAAGCATATAATACCTATAAATATCTGGTCCTGAAAGTTTTGGGTAAATTATATTTAATTGCCATTAAGACCTATCAGGACTCATTTTATAATCCAATCTTATAATACAAACTTAAGGGGACACTTGATAAAATTAAAGATGCCAAAATTGGAGCAAATAAATATATATGTAATTTACAGCTGAGGAACTCACGGTTACAGGCTAATATCAAAACAAATAATTTAGACTCTAGAGAAGTGATTCTCAGCTAGGGTACTGCAGCACCCTGGGGTGACATCAGATCCTTTCAAGGGTGCCTTGGGTTGCCATGCAATGTTAGCACTATTAGGTGTGCAGACACAATTCACAAGATAAACCCAGAAATTTCAAATAGGAATCCATAATATTAAAAACATCTGGCCTGTTGTGCTCTTTCTGAGGCCTCTGGAACAGAAGAATTGTTTTATAGTCAAAAGAACGAGTGAAAACTAAGAGCTGACATTTTCCGAGGGTTGCTTGGAGTCTGATGGGGTATGTCTTGAGTCTGAAAAGATTGAGAACCACTGCTAGAGTATGAGATTCATGAAGGGAAGAAATTCTGCAGTTACACGACTAAGTACAATAATTCAGTTGTTCTTAATTTTTGTGCTTCTGGTCACCACCTGATGACTAGATAAAAGCCATCTCACATCAAAATTGCAACTTTTCTTGCAAGCATTTTTGCAACTATATATTGCAGGATAGAAAAAAATTGAAAATTGGATATTGTCAACCAGCCTTACACATCATGCAGTAGTGCTTCATCTTCCAGTTGTTTCCAGTTGTTTCTGGAAGCTTCTGTATCCTTCTTTAAAGCACACCTGATTTTGGCCACAGCTAGAAATAGGATTAGCTGGACAATTGGGGCTTAATTCTTCACTGGCTTTCATCCATCCCTGCTGGAAGCGAGGGCAAAGTGGGTGTGCAAAGCTGTCTTGCTGATAGTAATGCTTCACACCCACTTGGCATAGGCATGGAGTTGCAGCAGCATGTCTAGAAGAGAGACTGGACCCATCTTTTTCATGGCACAGTTCATTTCCATAAATGATCTAACTCCTTTCATATGCTGCCGTCTGAGGAAGTCAGGCAATATAACTGGCGCAGACCTACCTTTCACTTAAACTACACGTTGGGCCAAGTTCTTTACTGATGTGCACTGATGTAAATCTGAAATAACTTCCCTGAAGTCAGCGGTATTTTCCAGACTGGCCCTGGTGTGAAAGAGAACAGGATCTGACCCTTTGCTCTAACACCCATGTGCGTTCTCAGTACTCAGAGCCCTAACTCTGCAGTCCAGCTTAGCTGATTGACAGGGTGTGTAAAACCCTACAGCAGCAGCAAGACCCTCTCTTCACAATTCATTTAGTCCCTCTAACTCTCTCACACATCGGGCTCAATAAATACTTTTGCTCCAGGCTTTGATAAAGCTGCTACAGCAGCAGGGGCTCTAAAGATCAATATGTTCTGTGGATAACTTTAACCTCTGCAAGTACCCAGCAGAAAGGTGTTGATTCCATTTATTCAGAAACCAGCTGAATTGGAGGAAGGAAACTTCTCAGAAACAAACATGCTTTAACAGGACTGGGGTTAGCAACACACTTTCTGTGATATAAAGGTCAAATCCAGATCAGCTCTTTAAGCACCTCCAGTTATGCTCAAGCATGTTTAAAAGTCAGATGCCTGGCTCAGGAGGGTGCTTCAGACAAACAGGGCTAGACACAGCTCTCTCCACAGTCAATGGGGAGAGTGAAATGCCTACAAAGAACAGTTCAGAGAGCCCAGATATTGAGCAGGGAGCCACCTAGAGGCACACAATAGAAAAGACTAAGTACTGGGGTGTGTCTGCACAGGTGTCCTTCTCTGGAGCTTAGGTACCTGGCTCAGAGCTGCCCAGGCGGCACTTCTGTCCGCTCAGGATGCAGAGCACAAAGTTATTTTATGAGGGTTAGCATGTGGTGGGGCCTAACCTTTTGGCTAGGGACAGGAGTTCCATATAAGCTGGTTTAAGTGATCAGAAACTGGTTTAAACCTGTAACAGAATAGAAGTTCAGTGCACATAAACCAGTTTCAAAATGGCTGAAACTGGTTTAAGATAAACCTGTTTGAATGTAGTGTCAGATGACCTAAATCAGTTAAAAACTGGTTTATGAAACTTCTGTCCCAAACCCCTTCCTAGTTCAAGTTAAATCAGAGTCCCCCAGAATCCCAGCATGCTTTGTAGCCTTGGGCTGGGCTGCACTGTCTGCTACAGAGAGCAGGACTGGCCCCGCCCTTCTGGTTCCTAACTGAAGCAGTAAGAGCTGGCTGACTGGCCTCACTGGCTGGCTCACGGGCCCCTGCAGGCAGACCCCTGTTGGGGGCTGGGGCTGGAGGGAGAGGAGTTAAACTTCTCTTCCCCAGAGTACAGAGCTGCCTTGCACTGCTTACTTAGTGCTGGCTGCGAGTGTGGACTACAAATCCCAGAGGCACCTGGAAGCAGGAAGAGGAGGTGATGAGCAACCCTGCAGAGTCCTTCTGTTGTGAGTCTGTACTGCAAATCCCAGAGACCTCAGGGGCAGCGGGAAGACGAAGGAAACACGCAGCTCATGCTGGCTATGTGCCAGAGAGTTGAGCTCTGGCACCCTCCGGCTTCTGGCTTGAGCCACTACAGGCAGTGACTGCATTTCCTGAATCAAAAGTGAATGTCTGTTAATTTGCTTATTGGTTCAATCTTTGCAGTTTAGACTAACCTTAGCCCTCAAGTCAGGGGTGTCAAACTCACCGTGGGCCTCAGACTGGGTCAGGACTGCTGGGGCTCCTCCCAGGTTGGATCTGTGGAGCCAGTAGCAGCTGTGGCAAGCCTGGGACTAGGTGATGGCATGGGTCTAGGGGTGGGCATCAGCAAGGGTTTGGGGGCCTGCTGCTGATGGCCGTGTCTATCAAGGGCCAGAAACTACATTCTGTGGCAGGCCCCACTCCTTAACTTCCAGTAGCCTGCTGGACTACAGGCAGGGCATATGGTTGACACTCCTGTTTCAAGTAATATCCTGGAGAAAAAAGCACTCAGGAAATGGAAACACTGAGCTATAACCTCCTCAACCTGGGGGATTCATAGTCATATATCCCTCTTCCCAGGGCAGTGCTGTAACCACTGGGAGACAAGGATGTGGGAGCTGTAGTGCATGCCGAACAAAAGTCAACAGTGTGCTATTGTTGCAAAAAATGCCAATAGTTGTTTTTGGGATGTATTAACAGGATCTCTGCCTGCAAGTTACATGAAGTGATTCTTCCTCTGTATCCAGCACTGGTGAGGCGTCACCTGGAGTACTGCAGCCACCTCTGAGCACCACACTTCAAGGAATATGTGGACAGTTTGGAAAGAGTCCAGAGGACAGCAATGAAAATGATTAGAGGTCTACAAGGACAAATTGGAAAAACTGGGATTATTTAACCTGGGGAAGAGAAGGCTGAGGGCAATTTGACGCAGTCTTCAAATGCATACACAGGGTTCAGTACTCAGACCAGTACTTTTTAATATATTCGTTAATGATTTGGAGTTGGGTGTTAAAAGTGGACTGGCAAAGTTTGCAGATGACACCAAATTATGGGGGACTGTAGTCAAGCTGGAGGATAGGCTGGGGATGCTGATCTGGACAGGCTTGCAAGGTGGGCAGATCAAAACCTGATGATGTTCAACACTGAGAAGTGTAAGATGCTCCACCTGGGGGAAAACAACCTGCAACATGCTTAAAGGCTTGGCGGTGCTACGCTTACTAGCACCACAACTGAAAGAGACCTGGGAGTCTTGAAGGACAGACCATAGAATGAACATGAGCCACCGAAGCGATGCCGTAGCCAGCAAAGCAAACAAAATGCTAGCATGCATCTACCGATGCATCTCAAACAAGGCTAAGGATGTCATCCTTCTGCTTTACTCAACCTTGGTGAGCTGGAGTACTGTGTCCAGTTCTGGGCACCACACTTCAGAAAGGATGCGGAGGGGCTTGAGAGGGTCCAAAGGAGGTCTACGCATATGGTTAGAGGTATGGAGAGCAGGGCATGTGATGAGAAGCTGAGAAACATGGGTCTGTTCAGCCGGGAGAAGAGAAGACTCAGAGGGGACTTGGTAGCAGCCTATACATATATAAGGGGTGCGTATCAGGGACCGGAAGAATGTCTCTTCACCAGGGCTCCTTAGGGGAAGACTAAGTAGGATTAACAGTCATAAATTGGTAGAAGACCGCTTTAGAGGAAAAACATCTTTACAACTCAAATATCCAGGGTCTGGTAGTCTACTTCCCCCAGAGGTGACACAATCACCTACTCGGGATATCTTCAAACACATCTGGATGCTCACCTTGCTGCAGTCATCTTACCCCAGCAGTCTTTCCTGCCCAAATGCAGGGGGACTGGACCTGAGGATCTCAAGAGGTCCCTTTTAGTGCCTAACATCTATGACTCTATAAAGAGTTGTTGTAAAGAGGATGGCAATAGGCTATTTTCTGTGTCTACAGGAGGCAGAGAAGTAACAGGCTTAAATTGCAACAAGGTAGATTTAGGTTGGGTATTAAAAACAGCTTTTTCAGTGTGAGGTTGGTTAGGTACTGGAGCAGATTGCTTCGAGAGGTTCTGCAGTTTGCATCCTTGGAAGTTTTTAAGAGTACATTAAACACTCACTGGGGATGGTTGAGACAGGGATGATTCTATCTTGAGCAGGGGGTTGAATTACTGGATGACCTCCTGAGGTCCCTTTGAGTTGTCTGATTCTGGTTTTATAAGAATTACTGTAGCACTATTGACACATTTTTTTAAATCGAAAAAATCTTCTTATCCTTGCATGTCTTCAGGATGGCCTTGTTCTATGGTTATCACGTTCTCCTCACTTTTCTTGATGGCATTATCCAGCTTACGTTTGCTTAGAACTTTGACTATGTAAAACTGAAGTAGCGTAAGTGGTTCGTGTTACTAATTGCAGAGGCCAGATTTTCTCTTGGATGCTTCATCTGCACAGTGCCGTTTGGGAATCAAACCAGTACGTTGACACTTTACACTGAAAGATGTGCATTCAATTATTTATTGCTGTCTCATAATAATGAATATTCCTTTGGTTTACATTGTACATGCAAACAATAAGAGCTGATTACTGAACTAGCAACTGATGTTCACCTTAATGCTGACTAATAGCAAAACCTTCTTTATGATACTGGGGTCTTGGCTAATCTGCCTCCCTGCAGAAATCCCACAGGGATACAATCATTTATTCACATTTGCGCAAGGGCCACTTATTCTCCACTTTTGTTCATCCTCTTTGGTGGTATTAATACATGAAATCTAATTGATTTCAGTGGAGTTGAGCCCACCAACAGTGCATTTCCCCCTTTATTTTTCTTTGACAGGTGGCCAGAAAGCCAGAATATCAGGACTTCTCTTCTAGCTTCTCTCTAAATGAAGGCAACTCTTTTCTTGAAATGTGCGTTGGATAAGATGAGGGCCTGCAATTCTGGGATCCGGCTTCTCAAATGTAATCAGTGGCAACGTATGAACACTATTTAATAATAATTGATTTTGTTGCCGGAGTGCGACTAAAAGACCCATTCATGAATTGGGCCCCATGTTGCATTATGTACACACACATAACAAAAAGACAGTCCTTGCTCCGAAAGGTTCACCATCTTAGACTACACTAGACAAATTTTCTCTGCTGTAACTGTATCAAAACTCCATAAATCCCCACATGATCCGGCGCAGAACTGTAACCTTTGAGGGCTAGAGACTACAGGTGGAGGTAACAAGGTAACGATGAGGCAGCTGAATGTAGAATAAGCCATGGTACAGCTTTGTCAGTGTGTCATAGACATCACAATACAAGTACCAGCCTCGCACACTAGTTGTGCATTACCACTAATCATTCTCACCTGGCATGTGCTTCCTTCACCCCTACATCTGACATTGTGCAACTAGGGAGCAACCCAGCCTCCTCACTGGTCTACACTGCACGCAGTTGAATGAAAAGTTGGGTGAATCCTGGTTGATACAGAGAAGATCTTAGTCTAGCAGACTAATACAGAGGATTCAAAAGACAGAGCAACCGCTGTTAAGGATGTTTTCAACATCCAGGAGGCAAAGGATCTGCAGAACAGATGAAGTAGCAAGGATGGAAGTAGAAAAAAAAAAGACTACATCCCTGGGAGGCTTTTAATTGTATTGATTCACTCTCGTTTCTAATGCTCCAAGTCTAGATACTGAATAGCATGTTAAAGTCTTTCAAAATTAAACTACAAGTCTGAGCATCATAATGCCCATTATTCGTTATCTATGACCTTTTTAACATTAAAACCACTTCATTATTATTAGTTTACGCTTTCAGATTATTATTAGGTTACTGAATGCTGGTGCAGCTTGATTTATAGAAATTGCTTAGTCATTGGCATTAATGCTGTATTGTGAGTAAAAGAAATGCTCTTTGGTGTTTTAAAGTGTGACTAATGCCAAGAAACAGCCATTGCCCTTGACAGATCATTGAAAGCTGATGAGCTTTCTCCCTGCTGAGACTCCCATCTATTACTATGTAACTTCTGAAACTTGCAGATAAAACCAAATGCCACCCTCTCCCTGTCTTCCTGAGAAAGATGTAGGTGAATGATTTCAGAGGCCTAACTGATGGGATAAAAAGTCCCCCCCAATTAGTTGGGGCAGATTTATTTCATTCTTTATATAAAAAGAAGCCTTTTATTTTGCTGCTGCTTTCACCAGGAGACATGTCCTAGTTTTGGGGTATCATGCTCCTGTGTAGTTGGGATTTGGGTTTCAGAAGCAGCTTCATTAACTAGTAATGAACAGCATGTCGAGAAGCAGATTCTGGAGCAGATTCGACATCTTCTGTGAGTGGGGGGTAGCACATTACAGAGCATCTAAGGGAAACCACCCATAGCCTTTTCACAGACAGGCTCGGCGGTGGATTGTTCAGTATGTGTCACTTGTCTGGAACCAGAATCCAGTTCTTTGAACATTTTCTTTTGCATCTCACAAAATACTACAGCTCAGTGTGAGTTGTTATATAGGGCCTATTGCTGCTTGCTCACGGGGATTTCTGCTGGCTTCATTGGACCTACTTGTATGAGTAAATGCAAATCTGAGTAAAGTTTGCAGACCTGCACTTTGCAAGTAGGATTGTATACCCAACAAGGCAAACCGGGCTTTTGGAGCGTAGCTGTATCTGAACAAGCTGTTTACAAACCTGCTCCTTCCTGTTATTTATGTCAAATACTGAACGCACAAAGTCAAAGTCCCTACCTCTAGGGGTTGATGCTCTTTATCAGTGGTTCTCAATGTTTTCAGATTCAAGGCACCCCTCGTTAGACTTAAGACACTCCTTGGTAAATGCCAGATCTTAGCTTTCACTTGTTTTTTGACTATAAAAAAAATAACAGAGCATTGTTCTGTTCCAGAGACCTCAGAAAGACCACAACAGCACATTGTTTTTGATACTGTGGCTTCCTATCTCAAATCACTGGTGTTTGCACAACTAACAGTGCTAATATTACATGGTACCCTGAGGCGTCCTTATAATGCTCTTACGGCACTCCAGGATGCCACAGCATGACTGAGCATCACTGTTCCACATCCATTTAGCAGTGACAGGTAGATGTTGTCCCGTATCTTTTCTAAGCTAACACCAATTGCATTGCCGTTACAAAGCATGTTCTTTAGTTAGTTCTTGATTCCTGCGTAGGTATAATCTGGCCTTCTTACTGATGTACAGTGGACCAAAAAATATGATATCAAACATTTTCATCCTGCTGGTTTAACAATACTCTGGACTGCCATTGGGTTTAAGGATCAATTAAGGAAATGCTTCCCTTTGTGGCTAGTGTACCCATATTCTTAACTATCTAAAAGTGAATAGTTCAAAGAGTACATGTTGGTTAAGTATAAGTAGTTTAGTCTTTAATTTTATTTCCATTATACTGAAACACTGTCAATATTTTCAGGAAACTCATTGAAGGATAACAGGTGTTATATGTGACACAGTCCAGTAGATTAAAAGTATCCAAGGTCCAAAGTCCTAAGCTACTGAAAGTGGTTTTGAGTGGATTTTTGTTCTTTTTTGACTCAGCTCCTTCATTCTTTTGACATTACACTTCTGTAGCTTTTGTTTCTATAATGCTTATGAGTAACTCAGAGTTAGAAGTCTGAAATAAAATCTGAAGGAAAGTCATTCCATACCAGCTATTCATTGGCCAGCCTAACACCATTAGATATGTTTTAGAAAATACCAGCAATGAACTAGCATCAGTAAAGTTATGTAACATAATCAGAATCAAATTAAATAATCCACAAAAGACTGTAAAGGAGCAGAGAGCAAAGAGATATACCTCCTAAATACGGCCCTAGAATGTGTTCTGCACATCACAAAGGGGATGTGAAGATTAATTACACATGTACCGATTTCACACGATAGCCATTACTGGGCATGTCTACATGAGACGCATTACTGCATATTGGCACAATTTACTGTGCTGTAAGCACTCACGTTTACACATGCATGCACTTACCGCTCAGGAAAAACCCTTAGTCCCACTTAATTTTGCTACCTGTAAATGCAAGTAACAAATTTAGGATTAGTTACTATGGAGTAACGCACATGTAGATGTGACCTGGGAGCAAGTTTGCTCCTGGGTCTGCCCAGCCTCTGGGAGGCTGGCCTCAGGCCAGCCCCAGGGCTCTGGGCTAGGAGCCTCTCCTGTCCCAAGGCTTGGCTGCCTCTATGGCAGCCCCTGCGCCTGCAGACATTTTGAGTCCTGGGACACAATAGGGACTTCAGGCCCTGTGTGTCTCCCTGGGCAGGCAACAGTCTATCTGTGCCTGCCTGCCTGCATCCCAGCACTGCTGCTTGGGACTGCACTGCTGAGCAGCAAGGCAGTGTCATCAAGGCCAGCAGGGTGCTCATGCTGCAGGCCTGCAGCCTCTGGCCAGGCCTGTCACCCTGCAGGGCCAGCTGCAGGCAGCTTCTGGTGAGCAGGGCCAGTGCCATCTGCTTGCAGTACACCCCCAGTAGCCTACCTTGCATCTGCAGGTGCTGCGGGACGTTGCCTCTGCCGTGTGGCTGCCAGTCCCTTGCCATGCCCCTGTG
Organism: Crocodylus porosus; assembly: GCF_001723895.1. Classification (NCBI taxonomy): domain Eukaryota; kingdom Metazoa; phylum Chordata; order Crocodylia; family Crocodylidae; genus Crocodylus; species Crocodylus porosus. The sequence goes on from NW_017728914.1 coordinate 28,548,805, forward strand.
CTGGGTACTACAGGCAGCTGCCTAGGACTGGCAACACAGGAATAACTATGGGGTGAAGCAGAAATGCAGTGCCAGTTTGAGCATGGCAGCCACTCCAACATGCATATATATGAGGCACTGTCAGGCCAGATGTGGGAGTGCGGGCACAACTGGTCAGCACAGCAGTGCTACATAAAGGTCAAGGCCTTGTGGGCACAGTGGGTTATCATAACTGACAACAGTCATCAGTCCTGCCATGCCTGCAAGACAGTGCCCTTTATGTGGCAGCCAACGGCCATTCTTGTGCCTCAGGACTCAAGCCATATCTGTGCTGTATACAGTAGGACAGGCAGCCTGCCTGAGAACCTGCCTCAGCCTGGCATCCCCAGTGACACATCACCAGGGGAAGGCCCCTCAGCTGCTTGGGTGCAGTTTCCACCAGCATCTCAGAGAGCCCTGGCCAGTGCCTACCTCGCAAGCTCAGCAGCCCTAGGGCTAGTCATGAGGTGCAGCCAACCATGACATTGCTGGCCGCCGGCAGCAACACCTCCTCCCTGGCAGGGGAGGCCATGGCCAGGTGCCTGCATGCCACGCCCTGTGGTCTGAAGACACTGGCCGCAGCTGCACTCCATTGCCGATAAACAGGACTGCATCGATGTGCCAGCCACGCCAGCCCCAGCTAAGTGGTAAGCCCTACACCGGGCAGAACCCCCTGTGCCCTGGGCCCTACCTCTGCCCCTGCTGCCCTGCTTGCCCAGCCTGCCCACACTCCCCTGGCTCCTGGTTCCCCCCCACAGAATGCAGAAAGGTGGGATATAGTGAAGAAGTTTATACGATCTAAGGAGGATAGTTGGAGAAGCGCTGAGGTCCCGGGGCGGGGAGGGAGCCAGGTGTCCAAGGAGAGTGGTCGCTCCTTAAGGAGATGATCCTGCAAGCCCAAAGGAAGGTAATCCTAATGAGGATCAAAGGGAGCAGGAGGGCACACAAGCCTCCATGGCTCACCAAGAGCATCCAGGAATGTCTCCTTGCTAAAAGGGTGGCGTACACCCAATGGAAAGAAGGGGACATCACCAGGGACAACTATACTGCAGTCGCTCGGGGATGTAGGGGGGCAGTCAGGAAGGCCAAGGCAGAGATGGAA
>NW_017728914.1:28552179-28575103 GCF_001723895.1 Crocodylus porosus
GCTGGGGTTGTTTGACCCCAGTACCCTTTCCTGCCACGGCAGGGGGTCGGACTAGATGATATACTCAGGTCCCTTCTGACCCTAGAAACTATGAAACTATGAGCAGCCTGTGCCCCTGCAGCTCGGTGGGCATGGACCTCTCACATGCCAAGGAATGTGTCAGTGCTGGTAGTGATGTCCTTCTCGGCTACAGGGTGCAGGGACGTATAGCACAACCACAGGTAGCCCTCTAGGTGGTGGAGGAAATTGCAGGGCAGGCCAGGCTTGCCCCCTACCTCCTGCCCCGTCGTAGTTCATGGTCTTTACTGGGTGTACAGGTGTGCCCAGGGCACCATGAGGATCAGCACCAGGGCATAATGGGTTGGGCATCCCTCGGTCCATGCAAACAGCTCATCACACACCACCTGAGGCATGTGCAGCATGGGCACACTTGGGGCACAGCGCCAGCATGGTGGGGTGGTTGGCCCCAGGGTGCCTTCCCAGAGAGGCCCCTGCAGGGAGGGCAGGGATGTGGGTAGCTCCCCATCCCAGTTGTCAGGGAGCCCCATGCCCCGAGCCTGGGTGCTGTGGGCTGGGCAGCAGCACAGTAGAGCATTTGGCCTGCAGAAGGAGAGCGGGGCAGTGGGGTCTGGAACCATGACAGCAAGTGCTGCCAGAAGCATGGCCTGTCCCACCCTGGGAATGGCATGGGGGAGGCAGGCTGCCTGCAGCCAGCACCCAGTGGCCTGCCAGCCCCAGGGAAGCATACAGGGATGGGGGGCTTGGCCAGCACCTGCCTGGGCCTGGGTCTGCCTGGCTGACTTACCATGGTCCTTGGGCACCTATGCATGCCTGACCCCTGATCTGAGGCTAGGCAGCACACAGCCACTGGTACAGAGCATGTTATCTCTGAAGTGTTGCAAACTCTTACAAAAAGCTTCTGTCTCTTGGCTCTACTGGTCCTGCAGCTGAATGTGGCAGAGAGGCCACACTTGACAGTGAAGATGTGGTCTCAGGGTCACTGCCGCCCACAGCCAGGGTGCTATGGGTGTGCCAGCTCTGCCAGAGGTGCACAGTGGACCACACCATCCTCCTCCAGCGACTGGTGTCAGTGTTGGAGGAGCATGCGGAGGACGCACAGGGCTGGCAGGTGGAAGGCGTCACCCATGAGGATGTGCAGGACTGGTGCGAAGAGACTCAAAACCAGCACGAGGAGGAGCAGGACTGGGCAGACTGGGAGTTCCAGGCCTAGCTCCTGTCCCTGGAGCGTGGGTGGCTCTAGGTGCCGCAGGAGCAGACTGCCATCCTAGGCTGGGCAGTGCAAGTCACGGATGAGGACTGTTTGGTGCTAGACACAGTTCTGGTCCTGGCGGTTGCGTTCATGCCACCCACTGCCTGGCCCCTGACCCTAGCCCTGCATGCCCCCTGGCAGCCACCCACCACAGGCACCTGTCTGGGCCTGAGAGGAGGTCCTGTGATATCTCCACCAGTCAGAAGCCCCTGGCTCAGACCCCACCCCAGGTGCCCTGCCAACCAGCTTCCCCCCGCCATCCCGCCTGGGCCCAGTCCTGCTGCTTGCCCCGGCTCTGATGCGAGACCACACACTGGATTGCAGGGCCTGGACACCGGCCGCTGTCATCCCTGGGTGAGCCCCCTGCCCACCACATTCACCGTGGCGTTCAGATCTGCAGGGGAACAGCTAGAGGCTGGGATGCTGGCCACTTCCCCCCAGGCCCTGTCCTCTAGGCACCCCACCCCATGGCCCCCCACTCCAGGACACCACAAAAAGCACTTTGTACAGTGTTTTCACAAGGAATAGGGATTTTTGTTGTTGGTGGGTGGGGTGGGTGGTGGAGTGGCTCTGTTTGTTGGGGAGGAAGGGGGGAGGAGGGCTCTATTTAATGCGAGGGAGATAACCCCTTGCTCTTCTGACGTGTATGCAGTGAGCGTGGTGCTACAGATGGGCAGGTGGGATTGGGGCTCCATGGCTGTCAGTGCTGGTGAGCTAGAGCAGGGAGTGCAAGAAGATATGGTCAGCCAGAGCCTCTGGCACCTGGTGTCCCAGGCCCTGCTGGCGAGTGCGCGGGTCTCCTGGGGCCTCAGTGGCGGGGGGGCCTGCTGCTGCCGTCACCACTGCAGGTCCACCAGGCGGATCACAGTGGGCCCCAGCATGTCCTGGAGGGCCTTGCACACCTCCAGGACAGCCTCTCTGGTGGTGGCCTTGCCCACACTGAACAGGTGTTTGATGTACCAGAGGCTGGCAGGCATGGCCAGCTGGAGCAGGCAAAGGCCAGCCAGGCGTCCGCGGGGAAGGCTGGGCACGTGCAAGTGTCCTGCCACCCCAGCTGGGGCTGGAGCCGCTGAAGGAGATCCCGGAAGGGTCAGCTGGAATGCGTCCAGTCACTGCTCCTTGTCACAGGTTTGCTGGACGACATACAGCCACCAGTCCTGGCTGGTGTGGTGGGCCCAAAGGTGGTGGGGCTGGAGGCCCAAGGGGTAATTGTGGCCCTGATAGCCCCTCACTGGCATCCCTGCCGGTGGGAGCTGTGCAGCAGAGGTGGCCCTGGGACAGCAGGCTGCAGCCAGACAGGCAGTTGCTGCACATGGGGGAGTCAGGCGGGGCATGACAGCCGTGGGCCAGCCATTGGTCACCAGCAGGGCCAGCAAGAGTGCAGGGCACTGGTCATTGCTGCCAGGGGAAGCGCTGGAGCAGCCATGGCACAGGGAGGCAGAGTGGCCAAGGAGACAGCTGCTGTGTGGTGTCCCTGCACTTGGCATGTTGTTCCTGGGCAAGGAAGGAGCTGGCCAGACAGCAGCAAGTGGGGCTGGCTTTTAAAGAGGGCTGCCAGGTGCTGGCAGCTGCAGCCAGAGCCTAGAGCTCCCCTCCGTGATGGCAGGGGCCCATTGCAGGGCTGGAGGAAACTTGGTGCGAAGAGCAGCAAATCTGCTCCCTGATCTCTGCTTTATAGATGCCTGCTCGAAAGCACTTCCATCAAAGTAACTTTAGGCTGGATCAAATGCATGTGTAGATGTGCCCACTAAAATAGATTATTTTCTTTTTCCTCCAGTTCCAGTCATCATGTTCTGCCCTCAGTTACTCCTGTGCAGCTCTGTGCCATGATTCCCAATGACCTTTCACCCTCTGTTTAGCCTAGCATTGTAAAAAGACTTCTGTGATGCCATACCTTATGTCTGCAAGCAGCCTCATAGGCAGACTGTGTTACAGAAATGCAGTACTAATGAGCCCGTGCTGAGGAACTGCTGAGTCCTAGTTCGTTGTAGAAGCATCTCTTAGGAGCAGGTCCTGGGTAAGGACTTTGGGATTTGGCCCAATTAGGGCTTGTTGACTTTGGGCAGAATTCAGTTCCAGGTTTCCCATTAGAATTACTATTTACTAAGCTGTTGGCCACAGCATTGCAGCAGAGAGTATGTGAAGAGTGAATGCTGGGCCAGCAGCAGTGCACAGCTCCTTTCTGGGTCTTGTCCCACCTTAGGTCTGATAGCAAAATCATATTTATTTACTTGGCTCCATTGCTTTAATGAAAAAGCCACTTAACAAAACAAATAGGAGGAAGGACATTTGCAACCAATTATGTTATTGCTGATCAGTCAAATTGCATTAGAAATTACATGTTGAAGTTCATTTTAGGCAACTGATAAATTAACTGGTAGCCTGGCATAGAGATGCAATATCAGATTAAGAAATAGATTTAGTTTCAGTCAGAATGCCAGAAGAATGGGCTGAAATACATATACAATATTATGCATTAATATCAGTATTATATAATGATGGTTAAAGTCACTGAGCCAAACTCTGCATTCATTTATCCACCATGCAACCCCACTGAAGCTAATGGAATTCCAAAGGCTGTAAGTCTGTGTGGAATTTGGCTGGCTAGTCTGTAAATATACCCTTGGGCATCATTTAAAATCATGTTTTTTAAGCCTTTATTTTTCGCAACCACAAGGGAAGTTGGTACTCCAGCATATAATTCAGGGCTGACCAAATTGCCAGCTAGTGATCTGCTTTGAGGGGAATACTTGCTGTGCACTCTGACTTCTGGAGCGGATTGTAGCATAATAGCTGCTTTTCTTTCCATGGCAGATGCTCCTCTTTGGTGTTTTACGCATAACTCCTTTTTCTTAATTAGTTTTGACATTTCAGCTGTCATATTATGGGCTTGTTTTAGAAAAAAAAATCCTGAAGAGCCACTGGCTTCTGAAAACAACGTTTGATTTAAATACATCAATTCAGGAAAGTTTCTAGTAAACCAAAAAGTACTACTGAGGGTTTGAATTGAAAATGACAAAGATCTGTAGGATCTGATTGTTATTAGTTTCCCCCACAGATGTCAACCATTGAAGTGCCCTGTGATCTCATTTCATTTCTGTTGGTCACTGTTGCTGTGTTGGTAAACAGTTCCTGTGTTTGGCACCAGTGATGGCCACATTTGAGTGATGGGACCTAACCTATGCTTTGTCCAACTCACCGGTGTACTATGGAGGTTAGCTAGTTAATGGGACAGAGATCTTGTGCACCCAATTTGAGTGTGTCTATTGCTTGTTTTGGTATTTCATACTTAAAAGTAAAGGAAGAATTTGCCTCACTGTGTATAAACACAACGTGTTGTTGAATCTCAGCCTACCATCCTTTCTTCATCTTTACACATCGAAACTGATTGTCAATATTTAGATAGGTAGCATCCAAATCCCCTCCCTGGGAATTGAAACCTTCTTGTCCTGTGTGCTTTACGAATTCAGGAAATAGATCCTCCCTATTGTGAAGGGCTGAATTTACAGTGTAAAGATACAAATAATCAAGAGGCATGGGATGAAAAACAGCACATCCAAAGAAGTTTGCAGGGGAATTGACCCAACTTTGTCAGTTACACGGGAGAACAGGAGTAGCAGGCAGGTTGGGGAGCTCGTTGGCACGCTCCACTGACACTGATGGATTTCCAACAGGCTGCAAGACTGTAGAGTAGAAGGAGCTTGAATCAAAGTGGTTTCGTTGTTTGTTTGCTTGGTTTTTAAATTGAGGGGAGAAGGAGGGAGTAAGAAAAGGGAAGAGGAAAAGGAGGACAGCCACATTTCCTTAGCTGGCCAGCTGTGTTCAAGCCTGGGTTTTGTAGGACTGATGGCAGAGGTTAGTTGTCAGGCCAGTTTTGAAGGAGAAAGCAGTAGCTGCTGGGATTTAATCAAAGGGTTTTCCAATGCATAAAGGGTTTTGTGGGAGAAAAAGGGGAAATGCTGTACAGGATTCCCTTGCTCTGGTTGGTCCCAAAACTCCACTTAAGGAAGGAAAGTAGTTTTCAGTGACATGGAGGTGTAACTCAGTTTCTGGTGTAACAAGGACTTGGATTGTTCTGTACACACATGAGGATATACAGAACATCAGGGTCTTCTAGTCCCTTTTCTTTCCAGTGTCTTTGATAGATCTGCAAGAATATTTTGTCCTGATTACTTTTTGATGAAAAGCTATTCATGTTGGGTTGTTGCTGGTGTTCTGTGCAGCATCACAAAATATTTATGAAGGTGGGTAGCATTCCAGGATTTGGGACAAGATGCAGTAGACCTAGGCCTTTACAGGCTGTAACACACGCAGAAGTCTCACACAAGTCAGCTTTCTTTTGCGATTTCCAGTTCTTTGTGTTATGACCATGGCAAAAATACTGTGAGAAAATTGTTTCTTGTGATGTTTTATCCCTTCGTATTCTGGTCATCATTCAAACCACGAATGGAAGTGGTGTGTAGGAAAAAAAAAGTTTTGTTAATTTTGTCCAAACCACTGAAAAAGGTTCCTTCATCTAGAGTTTTGCAGAAACATTACTTCTTATTTTCAAGCCAGTTTGCCCATTCCTAACAAAAGACGCAAGCTTGTAATATTTTCCTTAATGCCAGAGTGCAAAATGATGAGTAGATGCAGAATTCAGACAAGATTTCTTCATATCTTTCCTGTCAACTGTAAAAGATAATCAGCTGTTTCTCTTTGCCAAGATATTTTCAGCTAGAAATGACACATAGTTCATTTGTTTTCTTGATGCATTTACGTGGTTGGAAAATCTCTGCTTTTTCTAATTGTTGTTTAACAATATTGTTTGTTTCCTTTTCTAGTCAAGCAATCCAGGGTGGAGCAGAGACGTGTGCGGGGTCGGTGAGAAAATGTGGGGTGTAGATGTTCCTGTGTATTGTGTTTCTGTGAATAGCAGCTTAAATTCTGTACCCAGTTAATCAGGGAACTTCCCATTGACTTAGAGAGGCAAGGATTATACCTAAAGCATTTCACATGCTGTGGTGCTCATCATATTGTTCCAAGAGGAAAGACTGACTACCATCCAAAATACATCGGTGTGTTACCTTGTGATCCTCTCCATGTTGTAATATGACAAATCAGCTGAGAGTTATCTGGGGCACGATACAAGTAGCCAAATTGCTGAACTTGACTTTGGGCTCACAAGGTTAACATTTACCTTAGAAGAGGCATCTCCAACAGCCTTTGATCCTTTTAACCTAACAATACCATATTTGCAAAGAAGCCAACTGAGTGAGTAATATGTACCAGAAGTATTTGGTGGTAAATGCGCTGCTGATCTCGGGCAGGGAGGATACACTTTACTCAGAAAGCGGAGGATGAAAGCCTTCGTGGTAACATCTGTTCTTTGAAAGTGACAACTGCACAAGAACTGTTTCTGTTATCGCACTAACTGATCTACTAAAGCACTTAGAAAAAATGTGCCAAAACAATTGGAGTTTGAAACAGTCTTGATATGATTATTTAAGATTTCAACATTAAAATGTTACTGTGGGTTACAAAGAAAAGGTGGGGGGGGGCAGGGTTGGTGATTAAAATGAATTTAAAGAGACTTTCAGCTTTGGACTGGTGGTTTGAGTCCAAGCCTAGTTGGTACCAAACAGTACTAATGACCATGAGATGGCTATTTAGTACCTGTAGGAATTGATTTGGTGATGTTGGCCCAGTTCTTCATGGACAGGTGTTGCATGCTACAAAACTCTGGCTACAAGTGGCACTGAACTGGGACTGGGATTGTCATCTCGGCAGCATAGTCAGCTATAGATGAGGTCTAGGTACTGACCATTCCTGTAGAGAAGATCTCCAGCCCTTGGTAAGGCAGTGTGGTTTAGTGCAAGGGTGCTCAGCCCTTGGCCCTTGGCCAGATCTGGCCCTCAGGACCATGCCATCTGGCCCCCAAGGGACCCACATGGGGTGCAGGGAGTGGTGCCAGCCCCAGGGCCCAATCCCAGCACATGGGAGTGGAAGTGGGTGGTGCCAGATTTCCAAATCCAGTCCTGGCGTGCAGGACAGTGTGGGGTGGTGCAAGGCCCTAGGGCCTGACTCTGGCACGCAGGGCTTGGTCCAGCCCATGGACCAGCCCTGCACCACTCATCTGGCTCCTGTGGCCACAACCTCGAGCACCACTGGTTTAGTGCGTAGAACAATGGACTGAGATTCAGGAGTTGCTGGATCTATTCCTGGCTCTGCCTCTGGGTAACCTTGGACAAATCATTTACCTTCTCTGTGCCTCACTTTCTTCATCTGTAAAATGGTTAATGTGACCAGTCTCCTGAGGAAGAGCCACTAGAACGGAGCTAAGCATTTATATTACATTGGACAGTGCATAGAAACTTCCTGTGCTTCTGCCTATGTTGTACCTGTTCTGGGCTTCTATCAAAACAACATGGACTTGCAAATATAATATGTGCATATGCATATATATATTATATAAATATATATAAAAGAAATCTGTACTGTTGTAGATTTTTCAAATGTAATCTAAGAAAGTGGGTGATCAGTGAAACACCAAATCTTTATTTACAGTGAGAATCTAAACCTCACACTCATTTTCACATCACCTAATGTTAAAATCCAGGCGTTTGGATAAACTGGTAACTTAATGTTCCAGGGATTTAATTACCACTCTTCTGTAATCAGAACTAAAATGAGTAGAAGGCTGCAGCTCTGAACTTCAAGAAATGTCATTCTCTGCAACACAGTCAATAAAAAGAAAATATATGGCATCCACTAAAACGTTGTGGTCCTTCCCATACCCATAGCTGAACTTGCAAGTCTGCTATTGCTAACAATTTTCATTCAAACCTCAGATTTTCCCTTAGCTATTATCAAACCCCACAGCCCCTTGTTACTATGTTTTAACTTTGCTCTGTCTATAATTTCAATCTAAACGTGTGTGGTACTAAATTAAAGGAGCTGGCACTGTTGGAAACTACATTTCTGTTTTTCCTATATCAGCAGAAAGTTTGGTATGAACTAGACTAAATTGTCCTTGTTGGTTTAAGCTTTGTCCTAGGGCCTTGGTAGAAAGCAGTGACAGTGGGCTATAGGGTCTTCTATTCCCTAAGCAAGAAGAAAAACAATGGTTCTAGAGCTTGGATAATAGGTTCTCTGACATTGTTCTCCTTTCCTTGGGCTACCAGAAATACTCTTCGCTGGAGCTCTTTGAGATCAGAACACTAGATTTAAGATCAAAATCAGTTCAGGGTTGATCAGTGCCCCAGTCTGGGCCTTCCATCTCTTGCTGACCATCCAGATATCCTCAAGACAAAGCATAAAAAAACACACAGTCCAGGTTGGTCCCATCCACAGCTGGTGTGGGGAAACCCAGGAGCTATTAGGGACAGAGAATCAGGGAGCAGCACACAAGAGCCAGTCCTCCATTGTTGTGTTTGCCTCTACAAGTATAGGGTTTCCCTTCCCTGCAGAGGTCAAGAAGACAGCAAGGAGCCGCCGTGCTAAGTTGCTGTGCTCCCAAAGAGAATATATGGCCACACGCTGAGTGCATCTACACAAGATGCTATACTGCACAGTAGACTAATCTACTGTGTTGTAAAGCGTCACTGTCTACATGTGCTGAGCATTTAGTGCGCAGTAAATTAGGATGTAAATATAGATACTAGATTAACTGTGCAGAAGGTCAGCATCTAGACATGCAGTACTGCATAGTACTGTACTTGTAGATGCTGACCAGAAGAAAATGTACTCCCTGTCAGCTTAGGCAGCAGGGGACCACAGGGGGCATGGGGCTCTCTGTCCCCTGTCCTGGTGCTGCTCAGCTCCCCCAGAAGCTGGAAGCCAATCAGCACTGGGACTGGGGAGCTTTGCCCCCCCATTCTGGCTCCTGGTTCCCAGCACAGAGCTGGGAGCTCTGGAGAATGAGCAGAAGCTGGGAACCCAGCCCTTGCTCGCTCTCCAGAGCAGCTCTGTGCCGCATGGAGCTGGAAACTCCAGCCCCCACTCGCTCTCCAGAGTTCCCAGCATACAGACCTGCTCTGGGAGCAGGTGAGGGCTGGGAACCCAAGCAGGGCAGTTATTGGTGAGCCTTGTTCCTCCCTGCTCAGCAAGGCGCTGGCTGGGAACTGTCCCACAAGTGGGGCAGCTGGCAGCAAGCACCCTGTTGGGCAGGGGGGCACGGACGGGCTCACTAGAGACTGCCCCGCTTGCAAGCCAGTTCCTGGCCTGTCCTCTGCCGAGTGGGGGGTAGGAGGGTCCACCTGACGGGCTCACCAACAGCTGCCGCACACTTGGGACAGCTCCTGGTGAACCCCCTGTCAGACAGGAAAGCCCCACCCCGCAGAGGGCTCGCTGGCAGCTGTGTGTCCCAATGTGCCTGGGGCCAGGACAGCTCTGCCAAATGCAGCATTAGCTGCTTCCCAGCCCCATACATATCAAGTCCCATCTCATTGCGCACAGGGCTGGAAGACAGCTGTTGCAGCTGGCAGAGCTCTCTTGGCCTCATGTGCATCAGGACCAGCTCTGTGCCCCTTGCCGTCCCCAGGTTAGCACCTAGGGAAGCCTGGAGCTCCCCCTGGCTGCTGCAGGGGGGCAGGCCAGAGCGGGAGCAAATCTGCTCCCAACAGGGTGTACTTGTAGATGTACTCCCAGGGAAGGCTTACTGTGCAGTATTTTACTATGCAGTAAGGCTAAAGTGCATTAATAGCACGTGTAGACGTGCCCACTATGTCTTGGGAAAGGAGTTCTTTGGTTCCTTTACCCACTGCTGTGGCTTTCTTTGTGACAAGGAAGGATCCAGCCCTAGACTCACATTTCCCTGCAGGTAGGAACAGAGAAATGATTTAGCTCACTTTTTCCTGTCAATCTCTTGATTAAGTGTTTGTCTGCATTGCTGTGACAGCAGCTCATGCAGATTTTCTTAATCTAGCTTGCAACTAGCTAGCTCACGTGCTATCTGAGTAGTCATGGCTAGTTTAACACTAGCTTAGCTATCTCTTCTTGAGCTGGAGTTTTAGCACCAACTGCTGAATTAATATTCCCTGAGAAACAGAGTCTTAATTTCAGTATTGTCTGTTCTCACTCCACCAAAGGAAGGTTAATAATTTCTCTCTTTATATCTGGTCCCCTGCTAGTAACACCTAGCTGCATGCTGCCCCCATCTATCAGTAGAAATAAGGGATGGCCAGTTAGCAACCTTTGTACAAACAAAATGTTGGCTTCATTAGTGCCAGTTCTTACCACCTTGATGCAGTATTTGATTTTCCATGCTCTTAATCTTATGAACTAAAATGAGACTGATAGAAGTTTGCATAATATTATGTGTCTGTCCATACGGAAGACAAACAAACCTGACCTTGAACCCAGCAGAGTTTTCCGAGGACGTGTCGATGCCTTCAGGAGTCTTTCCACTGAGGCCATGCTTTCTCTCCTGGGTGTGCTCCCGCGTTTTGAATTGAATAGTCATTGGCTAAGAGGTGTAAAGAGAATTGGGCACCAGGACTGGAGCCCAGGACCCCCCAGCCCTCTCCGGGCTACAGTAACACTTGTTCTTGCTGTTCCCTCTCTGCTTTCATTCTGCATATCAGCCAGCTCCAACAGGATGAACAGAGGCAATGAGTGCCTTTAAATCACACCGACTCCCAGCCTGTTAGTGAGGGCTCTCTCCTGAGAGGTGGGCGATGTGGCTTTGAAGCCCTGCAGGCTGAGAAGGAAATTAAGTCAGACTTCCCTCTTCCTGTTGTACAGTGCTCTACGCACTGAGCTGTTCTGAAGGAGAGGCACTACCATTAGGCATGGTTTTTGATTCAAAGCAGCCATGGGTGCCAAACTCAGTTGGCAGCCATTCAAGGTTAGTCGTGCTTGGTTCATGCCCACTAAGTCCCCTCAGGGGACTTAGGCACTGTGTTGTCTCATTTTGAATCCCAAATGGCACTAGGTGGTATAGGCACCTAACTGCTTGGCTCAGCCCAGATGGGGGCAGTCTGAAGCATGCATAGCCATTGAATTAGGTGCCTAAGCCAGTACATGCCAGAAGACGGGGCCCTGAGGGTTGGTAGAAGCATAGGAATCTGCTGTAGATTGCTCACTTGGAAGTAAGCTCCTGAAATGCAATTTAGGCACCAGGCACCCAAGTGCTTTTGTGTTTGTTTCCATTAGAGATTATAGGGCGGGATTCGACAGACAGAGATGGCAAGACAATTGAAGTTTCAAGCTGCTATACTGCTTTGTGTTCTCCCCAGCTAGCTCCCTGCCAAGCAGCTCCTCTGTATTTCATAGGTGGTGGTTTTCACACAGGTTTTAAAATAGCCAGGGACAGTCCAGGCTCTACACACAGCAAAGCAACCGGCCTCTCGGGGCAAGGTGGGCCCAGATCCCAAGCAAGCTGTGCATCTCATGGGCTGTGCTGGTCTCCAGCAGGACCAGAGGGAAATTCCTAGCCAAACCGCCTCCTCTCTCCAAAGACATGCCAAAGAGCTTTGTTTTATTATGCTCCCTGTTCCTGGTGCTTGAGCCGCCCCACCCGCCCAGCCCTGCAGTTCACAAGGCCAGCTCCGGCTGGTGCATTTGCATTTGCGTTCTGCCCCTTTTACCAGTTTGGCTTTCAGCAGCTTAGACTTGATTACTTTAAACCCCAGATATCTGATTATCAGGAGCCCAGCCAGCATCCTTGGGGATCCCCACCAGCATCACCCAGGGCTAATTTCCCTGACATTTATGCATAGAAACATCATGGAAACAACAAAGCAACACCGTGAGGGAGGCAGTCTCCCTTCCCCACTGCTGCAGCCCCAGAAACAGGCAAAACTTTCCAACTTTGACTTCATGCCTATCTGGCTGCTGTAATGAAGAGGGGAGCTCTGTGCTAGCAGGAGCCTGCAGAACGCAGCATTCGCTAGCAGGCGAGTGCACCCTGGCAGAGAAGGATGCTTCTGGAAGCACAGACTGAAAAAAGCTTAGAGCCGTATTCCAGCCGCTCCAGCATTTGTGCAGTGCTGTCACAAACTGGCGTGTTTTGCTTTCAGTGGATGTGTAGCAAGGGCAAGGCAGTTCAGTGCAGCCCTTCCTAGCTGGGCTTGGCTCTGGCTTTTAGGGTCCCTATTGTGTCTTCCATCTTCCTCCTTCCCTCCCCCAGCAGGATGAAGAAGCCTCCAGCTGGCCTAGGAGGCTTATCAGCTCTGTCTGTCTGGGTGTTAGCAGTCTATTTGCATAAGTACCTGTCACTATCACATGCCATGTTTCCTTTGTGACTCACTGGATGTGTTTGCTTTTTCTTCACTGGGGTGGCTTCAGGCACTCAGCCCTCCCCAGGGATCTGATACCAAGGCAGAAGCCACCCCCCTGGGGCAGGGAATGATGATATTCACAGTGATTGGGGTACCCATTCCCTCTGAGGTCACTTTCTTCTCCTGTGTACACCCCAGGGGACCCTCTTGGAAATTAAATGTTTAACTCATGGGATCTTATTTACTCCTGGTTGGAGAGAGAAAATGAAATCTCCCTGCCTTACCTCACCAGCCACCACTGTCAGTGTCCGGAGATTGAGGACTGTGAGGCCTCATCTGCGAAGGGAATGCAAGCTTTTGGAGTATGGCTGAGAGGACCACCTAGTGTACACGACTGCATGATTTATGATATGTGACATACTTTTTTCTCTCCCAAAATAACAGCAACCCCAGTCTGAAGTCACCAAGGGGTCCCAAAGTCCCTTCTGATTCTGGACCCCAGAACAGAGTGCTGATCATCAGACTATCATGATTTGTTGTATTATAAGCACCGCAGTTACAGTTCTCTTTTCACTGTTGATGACCATTGAGTCACCTTCCAAAGTAAGAGCTAAACTCTCTTGTCATTACATCTGAAAGGTTTTTTTTCCCTTCATAAGAAGAAAGTCATTAACATTAAACTTTACCTACCAGGCACAATTCATTTGAAAGTTATAACCATCATAAAACGTGTATGTACTTCATATTCCATGTGTTAAAATGCTTGACATGTAAGAATTGCCTCATTGATGGTTGTCCATCTTTTGTGGGACACACCAGAAGACTTCTGAAATGTATATAGCCATACTTTGGGTGTTCCTTTGATGAATGGGTGGGGTAGTATGAATATTATTACAGTGGCCTATCAACTTAAAGTAAGTTTTAGTTTAATCCTTGACACAACCTTTGTTATGGAACAATATTCTGCCCTTGCAGGGAGATGTTCTACTAAGCGGTTATATAAGTCACTGATGTAAATCTAGTAGTTGATACTATCAAAATCAGTTAATCAGACAGTGCAGAGAAGGATTTAGAGTAAATAGAGGAGTTGATGATCGCAAGAAGGGAGATACAAGCAAGTAAGTGATGCCAGAGGAGTTGGCAAAGAACTAGGAGAAGAAGAACCAGGGCAGGACATTTTCATGAAAACCAAAGGTGTGCAAGACTTTGATAGAAAGAGCAAGATGTAGATGGAGCTATGACCCTGAGAAGTGAGTGTCTGTGAACAGTTTGCCCCTGGTAAGAGAAGTGTCAGTGAAGTGGACAAAGTGGAAGCTCGGTTGGAGGTATTGGAAGATGGAGTTCATGGAGAGGAGCTTAAGCTCTTGTCAATGCATCAGTGATCTTAATATGAAGAAGAGAAGAGAAGAGAAAGAGGTCAGTTCCCAACAGGGCTTGATTAATGCAGAGGCAAACTAGGCACATGCCTAGGACCCTAAGTGACTTCACATATTATAATTATTGAATGAAAAAATGTAATATAAACATACAGTATTAAGTAGGGGGTCATGAGTTTGTTTGCTTTGTTTGTTTGTTCCCAAGGAGGTTGAGGGGATTCAAAATAAGGATGGTGAGCCTAGTGCACTTGTACACTAAGGAGACAGCACCGAGAGAAAGAGAGAGATGGTGGAGAGTAAGAAATCAGTCTTAGAAGTTCTGGGTTCATGTGCCTTAGGATGCTCAGTACCGTGCCCAAAGTGATGCATCCTCCTCCTGTGTAGATTCAAGTTGCATATTAGAGGAGAAATGCTCTTAGAAATGGCTTTTCTTCCCATTACATGTGCACTCATGTTCTGTTAAACACTAATTTGTTACATAGAACTCCTTGTTTTTAAATTCTGTGAAGTGTATATTTTACTGTACAAACAGTACCTGTTGAGCTAAGGCTCAACTCATCTTAAGCTGTGGGTATTTTTGGCAGATATTGATCAGGAAATTACCTTAAAACAGAGAAATGGGACCTGTTCTTTTTTGTTCATTACCATGAATTCAAGGAAGATAAAACAAGTATGAATTTCATTCACACCTTTAAAAAACACATCTGAAAATGTTAGTTTGATTTACCATAAGGTCAGATTTTGTACAACTGACTTGAAAATTATAACTTCTTTAGAACAATCCAGAGCAAATTAAGTAAAGTCAGTGGAATTATTTCAAATTCGTACTGTGACTAAGTTTGGTTTTAACCCTTAGTCTTTATTTAGCTCTGTCCTGAAGTGTTGTTCATTGTTAAACACCTTCTAAATTTCACACCAGGGATGACTGCATCTCAGTGATGAGGGACAGCGCACTTTTTCCTTCTTGATTACGTGCTGTGGATTCTGCTGCATTTGACTGGCAGACTTTCATTGATATCAGTGGGAAATACATATGTAAAATACGAAACTGTACTGTAGGAAAACAATCAAGTGTAAATCAGATCATCATGCTCACATAATATGCAACTCATTCAGTAACATGTTTTATGACCCTATAGAGTAAATTACAGTATAGACCCATTTTTAATAAGCAAACAATAAATTCTGTTCCTGTTGACTTCAATAGGAGACCAGAAATGTATATCCACTGTCTCTCTACGTATAACAAATAAATGTTAAAAACATAGAGCTGATTCTCTAGTCTTTATGGCTACTTTTATTTGCATAAGCATAAATAATGATGCCCAGTAGGGAATTGGTCCATTCCTCATTGAAATCAATGGGCGTTGCAGGGAATTCCATACTTTTGAAAGTCAGGTTATGCATTTATGTGACTAAGTATGGATTTTAGGTCCAGCATTCAGCCATACATTTTAAGAAGCTGGCCAAGGCGCATACTGCATCCAGTATATGCTAGTCTTAAGACTGCAATTTGTTTTGAAATATATACAGCATAGATCTGTAAATCCTGCTGACCCTCCAAAAAGTTCTTTGTTTCCCTCTGTATATCTCCTTTCCTCAAACCTGTTTTGAACTGACCAGCTCCTTCCTGCCTTCAACCCTTGCTACCTTGCTGCCCTGGATTCCAACAGCCAGCAGCAGTTCCAATCTGATGGCACCCTACACTAAGCATCCTGCTTGGCAGTGGCCTGGAAATGATGGGCAAGCATGGACTCCCACTAGGTTATAACCAGATTCTTGAGCCAGCCCATCTCATTTCATTCGTGTCCAAAATGTGTTATAATGAAAATAAAGTCACTGGAATGACTTCTGGATGAGATAATGGTTTTCCACTTTGAAAATAAACTCTCCACTTCCACATTTATTTTCTATAAACGCCTTGGCATTTATGTTGCAACAGGAGACTATTGAAGTGACATTATCTGATAAATATCATGTTATACAGCCGCAATTTACAATGCATATATTTTTAACGGTGCTTCTAAGTTAAATTAAATGCTTCTAAAATATGGTAGTTATGGAAAACAAACGTTTGTTCTAGCATATTTGTTTTTTCAGGGTACACTATTTTTTTAAAACAGATACCATCTTTATCCTGTCAGGCAGTAAATTATGTGTTTGCACTTTCGTAAACTTTCCCCTGGGGAACTTAGTCAATGAAATGGAAATGTCTTTTTTTTACACCCTCAAACTCAGAGAAATATAATGAAATTGGCCAACTTAGTTATTTACTGAGTATCTAGAGGGAATCCATATAAAATGTGAAATTTATGCAGTTTTAATGCATGTATTGTTTAGCATATGTATCTCTCACTCAAATGACAGTGGATTGTAACTCAGCTCTTTAATCTTTAACAGAAGTGGGAGAGTAACTGTGCATTCTGTACAAATATTGGGCATTGTTGGACCAAGCAGTTAGAAACAACTTCTGCCACTGGCACTCTGCTGCTAACCTCCCACAGGAAGTGGTATCACTTATGGGAGAGATAAACTTGCCAGCCTCCTCTAAAGCTGCAACCGCCCGGGAACTGAAGGGAACTGCTTTTGCAAAAAAAGTGGCACTATTGGAGTGAATGAAGAGACAGACATTCCCAGAGGAGCTGAGGCTCACACTATCTGATGTTGCCATGAAGGAAGTAATTACCTTCCCCTTAGCCCTATGTTCTCAGGATCAGATACATTTTTGTCTTGGTTAATTTTTTTTACTGTTCCAGAACTTTTTAGGAGGATTTTTATAATCCGAATCCTCATTGTGTTATTCTAATTATTAGCAGGCTCACTTATAACTGTTACTGTGCTTCCATGAAGTCCTTGGCTGCTGCTCCCACAGTCCCCCTTGGCCCTCCAGTTTTCCTTTAGTAGTCAAACTTGATGCTGCACTCAGGTCAGTTGTAGGAGCAATATTTCCTCATCCAGTATTTAAATTTTAAACCTTTAAACTGCCTACAAAATGGGAAAATGGGGAAGCTGGAATCTACTGTGATGCCATCCAAGCATGAGGAGGTATAACATGTCTCAAATCACAGCTACAGCATGTAAAACTCTGCAGATGCCCAACAATGCTTATTTCCCTAAATCTACTAGTATTCTTACTCCTGAAGGTTTTGTGGAAGCCACCATTCCTACAATTCATGAACTGGAGGCCAGGCTTGCTGAGTTTTATTTTAAATTAGATTCACTTTCTAACAGAACTGAACAGAGAAGTAAACTAATTTTGAAATTTGGCAGAAGAAACTCAAAGCAGTTGAATGTGAACACTTTTATATGAAACTCCTTATGGGTCTGTTAATGAGAGAGAATTCCTTCAGACACAGGAAGACTGACATTTGTGAAAATGTTATTAAAGAAACGAATGGTAGGATACTGGGAATTCTTGTGCTGTCAATAGCAGGGGACATTTCTAAATGCGTATCTGGGGGGGATTCTTATTTTATAGTTTATGTTGCTCCAAATTTCCAATTTCTAAATATATTTAGAATTGCAAATAAAATCTCACTATCTCTTAATCTGCCAGATCAAGAATTAAGCAACAAAAATGGGAAAGATAAAGGAACAGTTAAGCCCACAGAATTCATCTGTCCCTTGATCTTTCTATGGCAGTTTATCCCATAGAAGACAGACACAATTACTGTAACTTAGAAGATGACTTGCTCTGTGTTCTTCGGAATCTGTATATTATCTTGAAAACTTATTAAAGTCTTAAGAAAATATAAATAAATACGTAGGCCCAGATTCCAAGCTGTAGCCAAAAAGGACAGCTTGGGAGAAAGCTGCTTTCACACATCTTTGTGCTTCCCAATCCTGAGCTGGCCGTGTGCCAATCTGATCCCCTGATGTAAATTAGAACAGCCTTCAGGTCTCTTTAACATCCTTTAGCAGCCAAAGGCTCCAGGAGGCAGATACAGGAGGCAGAGATCAGCAGAGTCACCCTTCTTGCACCATTAGCAAGTTGTACAACCAGCCCCGGAGTTCTCTGTTAGGTTTCTGCCAGCAGAGGATCTCTCTCCCCCAGGATGATCCTAATGACGGGTCTAGGGTAGTTCTGCGCTAGGAAAGCGGCAGAAATTGGACATTATGCAGCCTAACAGACTACGTCTGGGTCTTATTTGGTCATTAAAATGACTGCCAGGCATTTGTAAAGTCTCAAAGAGTAGTAAAGAGCTCTTTTCTGAAGGTCTTGAAAGTGACACTACATTGTAATGTTCATAGTCTGTGGGGAAACGTGCAGGCTATTTTTGCTGTGTTCTGCTATTGAGTCTAGTGCTGATAGATGATGCAGGATTAAAATGTGATCCACGGTTAGACAAAGTTTTGTTTTGTTGTCTTTTCTATGAACTGTGACTGCCTGCCCCAAGATATTCAGCGGTCTTAAATTTGGCTTACACAGTTTATTTATTGGAACTGTTGTGAGATCTTTCAGGTGCCCTATCTTAGGTGCTTTCTTTCAGATGTTTTCTGAAATCACGAATTTATTTTTGATCTCTAAAGAGGCCAAACCATCGTTGAAATTACACCTGCTTATGCTCCACAGTATAGTAATGGTCATACATCACAAGGTAGGCAGGAATCTCACAGCACTTTTGGGGACTTATCTTAAGTGACTGAACTTTACATTGTGCAGCTCATATAAAGCCTCATAAAAGTTATGCTCTTCATTTAAAAACATCTGTGAATTCTAATCATGTGCTCATCATCTAAAGGTTATGGGATTTTTTTTGCAGGTATGCAGAAAAATAAGCAGTAATGCTGCGTGTGTGAACGAAGATGAAAGAAAAATGTTGCTGGTTTTGTCCCTGGAGATCACATTTCTTATTTGTTGCAAAAATGCTTCTTTTAGCATCGATCATCTCAGCCTTTATTGTGTAGACAATTCTGTACATTTAAAGGATTTGTTCTATCTTACTTCTTCTGAAATGTTTTCTTTTTATTCTTAGCTTTATTTCTCCCATAAGCAAATGCCAGCTGACAATGTTCTGTCACAGATCTTCAGAATTGTCAAAAAAGTGTCATGCTATGTAAACGGGATATTATATACATAAATATAGTTTACATAACATGACAGCAGGTCTAGCTAACCATCAGGAATTATGTGTGTTACCCGTGTGTGTGTGTGGGGGGGGAGGTGTATGTTAAAGGCCAGATTCTGTTCTACCTCTTAAGTTCATAAGTAGACTTTGGCACCTAAGTGAGATTCTGTTCAACTCTGCTTGAGCCCCTAAAAAATCTGTTAATACTAAAATAGGGTGGGTCCTCTGCCTCACTGCTTTTTGTGATTCAGTATTAAGGGTAAGATGATGATGTGGAAATGGTAGAACAGAATCATACTTACATGCCTAAGTCCACACGGACATCTAATAGGGGGAATAGAATCCACCCCTTTGTGTGCAGGTGGAGATGCAGATATCATCCATAAGCAACTATGTTAAAAGAGCATTATTAAGATTGCAAAGTCGAGTACTCAAAAGGTAGAAAATGTCAGATTAAGTTGCCTGTGCAACCTTAGTTCAGCCTCTTTGTGTCAGTGCAGCATGGTAGGTCTTTAATTACACAATCAGATACAGTACTTTCTTTTCCACAGGATACCTACTTTGTGCAGTGCACAAGATGGACAATGATCAATTAATGACGAGCTATTCAATCCTTTGTTTCACTCTCAGTGTTCAATGCGTTGCCTTGGTCTTGCTTACTGTATGCTATTCACACCCCGCTCCGAAACCAGGATGATACATTTCCTCGTGGTCTTTTAGATGGCACATGTCAGTGTGCTGAGTGCTTCAAAACAATAATTAGTCTCCACAAACCCCCTGTGACGTGTAGAGGTGGTATTATCCCCATTTTAGAGATAAGTAAGGTACAGGAAAATTAAGGTCAAAAGTAGTTACTGATGCTGCGTGTCTAATTTCAGACGCCAAGGAACTGATCTTAGACAACTTCAGATATGCAACCTCAGCCCCCATTGATTTCAGCTGCAGTTGTGAATGACACATCTGCAGATCCCAGGCCCTAGGGCCTCAAGCTGGAGACCCAGGAAAAGAACGCAGTATTATTGGCCATCTCTGCTAAGTGTGTTTTAAGAGACTTCCTTAGCATCACACAAGAAGTCCATGGCAGAGGCTAGGACAGGATCCAGGGCAGCATTCAGCTGCCCTGACCTTGAGGTCCTCCGTTGTCTTCCTGAAGTCAGCTTGGCTGATTACAGCTTCTGCAAGAAGTGAGGTGGGGTGCTGTAAGCAGTAGCTGCCTTTTGATTCCTCCTTGGGGCAATTCCATCCTGTACACATCCTGAGGCAGGGCTTGTGCAGAAAAAACAGAAGGTGGTAAAGATTATCCCTACGCTGCGTTTCCCTAGTCAACACAGAGGACACACTCTTCTGCCTATTCCCTGTAACCTGACTCCTCTGTCCCTGTCTCTTCCCCACCCCTGGTTCCTTGGTGCAGGCCCAGCTGAAGTATCCACTTCTCATGTATCATCCTAAGGGCAGTCTGCTTGCATAGCCAGCCCTAATTTTCCATGTTAGATTCACTGTCCAAAGTATATTCTTCCCTGACTGCCAGTCTCTCCCCCTTCCCAGAACCAGTCCAAGTCTCCCCATCCTCTGTAGTCATTATGTTTGCCAAGAAAGTTGCAGTTTCTCTCTCTGTTCCTTGTCAGATCTGTCCCTTCTGCTTGTACCCCACCTCTCCTTTCGGTTTTCAGTCTTCTTGTCCTGCTCATCTCTCTTCTCTTTCCTCCTCTCAGCTCCTTGTCCAGTCTCAGTATTTCCTTGAGCCACTTACTTCCAAATCTTCCTTCATTTCCATTACTGGCTTCCAGCTTTCCTTCCGGTCCCCAGTCTCCTTGCATAAGTAATTCCAGTCTTTATCTTCCAATGCCCAGTGATAGTTTTTCTGCCCTGCCTCAACTCACAGTCTCACTAGACTTGTGCAAATCTATTCCTTTCCTTATACCTGGTCTGATGTTGGGCCATCCTGCATCTGAACCTGTCGATCCCTCTTCCAGGTTGTGTGGGTGCCAGCATTGGGAAACCCTGCAAGAGACAGGCGCTCTCATCTCCCTTCTGGTCCCACACTCCCGTCTCTGACCCGGAGCAGCCCTTAGGAGGAAAGTCCTTGTGAACCCCAATAGCCTTGGGGTTGGAGTATGCTCAGTTGCTGCCTAGGCATGGTGCCTGGCAGTCTGATCAGCACCAACAGCTGTGAGCAGCTCAATACTTGGGGAGGACAGAGACCAACACCTAAAAATCACACAAGTCTCTACAGAGTATGTGCAAACTGTGATTTTTCAAAGGCTTATAACTTGGCCAAATTTGGGTTTTAATGGGGGCAGTAAAAAGGACATACCTGGCACAAAAGCCATCTCATAAAATGCTGAGTCCCTTTTTCAAAGCGTTTGAAAGGAGGAGCATCAAGAATTAGTTTACATCCTCACATTTAATTCTTAGAAATGGGTGAAATTTCTCCTCCCTCTCTGCAAAAAATCAGCCACCAGCAAGCACCCGGCATGGAAAATGCGAGCCTAAGAGTTGCACAAAGTTATAAGCAACTGAAGCAGGAACTTAAAATGGGAAGTGTTGTGGCGCTGTTAATAGGTAGTGTTCCTAGCTCCACATCTATCCGTTTCTGGAGGGCATTAACCATCCCTGACTAGCGGTGTCTGGTCAAGTCAGCAGAAAACTGCATAACAGACTGTGCTGGAAAGAGGAAAACAAGCTTTGGCATTAAGAAATATAAAGCAACAGTCTGCAGTGATGCTCTAGACCCTGCGAATCGTCACAGAATTGTTACCATGGGGTTAGTGCAGATGAGGGGCCAAGTATAAGGCATAACCTGGCACAATCTGATTCATTACAGAGACTTCTGAGGGCGAGGCCAGCAATTCCACAATGCAGTTTAGGTAAGAAATAGCTTGGTTTTCCTGACACCTCTCTCTGCCGGGGGAGGCAGGGCATCTCTCAGTGCTCGGCCAGGGCAGGGAGGCATGTCAGTGCCGAGTCCGGCACAAGGCAGGGCAGATTTGCACCTTTCATCATCTCTGGCAAAGCCCTAGGGCGGGTTTGGAGACCCTCGAAGAGTCCTGTCCCCCTCCGCAGAAGTGGCAGGTCTCCCCGCAGGGGAGTGCAGGCTGCGACTCCTCTCTCTCCTTTTGCTTCCTCCACTCTCTTTTCTCTGCTTCCAGGGCGAGGTGCTTTACCTCGAAACAGCCTGCCGCTGAGTTGCCCTTGCGCTGCCACTGGACGTTTGTAGACTAACTACATAAGGCAGAGGAGCAAGAGAGAGCAAGCCTGAGCCGTCCCCAAAGAGCCGGGGTTATGAGCCAGCAGCGGCTGCCTCGGCCATCCCAACCCGGAGCGTCTCCAGCGCAGGGGGACACCGAGCGCGCCCACCCCGAGGTGCGTCGGGCACCGCCCCTTCCCCGCTCCTCTCCTCGCCTCTCGGCCCGGGAGACGGATGACTGCTCTCCCCCGGCGCAGGCAGCGGCGGGGGTGTGGCCTGCCGGAGGCTGGAGCGGCTCCGGCCAAGCCCCGGCGCGGAGCCCTTCCCGAGCCCGGCCCGTGCCTGCGCCCGCCAAGGGCAGCCCCGAGAAGTTTGCACGTCGGAGCAGCCCGTGTCCCCCCCGCGCCCGCGCCCAGCTCCATCCCCGGGGGCCCGCCCCGCGCCGCCCCGCTGTGTGTGTCGGGGGGGTGTGTGTGTGTGTGTGTGTTTTTTGACGCAGGAGAAATGGCAAATTTTAAGTACGTCATTAATATGGCGCCAAAAGGTTTTTTTTTTTTTTTTTTTTAACAAATTTGAGTTCTTTTTTCTGATCGAAAAGGATAGCACCTATCTGCCAAGCACATAACACGTGTGCTTCGGATAGTTTATTGGCGAAAAAATGCTTTTCTTTCTTTTTTTTTTTTTTTTTTTCCCAGAGGCTGCAGCAGCGGCCGCCGCCCGGGGCACGGGCTGCAAAGTGTGCGGGCTCCGCCGGCCGGGGGCGCGTGTGCGTGTGCGTTGCAATGAGCTTTGCAAAAGCGACCTGATCGGACTTGTGTGTG
>NW_017728914.1:28575203-28629991 GCF_001723895.1 Crocodylus porosus
GGAGCCGGGGCCGGCGCGCGGCGCTGAAGGCGGCGGGGAGCTGCGTTTTTGGAGGGGGGAAGATGCCCGGAGCGGCGCCCCTGCCCGCCCCCCGCCGCTGAGCGGAGGAAGCGCGGGTTCAAAAAGAAACAGAAAGAGGCGGGCAGGGCCCGCAGCGGCCATCTCCGCTGGAAGCAGCCTCGGGGGCTCCGCGGCCATGGAGTTACTTTGCAGCCGCCCCTAGGCGCGGCGGGGGGAGCATCCTCGCCTCCGGCCATGAGACCGGATTGAGCCGGGCCGGGGGGTTGCATGACGGCTCGGATTCCCGGAGCATCCCCCCGCTCCCCCGGGGCGCGCAGCCAGGAGAGGAGCCGAGGTGAGGGCGGCGCGGGCCGGGCCGGGCCGGGCCGGGGGCGCAGGTGGGGCACCAACTTTTGCAGGGTCGGCGCCCGAATTGATGACTGCGGCAGGCGGGGGGGAGGGAGGGAGGCGAGGGGCCGCCGCACCACGCAGTTGCTTTTTCTTTTGGGGGATGCGGGAGTGGAAATGTACCGGGGCGGGCGGCAGGAGGCGTGGCGCCTGTTTACCTCGGCTCCCCGGCCGCGCATTCCCGCACACGGCGGCGAGCCGCCGGCCCAGCCCGGCCGCGGGGCTCCCACCCTCGCCCCCCGGCTGCCCCCTTCCCCACCGCTCCGCTCCCTGCCATGCTGCGGCTCCCCGCTCCTTCTCTCCCTCCCTCTAGGGGGAAGCAACATGCACCCGCGATCACATCTGCAAGGTTTCGCTCCCCGGGCTCCCGGCCTTGCTTTTGCCTGCAGCCGCCTTCCCTTCTCGCAGGGCTGGGGGATGGTTTCACCCGTGGGCAGTCGCCCTGCTTGCATTGACCCTGCTGGAGCAGCGGTAGCAGATGCGATAGCCCTTTCAGGACGTGGGCTTGCATTGCATTGGGAGCAGATTCCTTTTCCAAACGATGCTGAGCCCACCTGTCAGCATCTCTCTTGACAAGGTGCTTTGGGAGTGGGAAGTTTGGAAACTTCTGCTGCAGGTGGAGAGGACTGAGTTGTGCTGCTGAGGTGGGGTTGAAAGTCCCAGGGAGCTTTCAGGCAGCCAGCGCAAGCCTTAGACCAGCTGGAGGACTCTCTGCCAGCCCTAAATCGGATGGTTTTCTCCACTTATCAGCTATTATTAAAAAATAATGCAATTGCAGTTTTAAATCTAGATATCGCTGCCCCCTCCCCCCCCAGCTTCCACTGAGCTCTTTGTAAGAGAGGATCTGGCTCCAGGAGAAAAAAAAAAAGTAGTGTTTTGCTCAGCCTTTCCCTCTGGGGGTAAGGAGCCCGGGTCTTGACGAACTGCATTTGACCTTTAAGCATTTATTGGCCAAAAATAAACTTGAGAGGGAAGTAAAAATAGCTTGCAGAAAGGTTAGATGTATTTCTCTATCGGCGAGTTCAGGTGTGTTGCTGGAAATCAAGGCTGTAACCGCAGGATGGGAGGCGCAGGTGAATTAGAAGTTGGAGGCAGGGAGGGGAAATGAATTTAATTTACTAGTGACTGCCGGGCTCTGAAAGCCAGTTGTCCTGTGGCCCACCCTCCACGCACAGTGCTTGGTAGTTCAATTGGGGGTTCGCAGGTTTCCCGAAAGGCTCCCAGTGGCAGTGACACCCACTGATGGCATTGGGAGTCAAGGGAGCTCAGCAACCTGCAGGATGGGGCCATTCATTCTGTGCACACCGTGCCACGTTCCCATCTTCCCTCACCCCTCTCTGCTCTGTGACACCCTGGCAGCTTGGAGTAACCAACCTCTCTGGTTGTCCCTGACGAGCCTGGACATGCTGAAGAGAGAACAGGATAATTAGCGGGTGAATATCAAAGGAGTCAGGAAAAGAAAGACAAGTCATAAATATGAGTAATAATGGGAAAAGTCCCCTTGTAGATATGGAAAAAAAAATTTGCAAAGCGCAGGGAGTGGGCAGGGGCTTGTTTTGTTTTGAATTTAAATGAGATGAAAATTTGCCCTGGGAACCAAGGCACAGAGCTGGGTTACTGCGGAGGAGAACGAGAGCGCTTGTCTTTCTGCAGAGGTACTTCAGATGCCTTTGACTCGAGCACGTTGGAGCTGACAGGAGCCCACACAAAAATGAGTGGACTAGCTGGGCTGTCTTGGTGCAAGGGGGCCTGGCTGACACTTCCCTCCAGGCTGATCCAGATGGTGCATTCAGCCCCAAAGAAGGGCAGCTTTAAAAACCAGTTGGTGCTTGGAGCCTGTCCTGGAGAGCCAGCCAGCAGCTAGCTAGCTCCCTTGTCCCAGGCCAGCCCCCAGTCCTGTTTGGGCTGCACTGGCCAAGCCAGAGCCTGCACTTGAGATGCAGGGCTGGGGTGGGAGGGGTGGAGCGATGCTGTGCAGGAAGGACCCAGAGGGCAGTATTTTTCCTAATTAACATTGCAAAGTGTTTTAGCCACAGCAAGACTAGACCAGAAAGCAGCACATGTGGGACAAATCCTCTCTTAAAAATGTGTAATGAACCACAGCAGCATTTCAAAGAGCTGCAGGGATTCTCAAATGTGAGCTGATTCCCAGCTGGCTGGGCTTTTAGCTTTCCTCTCCCTCCCACCGAAGCAGGCCTCCCTACACCCAGATGCCCTAGATGCTGGCGCTCTCCCTCTGTGGCCCCCTGACCCGATCAGCACCCAGGTTAATGGGCCAGGTATGCCCTTTTCTCCTAGCCCTGCGCCCCTCTTTCTGTCCATAATGAGACAGATGCCTTTTGCCTTTCTGACTCCTGCTTGACGCTGTTCTCAACAGTTTTCCCAGGGGAAAATAAATCCTTCCTAGAGAGGAAGCTGTTGCTTCCCTGCTTCAATCCCTCTCTGAAAACTTCGGTCTCATAAGGAGCGGTCTCCCCAGTCAGCCTCCTCCTCAAGGACCTAAAACTCAAGAAACTGCCCCGGAGTGCCCCTGAGTGCCCTTGCTGCTCTAGGCTTGTGTCTCCAAGAGGAGGCATACAGAATTTGGCCCGTGGCTTCTTTAGCAAAGTAAAGAGACCTCTTTAAACTGGAAGGCTTGTTCTTTTGCTCTTGTGAGATTATTTGAATGTACCAAGTCCAAACTAGGCCTGATCTCTGTTACTCTTTCTTCATGACAACCCCCTTCATTACTTTAATCCAAAACCCTGCTGGAGTCTAAAGGAATTTTGCCTGGTCAGACTGATCATGTCATGTGGGTTTTGGCTCTAATAAAAGGCAGATAAATAGTTAATGCAAAACGAGAAACTTAGATGCTTCAGTCTTCTAATTCACAAATATGGAAAGAATACAGCCAGGCATGTGTTCTTGTTTTGATTGCATTTTAATTACAGCACAAAAAGAAAACACAACAAAAAATATCTATATATAAGTATATCTCTAGAGATATAGATATCTATATCTATCTATCTATATATATATATACACACACCTATCTGTAGGTATATATCTCTATATATAGGTGTATATATCTATCTATATAGATATCTATATATCAATTACATACACATCTATCTGAAGAGATGGGTTATTATAAGACACTTGGAAAGAAATGTTCTAAAGTGCCACCAGGGGCGCTGCTTTCTATTTGTGTTTCTGTTGCTCTGTTGGAAGAACAAACAGGGAAGTGGTTTCTTACAGCTCAAGACAATTTAGGAAGAGAGCACGGAACATCAGTATATTTTTCTCCACCGCTGCAAAGCAAAAAATCATCAGCAAGAGGGAACTGTGAGCATAAGGGATGCTTTCTGGATAGGTATGCAAAAAAGTACAAGGATTATTTGATGATCACATATTTTTTCTGCAGTTTTCTCTCCTGAGAAGGCCTTTAGATTAATTACAGGTGATGAAGGTAGAGGTTCCAGTTAGATGGTTAGAGTGATTTTAGGAATTTGCAAACGCGGTTTCCTGGATTATTCTGCCTTTCATGTTAAAAAAGTGCCTCTCTGGGAGAGACCTTTGCAGCCAAAATGGATTTAGCATCTGCAGAATTTCTGTACCGTGCTGCAGAAAATACCACAGAAACTGTCTTGTGTTGAAAAGAAGTGCTTAGTTCAAATGCCCTTTTTAAAAAAAGTAATTGAGTTTTGTATTGGGACAGCGTGAAGCTTTGGG
The DNA here is from genome assembly GCF_001723895.1 of Crocodylus porosus. Classification (NCBI taxonomy): domain Eukaryota; kingdom Metazoa; phylum Chordata; order Crocodylia; family Crocodylidae; genus Crocodylus; species Crocodylus porosus. The sequence goes on from NW_017728914.1 coordinate 28,579,323, forward strand.
TCTTTGCTTCAGTATGAACTGCCATGCTGAAACCAAAGTGGAGTTCAGGCTGATTTCGGTGTTGCATGCCTTGTCGCTCAGGTTTTGAGAAGCAGTGGTCCCAGATATACCAGTATGCAAAGTCCTCCAGGATTTCCTGGCTCACCTACCATACCCCAGAGTGCTTCATTCTAGCATCTGCGCTAGAGGATGTTATGCAGCCATGTTGGAGGCCAAATATAGGAGGTGCCAGTGGATTTCCCAGGGCCCATGCAGTGTTAAGGACTCCTTTCAGGCAGGGTGAAGAATTATGCCAAAGTATCTCTCTGTTGAATTCCCCTCAGCCTGATTTAGGGCTCAGTCTGTCCAGCCTTTGGGCTTGACTGAGTGCACAAGGGATAGCTTCCCTTTCCTACAAGGAATACCAGGAAGAGACTGTATCTTGGAGATAGCCCACTGAGCACTGATCCTCCAAAGGTCTCCTTATCCACTCTGGGAAGCCTCTAGTCTCCACCTCATAGGGAAGGCAGAGCCATGGTTCCTAATATAATTCCCCATTTCCTTCCTTGGAAACACCCTGAATAACTATTATTTAAGGCCCTATCTAGTGTGCATCCTCACCCACATACAGATGTGGGTGTAGACTGTAGAGGGTGTTTAGCCTGAGCTTTCTCACCCTCCCATCCATGCAGGGACCTGGGATCTGGGTGGTACAATGTGGGCATTCAGGACTTGGAGAGGCATTTCTCACTACTTGGTACAAGCAAGACAGTCTTACCATCCATTGCCATGACCCCCATGGCTTACGTACCTGAGACCTGGTCATTTGAATTTCTTGGAGGACTGCCATGTTCAGTTGTTTCACATTTCTGCTTATTTCCCAGTCTGAACAGAGACAACACCAGACACGTGACACTTGCTTCTCGTCTATTTCCAATCAATTTTACTTTCAGTTTTCCAGGCCGTAGAGCATTGCTGCAAAGTTTGAGTTGCGGCCACTTCAGTGAATGTTTGTAAAAGAAACGGGCTTCTGTTTCTACTGGATTTTGTAAGCTGACATGCATAGATGCTTCTCTGGGTTTTTGGTTCTGTAAACCATAGATTTTGGGCCTTGTGTGACCTGACAGTGGCCATTTAAAAGAATTGCAATTTTTTTTGGTGTTCGTTTATGACTTTAATAATGGCCTGCTATGGGGAATAGGTCAGGAAATGGCCAAATGAAATTAAAACATAAATCAAGATTCCTCCGAAAGGGTAGAATACACGTGTGGACTTAAAAAAATTACCCAGTAATATGCTTTCAAACAACATTGCCTCTGAAAACTTCCTCTTTTGCAGACCTGGCAAGACCCTTACGGCTGTGTTTTCTCTGCTGGAGATGATGACATAACTAACACGTAAAGCAGCGTTAGGAATGTAGGGAATGTAGCTCCCAGCACTGCGCTGGCGTGCGCCTGAGCGATGGCTCAGTGAGCTAATCAGCAGGTTGGGGATGCTTAGACTCCCTGGAACCACATGTTCAGATGCTGCTAGAGTCGACTCAGCTGTTTATTCTTTCGGGGCAAGCAAGTGGAGTACCAATCTGTTTGCAGTTTGGGGGATCTTTCAGATACAAGGTTCAAAAAGCTGCTTCCAGCTTTGTCTGCAAGTTAAGAGTGTTTTCCTGAAGGGCTGTGCTTGGTCCTAGTTCCCTTGGCAAAACTTCTCCTCCTCTCGCTCGTGCAGTGAATGGTGCCTCATTTGGCTGTTGTTTCAGTGGTGCTCGATGTATATCTCACCCCATCTAGCTCAAGTTAGCGGATCAATCCAGGTTTGTACTGGAGTAAGTAGAATAGAATTTGGCTCGGTGTAGCCTGGCTCCACTGAAATCAGTGTCAAAACAATTGACTTAAATGGAGCCAGGATTTTATAGCACTTTGAATGAAAGATACAATATAAATGCATTATTATATATACAGACTTTGCAGTGATTCTGCACTAGGAGTTCACATGGACTTTGGTGGGAGAGGTGTGTGGGATGGGATGACCTCATTTCTAGCTTTATCAGATTACTCTTTGCCCTTCTATAAAGGTGTCTTTCCAAAGGTCCTGAGGTGGCTTGCAATTAATGTTAGCCTACCAACTCCTGGCAGGGAAGTATTCAATTCCATTTTTTTCTTTAGAGAAAGATTCAGTGACAAGTCAATGGCTGTGCGAGACATCTTGTTAGTAAACCAGGCCACAGTCAATCTGGGTAAAATCAGTGGAGCTTTTCTCAAGTGCGGAAGACCTCAAAGTTAGCGCCAGTCACTAAACTCCCAGACCTGGGCCTTTGCCCACGTAGCACCCCCTCTGATTCTGGGGAATGCCTAAAGTGTCAGTGGTACCATCTTGTCTTCTAGGAGAGCCATGGGCAGCCGGTGCGTGCTTTGGCATGTAATAGAAACTCCCGTGGGCATCTACTAGACTGTTTTGGTTTCTGTCGCTTTCTCGTTCTTCCCATTGGCACTCTTTTATCCCTCTGACTAGTAGCCCAAACAGGAGAGCAGCAGCTCCGTCGTTGTTTCCGAATCACATTTTCCAGTTAGACCCAGTAGGAGCCAGTTTAAAACAGGTAAAGACAGGTAAACTGTGTTAAATCTGTCTTCTGTCTCTTTTCCCCCAGGCAAAATCTAATGGCTACTAAGTACAAGGCTGGTTTAATAACATTTGTTTCCCCTTGAATCACTGGAGAACAGTATTGATATTGCCATATTCTCTAGGAACAGCTTTAATCATGTTTTGACAGGGCAATGCTTTACCGCAACAGGGATAGTTAAAATGTTTATGTTACTTTGTAGTATTATCCTTTATAATGGTGTGATAAAACATAGCACATGTATTGAGAAATAGAGGCATTGCTAGGATTTTATATGCTCAGATATTTGTGGGAATTCTCATATTCTTCAGGGGGAAATGGCTTACTATGGCTTGCAGTCAGGTTTGGTTTGCTGCTAATAGCTGCTGAGTTGAAACCACACACACGAAATGTATCCAAATGTTTTATTCCCTTTTCCATTTATGATTTTAGTCAGAAATAGCATAAATGCAATCTAAGCACTCCTGGTTTCTTAGGAAATAATTCAGCAGTTGCTGGGAAGATTTCCACGATAAATTTAAAAAGCATAGGTTGTTTTATGCATCTGAACTTTAATGTTTTGGGGGAGCTGATACGATTCAGCCCCTCCGTAGCACTTTTTATGCTTAGCTTTCCATGGAGGTAGCTCTTTGTTAGCAGCATTTCACACATGAGGAACCTGTGGCAGGTCAAGATTAGGAACTGATGTTTTCTAAACAGTAGCTGTGGTGCTACTTTGGGTGATTCAGTTACTGAGCATCCAGTGTTAGATGCCCAGCGGCTGATTTTTCAGGCAAGTCAAGGACTTGCTGCTCCCACTGACTTCTTTCAACTCTGACTTGGCCCTGGGTTCTTTCTAGTGTGGCCACGAGCATTTAGTAGCCAGCTTTGAATAGGGAAATCGCCATGCAAAGCTGAGACAAGAAAACAATCCTTCTCCATTCTAGCAGCAGGGAGAGTTGGGACAGAAATATCATCTCCCTTAAAGTTTCATAAAGCAGGGTTTCAGTGCTATTCTCCTATATTCATTAAGGCCCCCAGTACTTCTCTGTCATTAAGGTATGTATTTGCTGGTGTGGTTAGGTTAATGTGATGTGTGGATATTCAGAGATATCGGTGATTAGGTACTATAATGAGTTTCCTGAACAGTAAGCGTAATGTTCAATTTCTTTTGTTACAGATGGAAGAAAAACGGCGAAAGTACTCGATCAGCAGTGATAACTCAGACACCACTGACAGTAAGACCTTTAATTCAAGGCTTTGAACAAGATAACTAAGCGATTCACCTCCAGCAGGGAGAACATTTGAATAATTACTTTGCAAAGAGACAGGAAAGCTGCATTTACGGGGTAGTCTCGGAACAATAAATTGTACACTGGGATCAGTTTTTCAAAAATGCATTACTGATGTACAACAACTTGATATCAATTTAAGTGCCTGGTTCTGGGCGTCTCTTATCTGATGAGTGTCCTCCTCCTGTGAGCAGTTTGGGTGAGGAAGAGCTACAAAGCAGCACAAACTGCAGAACCTCAGATGAAACAAAGCGCTTTTTAGACAGGAGACTGCAGACCATCTTCACAGGTTTAATACATTCTGGGGTGGGGAGGGACTTTAGCTTTAGATGGAGTACTACTGGTGGGAAGTAAAGTTTTAACAGAGAAATTAAGTGTCAGATACCCCTTGGAGTCGGTGTGAGTATGGAACCTCATTCCAGAACTTGAGCTAGACTTGTGTGAGTAAAACAGCATTTAGGCCCCTATTTAGCCATGCCAATAAGCACATGCTTAATTTTGGGTGTATGTTTGACTTCATCCGTGTTCAGCAAAGCACTGAGGCATAAACCTAATTATATGATCATGCTAAGTGCTTTGCTGAATCAGGGCATTAAGACATAGCCCTATCAGTTGCAGAGAACCTTCCACTCCCGTTTGCTGCCATGTTTTCACAGCAGAGGAACTTAAAAGGAATCGTGCCTTTAACACTCGTTACTCCGTAGACTCTAATGTGATCCCTCAGCCAATCTGTTTAGTCTTCTCCTGGTCACTCGTGGTTTAAGATACAGGATTAGTGACCCCAAGGACCAGTAAGTATACACGGGCTTCTCTGAGCCTGGGGTGCTGCATACTTGCAGAAACAGGCTGTTAGATTGCCCAAGACTTGGAGGGTCTCAGGTGTCAGGAAAGGGATGGCTCGATGGGATATTTTTCCTGCTGGATTACAGCAGGTTCTGCAGTTCCCACAGCTGTAGGCAGAGTCCGTGTCATCTGTGACAGTGACTGTCTAAAGGATCTCCAGTGATTTACATGACACTACCTAAGTGGTCCCAGTCCTGTGCCTGGGAGACAGGTGCCTGTACCAGCACTGGGTGTCACATTTGCTGCTTCTGCCCCAGGAAACTGTTTTCCTCCTAAGGTTCGGGACAGGACAGCTTAACTGAAGCTTGCAGTGCTGCCCACCGTGCGATGCCTGCCCCTCGGTTTGGTCTAATCCAGCACCTGCTGTATCTTGGTTACGTTCCAGCACAGGTCTGGAACCCTCTAGGTCTTCGGTTGGGCCCATTTCGAGTGCTTCAGGCTCCAGGCCCATTTCTTTGTAAAATGACCTATAAAAGTCATTATCTCTGGGCTGTCCCTACATGTGGAGGTTAAGCACTACCCTTCCCAGCCCTCTGGGGCCCAAAGCCTAAGAGTCTTGGTACAAGCACCATTGACTACCTTCTGTGCAATTTGGGCTTAGGGCATCTTTAATCACAGTATTAAACAACATAGCTTTATCTCTATTGGACTTTGGTATGTATGCTGCAGGTGATACTTAGCTGATGACAAATGCTCTCTCGCAGCCTAACTGTAAACAACATGGAGACCTGTTTTACGCCTTTGCCAGAACGAGATGGTAGCTGTGTATTATCTTGGTTCACATGGTTTTAAGGCTGTATTGTAGCTGGCTTAGGGGTGGGAATTATTGATCTGATCTCACAGTGAAAGTGAGAGGCCAGTTTCTGTCCCCTTTACTCATTGGGTAAAGGCTATTTGAGTGGTAATGGCTGCAGGATGAGGCCGTGTGCAGTGTACTTTGTCCCCATGCTCCATTTATATATTTGTATTATCTAAACTGAGTTCCCTTTATATTGAACTCACTATCATGGCATCTGCCCTTATGCTGCAGCAATCAAGACAAGCATCTTTGGCCAGCAGCTGGCAGAAACTAACTTAGTTCTGGTTCTACTGCCAGTAAAATAGGTGCAACAACTAACGTATCCACAAGGAGCTTTTACATCTCTTTTTCTCTGCACCTGAAAAAGAACCCAAATCTGAGATGCATCCAGCTGCCTGAGGGACCAGATTCCAAAACCAGGGTCACCCCCCAAGAACACCTTGGGGACAGGCATCTCAACTGCTATAAAGCAGCATGTGGGAAATGGATTCTCCGAGACAGAGATGGAGAGGGAGAGTTCACACTGGTGCCAAGGATGGAAGCTCATTATCGACATTTTTTGTATTTTATTACATTTTTAACAAATGACATATTATTCTTTGGAGACTTAGTACAGATATTCCCTGAATTATTTAGCACATCAGGGTCTTAAGCTCCTGTTGTTCTTGTACGCTTTGATGGAACCCTAGACTCTCCAGAATACAAATGACCCTGACTTTTGAACTGAGAGCTACATTCTCAGCTGGGCAACCTCACACGTCTCCCTTGATTTCACCAACTTACATGGAGGGACTCAAATGGCTGATTTACACCTGCTGAGAATCTGGCCCTACACCTGTACACATGTGTGAAGCCTTTGTGTTGTATGAGCTATGCTTCTGCCAGCTTCTTTTGTGTTTTGGTTTTGTTTATGCACCAGGTAGAGGCCTCCTTGCATCTGCCCATTCATCCATCAGGGGATAAAATCTAAGCCTGAATTGGCTTAAGTTATCAGTGTATGTAATTCTTAGTCAACATAAATTACTTTTATGTCTGACCCAGATATAAAATATCTATACATAGAAGTATGTGGAGGGGCACTGTTGTATTACAAGGTGGAGTTTCCATTTTTATCATTATAGTAGCGCTTCAATAATTATGCTATTATTATTTATTACACACTCTTAAGTAATAATTATTGAAACATTCATATAATAGTAAAACATTATGTTGGGTGAATAGACTTTATTCTTCCATCACATTTCAGTAGTAAAACATCCATCATTTCATCCTTGTTGTCATTGCTGCTTCTGTCGTCGTTATTTGCTTGGTGATACACATGACTCAGAATAATGAGAGCGCATTAATAATGATCCCAAGGTAAAGTGATCGTGAGTCCTAAGGCAAAGGCATATTTACTGCTGCAGCGTGATGGGAGTATAGGGCATTTATACACGTGCTCTGGAGACATAGGGGGTGCTTTAATTAGCGCAGCTCTGAGAGCTGTGCTAATTAAGAGTGCCTCTGAGCATCATGTGTATCAGCATCCCTGCGCTGAGAAGTGGTGGTGGGGTGCTTTGAACTAAAGCTCATTGAATGAGCTTGAAAGTGCTTTGCCACCATTTTTCCGTGCAGGGATGCTGATACGCTGGAGGCTGCTGGAATGCTTTCATTTCCATGCTTCCATGATTAATCAAATCTGCTCCAATGCGCTGGAATTACAGCATGTAAGAGCGGGCTCCCTGCATGTGTATAGAAGCCCACAGAGTCTGTTCACTCAACATAGTGTGTGTAATTCTCATTATATACATCTGGAGGCTGTTGGACTGCATAACAGTATGGAAGAGCTGGGGTTATGATCCCAGGTTCCCCCTTCACTGTCAAATAGATGGGGCATGATTTGGATAGGCATCTGTGGCAAGGCAGGAGGTGCAGCTGAGGATCAGATCCCATGGCGCCTTTAAATGAACCTGTGCCAGGGGGTTAAGAATCATATTTCCCCACTTTGTAAAGCTCTTTGAGTCTGCCGTTGTGAATTGCCATATATGTATTTTATTACCTGTCTTCATAGACCCAGATTCACTTCTGCATTAGTGTAAACCTGTTGGCTACAGGAATACCAAATAATGGAACAGAGGAGTTAATTGTGGAGCACTTGTAGGTTCTTGCTCTTCTAGCCTTTGCTGTATTGTAGTTTTGGTCTTTCTGTGGTTTATATTCTGAGCACTTGACAGCCCTAGAATCAGGATAGTTCTTATCTACAGACTAGATATGAGTAGCACAGTAGTAGTGGGAGCCTCCTCATGCTGCCCCATCTTCAGGACCCCACTCTGGCACCATGCCCTCGCAGGTCCCAGGAACACTCTGGTAGAGACAGGGCTTGAGATGGGTACTGCTAGAACTGTGATTAATCTCTTCCGTATGTAACTGGTATCTTTTGTCTCATTAAAAGGTCATGCAACGTCAGTGTCAAGATGCTCCAAACTTCCAAATACAAAATCCAACTGGTCAAGACAGAAGGAGAAAAAGCCCTCAGAGGTGGGTAGCATTTTTGTTTCTAAGGAGCTCCCATTTCTACAATTTCAGCACCTGTTCAGGAAATTGGGATATCTAAAGCTGCCTGTAGGCAGAGGACCCCTCTTAGAAGCCTCCTACGTGTCAACATGCCCTTAGCAGTAGAGGCACAGTCTGCTGCCATGTTACCGTGGGCCTCTGGCTGTCCACTCCATGGGACCCTTCCTCCCTATATCTGCTGAGAATTGTGCACAACAGCATGGAGTTACAAGGTGGGGAATGGATTGTCGTGAGGCAGCTAGGATGGAGGTGGGGGGATCTGTCTGGAGAAGAAGCAGGATAGGGCTGTGTATATTACCTTCCATAGGGACTTTCCTGTTTCAGCCAGGGAAATGGGTGTTCATAATGTGTTAACTGCTTGAAAGTCTCTAGTACATTATGAGCCAGAGTTACAGGGAAGGATTCTCTTTGATTTTAGCATGAGTGGTGGCAGGTTCTGTTACAGTATCTCTGTTTGTCTGCTTGCTTAGGATTACCAGTTGTCTTAAACCCTACAGAAAGAAACATCTTTCCCAAGTTATATTCTTCCATCATGTAATTAGCTGCCTCTTAGATTGTAGATTTTGACTTCTGGCATTATGAAGAGTTGAATTAATTGGTCACATAGGGTATGGGCATGAGGTCAGAAGAAAGTACCCTTAGTTTCATATGGAGTGTCCCTTCTGCATGAGTAGCACGCAGAAGGAACTGTTAAATAGAAGATAATACAGTTGAAGTGGTACTTAATGTAGAGAGGGACACAGGGTTTTATTGTTTCCATTCATGGGGGCACTTGTCTTTTAGGAGGATATCTTTCTCAGTGCCTTTCCCTTTATCTACTAGCAGGGGGTAAAAGGCACTGCCCAAATTACAGATGAAATTGTGGTAGCTGCTACACTTGCTGCTTCCAGATTTGTAGCATGGTTTCTTTTGAGCAAATCGGAGAGGAATTGCTTTTTTCCTGAGAACCATGCTGTGATTGTGTTATGATACCATGTTGTGGGGAACGAGTCTGCATCATGTTGTGCCTACATTGGTTGTCAGAAATAATTCCTATAGGCATGGAAACACTATACTAAGCATCTGCTGTGTGATAGCAGCAGCATTTAAAGATGGTCATTGTTATTTCATTTGCAGTCTGAACTGAGCTTGAGAGTAATATCACTCACTTTTCCTTTGGTCACTGATCCAGAGTTGAGTCTAGATAGATGTGGAAGAGGTCTGTGTTGGTGTGACTGACATTTTATTCCAGCTTCCCCCTAGCACGTGCTAGGGCATTGATGCTCATCAGGGTCCAAGGGCACCATGTGGTGCTTCCAGATCCTTTGAAGGATGCAGCAAGGTGTGAGGAGATCAGCACAGGCTCAGGTTTGTCCTGCCCTGGCTGCTCCCCTGCCACCACTGTGAGGCCCCTCTGTGGTGAGGTAAGCACTGTAATAAATACATTTGTTTTTGAAATGGTGTGTCACTCAATTCACAAAAGTCTTGGAGGGGTGCCTGGAGTCTAAAGAGAACCATTGTGCTAGGGACTCCATCTCGCTTCCCTCCCTGTGGTTTGAAGCCCCAAAACCTACTCATTTCCACTGAATTTGGCCAAGTGTGTGCATGAACTCCTTAACAGCTCCAGTTTGCATCAAACTGAGAAGAGATTTGGGGGTGGGTCTTGGTGTGCTGTGTTCGCTACCCAAATTAGATGCAGTTCCCTTTCATTAAACAGGTAAATCTGAAATTCTGCATGCTGACAAATCTCTAAAGCTTCATTGGTTTTGGCCGTGGCAATCCAACAGACATTTTCTCTCCAATACCCACTGTAGCAGCTGAAGTTGGTGGCGACTTTCCAGATAACAGATAAACCTAGATTTAAACATCAGAACAAGGGGAAGGGCAGGTGTTAAGCCTGGTCATGTAAGGTTTATTTTATACAGGCCCACTGAGATGAGTGACCCAGTTCCTTCTGTTAGCTGAACCATTAAAAAAAGGAAGGAATTCTCAGCATTTTCTTCTTGGGTATGGTGACTGCTTTCTGTGGGGTAATGGCTTCTCCTGGGCCTGGCCTATGCCTATGCCTGTGTGTTATACATTTTGAAAGACATGAAATTAGATATGCTTGGATATTTGATTTCCAGAAAGTCTAATATCTGTAAACCTACTAGAACCAGCTGCCTGATTGGTGATATGCCTCATTCATCACAAAGCAAAGGGGAACTACCTGGGCCTTTTGGAATGACATCACCAGGTGGGAAAGCTGCCTAGTTTCTGTGCCACAGGCCAGGGCTCTGCCAATGCAGTTCCCTTGAAAAGTGACCCCTGTCAAGCATCCTCCTTTTGGATTTACAGGAAAGACACACTCACTGGTACTGAGTACCAGTATAAGATGAACTGAACTGAAAGTTTCTAGAAGCCAGCTAGAAAACAGCATTCATCTGTTTACAAATTCTTTGAAGATGAGTCAGGTTCAAACACTTCTCATCTTTGAGGAAGTTCAGATCCAGACCCAAATATAACAGGTAGAATATACCCATTCTTATAATATAAATATAATTATATATATAATACACTATGTATGCAATATTATATATTATACATATACTATAATTATATATCTATATGCTTATATGTGTGCGTATAATATTGTATACAAATTCAAAGTATAAATAAAATACACACACACACACACACACACAGAGTAAAAGCTCTGTTATCTGGCATCCCCCAGTCATGGGGGATGCCAGTTAAACAAATATGCCAGTTAATCAGAAGTGCGCCATCTGGTGCATTCCCTGGCATCAGTGTGCCGGGGGACAGGGAGGGGGTCCCTGTGCAGGCTGCTTTGCCCCACTTAGGCTGCTTTGCTGTGGGCCGAAGAAGTGGCAAGAACTCTGCTTGCGGTGGCAGCGAAACCCAGAAGTGGTGCTTCTGGTTTCGCTTTTGCCACGTCCCTCGGATGCTGGTTAATAGAGTTTTCCAGCTAATGAAGTGCTGGTTAACACAGCTTTTGCTGTATATATAATACTCCTATAGTGAGTAGAACCAACCTGAGATCTGGGGCCACTTAACTTCAGGAAAGTTTGCGTCTCGCATTGTATCCAAGTCAGGGTGACTCCTTCTGCTTTATGAACTGCTATACACGGGGGGGACCTGTTCTCCAACCAGTGGAATAGAGTTAGCTCAGGAATGGAGCAAAGAAATGGAGCCACAGTTTAACAGTGCACAGCAGTGATAGACACCTATTAAGACAGAAAGTGAAAAAGAGTGTCATAGCAAAACTGAAATTACAGGGGGATTTTTGGGAGGCAAAATGTAATTACCCAAGTTGGAATATAGCTAGGACATTCATATTTAACCTCCCAGCTTTTAGAAAAAGTTTCATAGTTTTATAGTTAGTAGGGTTAGAAGGAACCTGAGCAGATCATCAAGTCTGACCCCCTGTCATGGCAGGAAAGAGTACTGGGGTCAAACGACCCCAGCAAGGTGTTTGTCTAGTCTTCCCAGGGTAGGAGCCAGCACCACTTCTCTTGGAAGTTGATTCCAGATACTAGCCGCCCTGACCGTGAAGTCGCGCCTCTTGATGTCTAGCCTGAATCTACACTCAGCCAGCTTGTGACTGTTATTTCTAGTCACTCCTGGCGGTGCTCAGGGGAACAGGGACTCCCTGAATGCCTGCTGGTCCCCCCTGACTAGCTTATAAAAGGCCACAAGATCCCCCCTCAGCCTTCTCTTGTGGAGGCTGAATAGGTTCAGGTCCCATAGCCTCTCCTCGTAGGGCCTGCCCTGCTGTCCCCGATCATGCGAGTGGCCTCTTCTGGACCCTCTCCATGCTGTCCACATCCCTCCTGCAGTGCGGCGCCCAGAATTGGACGCAGTACTCCAGCTGCGGCCTGACCAGTGCCGCATAGAGGTGGGGGATCACCTCGTCGGACCTGCTTGAGATGCATCTGTGGATGCATGACAAGGCGCGGTTGGCCTTCCTGACCACATCCCAACACTGTTGGCCCATGTTCATTTTGGCATCAGTAATGACAAGATCCTTTTCTGCCTCTGCACTGATGAGAAGGGAGTGACAAGTGTCATGGTAAATTTAACAACCAGGAGTGCTAAAGTACTCAGTGCTTCATCTCAAATCCTGCATGTCCAGTAGCCCAGTCCATGCCCTTTTGGAGCACTCTTCTATAGGGATTCAGGGCAGAGTGAATCACCGGCACCGATTCCTACAGTGTGGGCATTCCTCAAAGACTGACCCAGTGTTAACCTGGGTAGCTTGGTAGATGCAACATGATCACAGTTCAGGGTAGCATTTCTGGTGGTCTGTCTCCTGAGTAATTGTTCCTTGATTGCTTCTAGGTTTTTAGCATGAGCCATCATCTGGTTCCAAAATGTGTCCTGTCTTTGCGATGGGTTTGGAAACACACCCACCCACATCCATCTTGTGCAGTGTACAGAGGTGCAGTTTTCTTTAAGACTGTATTATATATGATGGAGGCTTCCGAGGGAGGAACAGCCTGAGAGAGGTATGCTGATAGCATGAGGAGCCAAGTCTTGGTCCTGCAAAATCCTGCACCTGAACACGTCAGGATGTTAGAAGACAAGTGTAGCTATTTCCAGATCTGAACCCAGATCCGGATTTGTCACCGTTAAAATGATCTGAACCAAAACCTTCACTCCTGCCAGCTCTGAACTGTGAAATGTTTGCACTCCATCTCACGCTTTGTCCCCCACAACTTTGTGGGGAACCACTTCTGTAGGATAGTTTAGTGGAAACCAGTGATTTCACATACCTGGATAATCCCAAATTACTTTCCAGTGTCTCTTTCAAAGCGGTGTTCCTTCTTGTCTGTGAACAGGTTGGAGGCTGAGCTGCCATCTGCATTCCTTATGACAACATAAGCAGGAGATAAAGAATCAAAGGCAGGAGGCTACACAGTTATTAGCTAGGTCAGGGGGTGATGTTTATTATGAAAGACTATGTGACAAGGGATTAACCATACACATTAAAAGCCCAACATAAGGCAACTGGAAAAACAAGCTTCTTAGCATGGAAAAGTACTGAGCTGTTTGTAAACATCTGTGATGCAGGCCATTGCCAGGGAGCATAGTCATTTTTAGCAGTGCATGTTATAGAGGCCTGTCTGGGTTTTTCACACGTGCTGGGCCTGAGTCTCTGTTGTGCTGCAGTTTTTTAGTTCTTTCAAGTATTGCAAAGGTGAGAATTGTCCTTCCCTGGAGAACAGCTCAGGAGTGAGCTGGAAAAGCCTTGCACTCCCTCCGGTATGGTGGATGCACTGCACAGCACCTTCCCTGGCTTGCCCATGCATGGAATGGAGAGCACAAATCCCTTGGACAGCCTTGGCATAGAGACAGCAGTCGCAGGGTTCAGCTGTCAAGAGTACCTGGCACCCACTGGGTCTGTTAGCATCCTTTTCCCTTACTCCTTGGGAATTCGTATGACTTTAATTAAAACTCAAGACATCTTTGCCTGCACTCCCAGCCTGATCTTAAGCTAAATCCTCCCACCTAGCCCTGAGTATGATGGCTGAGTCGCCCAGACAGCACAGGGCTCACAAAAGCCCCAAATAGAGAATGTGGGGAGGGGTTCCTCTCAATGCCAAAGGACCTGGGGGAGGGCTGGGAGGAAACCTGTTGCATGTAGCAGAATTTTTTTCTCCTCTTTGATGCTGGGACTGGAGATAAAATGGGCCTTGACCACGGGGCTCCATGCGGCTTCATTCTTTACCTGTGGATGAGGCCAGCCCTGCCACCCACCAGAAGGGCTGCAGTGCAGGTTTAGTTACTAAGCTTTCTGTGCTGTAAGAAAGACAGAGGGAAAAAAATCCATCCAAAAAAGAAAGGAGGTATTTGCTCAGCCAAAAAAACCGAGACTTCATTGAGAGGGTTGTAAATTGAATCCAGCGTTTTTGTCAGTTTTCCCAAACCAGTGTGGTCATGACAAATTAATGCCATTGTCTTTTGATTGCTGAGAAGGGCAAGACAAATATGCTGCTTGTTCCCACTTTAATTTCTATTGTTCGCTGAACCCCTAGTATCCAACATTTTGAGAAGGAGCAAGAGTAGATTAAAGGATACCAGATAGGCTCCCAAATGAACAAATTAAGTCTCTGTTTTTCTCACAGACAGATAGTATCATTGCTCACAGATACACATTTAAGCACTGCCACATTTCTTACCTCTGCCATTGAATATTGCCTCTTCCTCTCACTTGGAGTAAACTAGAACAATGTGACATAATGCAATCGGATATGAAGGGCACTGGCTGGAGCAGTGAAGACAGAAGTGAAGCTGAAACGGACAGCTAAGGTCATTAACAGTTTGGGTGCCAGCTGATACAAAAGGAGCATGTACAACCAACAAGCCTCCCCAGGGCTTTTACTGCAGACATCACTACTTAGGTTCATAGATGTCAGGGGCTGGAAGGGACTCGCAAGATCATCGGGTTCAGGCCCCCTGCACTAGGCAGGAAAGACAACAGGGGTCAGGTGGCTCAGTTGACCCACTACTTGGTTTGCTCTTTTTCAAAACTTAGTGAGGAGCTAGTAGCACTGGGTACAGGCCAGGCTAAAGTCCTGCAAGATTGCTCTGAAAAAACAGGATGGCTTAAATGGTCTTGTTTAGTCCTTTTGCATATGACTTCTCCATGCAGCATCTCCCTCGATACCCTGACATTCGGCATTCCTGCGCTTTCATTTCTCTGCTTCCCACTTGAATCTGCTGCTGTACTTTATCCCTACCTTATGGGACCCTGCTATTCGAACCCTGGGCCCCTCCATCCCAGATCTGCCAATCCTAGCTCGCAAAACACTGGCAAACAACCATCTGCCCTCTGTACATGGGCTTGTAAAACACTTGTGCATGCATCCATGTATCTACCTCCTTAAGTGAGGCAAAAACGACCCCTGAAGAAAAATGCATTTATTACCAAATTAGAAGAAAATTATCAGTACTTTCCATTTCCAATAACTTACAAGTTTTCCATTTGGAAGGATGTGGCCCTTGCTGCACTGGTGATTACTAGGTACTATGTGTCATCAGTCAAGACTGCAATCAGAAAGAAAAGAGTGTTGTACCAAACCCCTAAAAGAAAACCTGATAGATTAGTTTCAGAAAACAAAAAGCACTCCCACGTCCTTCATGCTGTGAACCATTGCTGCACAACCACAGAAAAATTATGCCCATCATTCAAAGTGATGTTCATAGAGCCAAACGGAATATGTTAACTACCGAGAAATTGTCCACAATAAATTGTGTGTTACTGTTGTGGATCGAAAGACAGCAGTGAAAAATTCCAAATTATTAGGTTTATAAAAGGGAAGAGATTCAAATGTGAGATTTCAAAAGCGGATAAAGGTCATTAAATTTCCACCTGTACTGTATCCTGTCTCACTGGCTAATATATTCTGTTTTTCTACATGCACTTGATTTTGAGTGATGGGTATAATTTCCCTCATGTTTTCTGCCAGTGCTTTGCAGTACAAAGCATTTCAGAGTAGTTGTGATTTATTTCTGCTTAAACTTTTGAGGACAAAAAATGTTTCTCTATAAACAAAGTTTGAGCGGTAAGTGCTTTTGCTCTTTGCTGGGGGTTCTGGAGCAGTGACTTACAATATCCTGAAGACATCACTCATGTTGTTATTCTGCCCTTGACAGTGGCAAAAGTCAGTCGCCAGAGCGTACGCGAAGGATGAAGACTTGCAGTACAGCCCCATGTCAGGCAAAACCCAGTTGAATCAGGACTTCCAGTTTTGGTCCTGTAAGGGTCAGTTTGTGTTTTATGGAGCTAACTGCATGGTTTATGTGTGTTCTGCTTTCACCCTAGATGGTTTAGGAAGCGGATATTTGCCACAAGGTTGGATCATTACATTAGAATGGAATTAATATTTCACTACAATAGAATTAGACTTTATGAGCTCTGTGGAGCATGTCTTGAACCTGTTGAAGTCAATGGAAATCTTGCCATTGGCTGTAGCATGGTGCAAAATCCATCCTGTAACACTGACTTATTACTTAGGCAAATTGAAAGCCCCCAGGAGTTTGCACTGTTTGTGGATTGTGATTCTCCCCACCCCTCAGACCTCTTCCTGTATTGGTTGGTAGGCCAGCAGTAATCAGTAGTACTGGTTGCTAGGTCAAGGGACTGGTATCTTTAGAGGACCAAGTCCTGCAAGGGGCTGGGGCCTCCTAGGAGAGTCTGAGTGACTGAAAAAATATATGGTCCTTTCAGAGAAAGGGTCTCAGAATTCAGTTCACAGGACTGAACCTGTGGGGTGGCCCCAGAGCACTGCTGCCCCCTTATCTCTGCGTGGTTTTGCTGCCTGGGAAGTCTGGGCTGCCATAAACCTAGCCTGATGCAAGTCTCTTTTCAAAAAAAAAGCTGATAGAACAAAGCACTCTATTTATACTTGTGGATAATTGGTAAAAATGGGGAAACAGATATCACATGCTGAGGGGGCTTTTAAATAATACTCATCATAGACTCATAGAGATTAGGGTTGGGAAGCGCCTGTTAATATTATGCATCCATCTAGCCTATGTTTGATTAGACACATTCTGTTCTCCCATAGCACAGCACAATGCAGTGTGCATTCATACGATGCAGAATCCTAAACAA
This sequence comes from Crocodylus porosus, assembly GCF_001723895.1. Lineage (NCBI taxonomy): Eukaryota > Metazoa > Chordata > Crocodylia > Crocodylidae > Crocodylus > Crocodylus porosus. The sequence continues at coordinate 28,595,984 of NW_017728914.1, forward strand.
TAGTTCATGGACTCATTGGAGTTTTAAAAGCTAATTAAAAACAGTGCTAGACATGTGTTTCTTTAGTTTAGATTTAAAGACCAAAACAGATTCAGCTCCTTGGATCTCAGCCAGAAGCTGATTTCACACAAGTGGAGACTAGTTACTAAAGTATCTGGATCCAATACTTTCAGATTGATGTTTGGGACTAACTAGATAATTGGCAGCTTCAGACCTACCATGCAGTCACTTTAAAAGCACAGCCCTTGACTAAGAACTTAAAGCTGGAGCTGAATGTCAGCAAGACTGGATAGGCCACTCTATTAAAGGGTTTTGTAAGTGAGTAAAAGAGCCTTGAAATCGATACAGGAATTTTACAGAAAGCCAGTGAAGAGACTCAGAAGTGGGACTGATAGGCAGAGAAAAAATGTGAAGCGGTAAGAAATGGAGCAGAAATGTTTTGCAGTAACTGAATCCTATGAGAAGTGGCACAGTCTGAAAATCCTGCAGCTATGGAATCAAAACAGTCGAGTGTAGATGTGACAGGATCGTTGGCCACCACCCCCAGATTTTTTTCAGCTGTATTTCAAAGAAAGTCCTCGGGACAGTGAGAAAATGATTTCCCAGAGGGATAAATCGGGACATAGTGACACCAGGGCTGCCCATATTTGAAATTGGGTGTTACAGGAACATAGAGAAACGTGCTTGCAGTGGGGTTGGTTGTAAGGAAACTCCATTTTTAATGAAACGGAGTGAAGGGCTCCAGTCGTAGTGCATCACAGGACACACGTTGCAGTTCAGATTCCAGTTTATTCTGACTGAAGCACTTACAGTACAGTACTGCCTGGCTGGTGCTCGCAGGGGGGCACCATTGCCTGTCAAGGGGTGCACCAGTGCTCTCAGGTGCACGTGCACCCCCGTGCACCCTGAACGTGACACCACTGCTTTCCAGATTAATCTAACCTGCCTAGGTTGAACCAGTTTGTAACAGTACAGACATCCCCGCTGGACTGGGAAAATGAGGACACATGCCTGCAGTTGCTCAGGCCAGGGGCTGGAGCGTGCTAGAGAGTGCCCTCAGCTGCAGGGGAGCTTTGCTGGGTGGGAGGACATGGCCAGGCTGGGCTGAACTGGCCAGAGAGGTGTTTAATTCCCCCTCCCTGTCCCACTGGCAGGGACCTGAGCCGGGCCTGCCAGGGACTCCCCCCTTGCTGCTGCATCAGGATGCTGCCGTGGCCCCTGAGGCAGAGGTGGGCAGAGGGGGGGGTTAGTCTCCCCTCTATTTCCACTGCCCCCAGCAGACCGCAGCTGAATCTGCCTGCCGTCACCACCATGCTCACTTCTTGCGGCATCACCACCATGCTCACTTCCTGCGGCAGAATAAGCCCCTTGCTGTCCCCTCCACCAGGCGCTGGAGGGAGGGGAATAACCCTCATCCCTGCCCCACCCGAAGGGACCCTGCTGGCTGGCATCTGGCCTCACCAGGTGGGGACTGCCTGGAGAGCAGGCTTCCTGGCTTGGCCTGGCAGAGCTGTTTTTCTCGCCTCCAGATGTGGTTCCTGCCACACCGTGCGGCACTGCTTGGGGATGGGGGAGCTTCCTTCAGGCCAGCGGCTTCAACCTGAACTGGGCTGAAGTCTGCTCTCTTGGGAAGCCTGCTCCTCTTGCCTGCAGTGGTTACTCCCCCTCTCATTCCTGCCACTCCTGAACTGCTCCAGGGGGTGGAGGGGGTGGAGCTTCAGCCCAGCGGCTTCTGCCCCATGCATGGAGCTCCAGCTGCAGCCCCTGGACTGAAGCCTTCTATGCAGGGCTTCTGCCTTCCAGGGTGTCCAGGAGCTGGAGCCGGCTCCACGTGCAGGGCAGAAGCTTCCCATCCCCCCACCCAAAGTGGCATAGTGGCAGAACAGCCCTCCACCCTGGCCAGCCCACTGCTGCTTGTGCAGGTGCAGCCCCAGTGCATAGGGCAATGGGCACGGGTGGCTGCCGGGCTTGGAGCCTGTCGGCACCACCAAGCTAGTCTGGGAAGCCAGGTCCCCGGGCAGCCCCTGGTGGGGCCAGATGCCAGCTGGCAAGGACTCTTGGGAGGGCGGGGGCAGGGACAGGGGGTGTTCCTCTTTCCTCTGGTGACTGGTGGAGGGGACAGCAGGGGGCTTTTTCCGCCGCTTGGCAGCAGTGGTCAGGGTGGGCAGACTTAGCTGTGGTCCCCCAGGGGTAGTGGGGGTAGAGGGGAAAATAAGCCCCCTCCCTGCCCCCTCTGCCTCAGGTGCCATGCTGGCCCCCCACTGCACTAAATGAGGGGGGAAGCGCCCGGCAAACCTGGCTCAGGTCCCCGCTAGTAGGACAAGGAGGGGGGAATTAAACCCCATTCTGGCCAGACCCTCTCCCCTGCCTGTTTCTCCCTGTCCCTGCTCTGGCTGGGGAGCCAAGGGGTGGGGCCAGCCCTGCTGGGCTTGAGCAGAGAGCTCAGCCCAGAGAGCACGCTTGGACACTGTGGAGGACTCTCTTTTAAGTTAAACCAGGAAGGGGTCTGGGACAGACATTGCATAAACTGGTTTGAGCCAAATTAGTTAAGTCTTGATACTACATTCAGCCAGATTTATCTCAAACCGATTTTGGCCATTTTGAAACTGGTTTATGTGCACTGAATGCCTGTTCTGTTACAGGTTTAAACCAGTTTCTGATTACTTAAACCAGTTTATGTGTAATGTCTGCCCCTAGCCCCTGAGCCCAGCCCCAGGACTTCTGGCTGGCTGTCTCTCCTCGTTTCAACTTGGGACTAAAGTTAGTCCCAAGTGCTGGCAGCTGCCTCTGGCTCCAATTTGGGACTATAGTCCCAAGGGCTGGCAGCCATGTGGCTGGAGCTCCCCCGGTGGCCACAGGGGCACATGGCAGGCTTCTCTGACCTGGGACTAAATTTAGTCCCAGGTCACCTACATGTGTAGACACCAGCCTATTCCCACTTACTGCACAGTAAATTTAGGCCAGCATAAAATGCATGTGTAGACATGCCCACTGAGTGTAACGTAGTGTACCTCCAGTAAAGTCCATAGCACTGTGCTGATTTATACCAGCTGGGGATCTGGCACAGTGAACATAGGCTACAAGGCAGGGAAGTGTTATCATCTCTATAGGACAGGTGAAGAAACTGAGGCTTTCAGAAGTTAGCTGATTCAGTTTAAGGCATATAAGCCGATGACATTATCAGGAATGGAATCCGATTTCTAACTCCTTAACATATGCCCCAAGCATAAAATCACCCTTCCTAACCTCAGTTGAAGTGAATGGAAACATGACACCCTTTGAAGATGCATGACTGTTAATTTCCTCAGGGAAGAGTTATTACAAGTACATATTTGAGGTCTTAATCCATAACACTTCAATTTCCCAGGAGCCAACTCCAGAAATAATAACAAGTATTATTAATTATTGTTTACAGTGAAACCAATGGTATGCTAGGTGCTTTGCACATTCAGAGACTTTCAAGACTGGTCATCTCGAAGATGATCAGCCCAAGCTAAAACCAAGCTCTGACAGGCAGAGTGCATAGCTAAAAATTGAAGATGTGGCAGAAAATCCTCACTCTGATGTTGATAACCGCAAAGATAACTTCCAAACTAGAGGACAGGGGTCTTATAGTGGAACCAGGAAACAGGGCTGAGCCCCAATGGGCCATGTGTGCATCCACTCTTTAATTCTTGTAGTAGGAACTGAAGATGCACCTATCGGACAGTCCTGTTGGAGGAAATTGAGGAAATTGAGGTTGATGGTGTCTGATGGTGTCAAGACATCTGGAAAAGGAGGGAACGAAAGGGAATCTTGAGTATGCAACTGGTGAGAAATAATTTCAGTCTAGGGGGCTGCACTGAACTGGCCTGAAATAATTTCTAATAGGGCTGCGCAAAATTTTCCTGGGTGTTTTATTTCAAAGCTGTTTCAACAAGTTTCGAGCTCAAAACAGCTAAATCAAAACTGAACAAAAGGCTTTGAAACAAAACAAGGGCACTTGAAATGTTTCTGAAGTTTCGAAACACTTTGAGTTTTGAGGCTGGGCTTACTTGGCTTCACTGTTGATCTCAGGAGGCAGCCTCCTCTCATCTGATGTGCAGATCCAGGGGCCTGCACCTCTGGGAGGGCTGCCGGCTGTGCCGGACTTCCCCGGGGTGTGAGCCCCCAGATCTGCGTGCCGGATGAGAGGAGGCTGCCACCGCCTGGGACTGGCACTGGGCATAGCCCACACCCAGCGCCAGGGAAAGTTGCTGCTGCCGCTGGTCCCAAGCAGCAGCGGCAGCCTCCTCTCATCCAGTGCTCAGATCCGGGGGCCTGCACCCCCGGGAGGAGTCCCACACAGCCCCGCAGCCCTCCTGGGGGTACGGGCCCCCGGATCTGCGTGCGGGATGGGAGGAGGCTGCTGCCTGGGTCCGGCGCTGGGTGCAGCCCACGCCCAGCACTGGGGAAGGTTGATGCTGGTGCTGTTGGCACTGTCCCTTTGAAATGGTGAAACAGAAGTCGAAACGTAACGATGCTGTTTCACACAGCCCTGATTTCTCATACATATGGATTTAACAGGATTGCAGTGGTGATGAAACAACTCCTTTTAGTTGTGGCCAGATAGCTACAGGTGGCAGGAGCAGAGCTGGTTGACAAAGCCAGTGTTCTTCCTTGGGTAGAAACTATAGGGACTAGTCAGTAATTAGACCTGTGTTGCTGCTGTGCAGTTACACTGGGGATTTACCCAGACTCTTGTCTATCAGTGAAGTGGAGATTTGCAAGGAAAGAGCTGATGACAGGGCTGGTTTAGCAGCTGCTGAACAGCTCCTGAACTCAGTCTCATTATATTCACTACTTTTAAAATGGCTGGACCTGGGCAGAAGTGAAGAGAGATGATGAACATGCACCTGAAAAACCCTCTCTTTGTTCATCATTGCAGATTGGTATTTATAGACACACATCCAAGTCAAAAGACTTTCCATACAGGCCAGATTTGAGGATTATCATTTCCTCAGCATTTAGCAAACTCAGGGCTGTCAGTCGGACATCCCTGTTAAGCTAAAGGCCAGAAACGACCATCTCCATTTAGGTGATTTACAGACATGAAAAGCAGCAACTAAAATGACAGTGTGGGATGTAGCTGATAGTCATCCCCTCCAGCGTTCTCTTTTAGTTCAGGGACTAGTAGACAGTGCTGGTACCTGGTTTATCAAGCTGCTCTGATGGCAGGGGAGCGGCTGCCACTAAATCAGAGGCATGTATTGAGTTACTGGATAAGGGAAGGTGCTATTGCTCGGACTGCGATCTGCTGGCAATAGCATTTTAATCAGCCAAGATGAAAAATAAATAGGACCCAAAGATGTGAAGCACCCAAGTAGCAGGTTCCTCCTGCAAAGAACTGTCACAATTTTCTCTGCGTGTCCGTGAAAGCGGCTGCACTGACAGCACCTGGAGACTGAGCAAACGGGAGCAGTTTGGGCTTTCTCAGTCCGAACCCAAAGGAGCCACTTCTAGAGGTGACAGAAACCTTAATCTCCATGGTCCTTCTCGTCACTGGCCTGAGATTTTCCGTAGGGCACAAGTGCTTTTGTAGATGTGGTTGTTGTACACACAGGAGCTGTCACGTACAGATGGCTTCTGGTTATTATAGATGTCAGACTAGATCTGAACCGGTGTCTTAGAACTGAGAGGTTCCATAATCCATGAATTATGCCTTGAGGTAGCTAGAACCCTGCACTTTTAGGCACTAAAAAGGGTGTGTTAGTTGCTCGGAGGAAACGTAGAGATGCCTTTTAGTGAATGGTCTCCGCAGATCCCTGTCTGTCCTGATTCCAGTCCAGACAAGCAGGCTATAAGAAAAGTAGTGCTTGTGATGAAACAGAGCACGACAAGCAGAGATGTGGGGCAGGTGCTCCGGGTTGTTAAGTGGGATCCTGCTCTAGAAGCAGCATAGCAAGATATTCTCAGTTGCAGGAAGATTTGACAGGAGGAAAGAAACCAATTGGAAGCCATCAGGTGCCGTTCAACTCCTTGGCTGTTTCCTAACGTTTTGTTGCGTTAGGCAAAATGCCCCTCCAAGTACTGTCTGACACCTGGCAGGGCATCATCACTGAGCTGAAAATACTCAGCATGGGGACGGTTGAGGAATGGTGCCACCATGTCCTGCTACTGCACAGGCCTGCCAGGAAGGAGTTAAAAGGGAAGTATCCTTTGCAGACTGCTACCAGATTTACCTTTTTCTTTCCTGTGGTACCATTTTAAGGATACTTTTATTTTTCCATTCCCTCCCCTCGCCCTACTGTGAGATACTCGTCATCTGTTGCTCTGGAAGCCCCTCCAGACCCTGGAGCGAGCAAACACTATTTGAAATGGAGCTTGGGCCTTTTTTGAGTGTATGCTTTTCTCTTCTGAGCAGCCTGTTCTTCCTCTGTGGTTTGAAATTTCACAAGCATGGAGACTCCTCATTTTTGTTTTCTCCAGTTCAGAAATCAAGAGGCATGAAAGGGAGAGATATTTGGGGATTTACTAATTCTTTTGTCTTTTCTTAAATCCAGCACTGGAGTAGTTAGAAGAGCATCCACAAAGGCAGTCGTCTGACTAAGGATAGATCAGTATGCCGCTCTGTTTCCCCCACTACCTGTGCTGGGGATAGACTCATAAGCTACAGGGAAGTTGTTTTGAAATGTGGATCATGTTTAAGCAACAGACCATTCTGTTCCCTTTTAGCTTTGCTTTTGCTGCTTTGCTGAAATATGTCTCACACTTGAGTAAATGGAGTTAAAATGTGAATGGTTCATTTTTCATTATTAGGTGCGTCTAAGATGGAAGATGGATAAATTATAAGCTTTATAAAATTTTTGTGCCGAGTGGTAGGCAAATTCTGGTCCTCAAACCTGGTAAAGGCCATAGAAGACCTAGAGAATGTATCAAGAAGAGCAGCAGGGAGAATTAGTGGTATAGAGGGGCTTCCATATGAGGAAAGACTAAAGAGGCTAGGCCTATTCAGTTTAGAAAAGAGATGGATGAGGGGGGACATGATAAGGGTTTATAAAATACTGAATGGCGAAGAGAAAGTAAATAGGAATTTATTATTTACTGTCTCACAATACAAGAACTAGTCAACTCAAAATGAAACTAGTAGGTAGTAAGTTTAAAACTAAAAAGTTATTTTTCACACAGTGTGTAATTAATATGTGCAACTCATTGTCCCCAGATGTTGTGGAGCGGGCAGTTTAGCCAGATTTAAAAAGGGTTTGGACGAATTCTTGGAGCATAGAAACATCAGTAGCTATTGAGCATGGGTATTGGATAGGGATGCACCAATAAAGATTTTTTGGCCAATACCAGTGGCTGATTATTAACTGGCCATATTGCCCGATACTGATCTGATTGCCAATATGCAGCCTGGCAGCTTGGAGAGCAGTGTCCAGCCAGTAAGTCTGTGGGGGGGAAGGGGTGTGGGGGAAAAAAGGGGTATGGGGGGACAGACTGAGGCCCCTACAGTGAAGGAGGGAGTGGGGCAGGGGCAGGCACTGCCCAGCCATGGCAGAGGGGCATGGCTCATGCCAGGGGGTGGGGAGCTTCTGCATACCACTGGGGGAAGCTTGCAGGGCCATGTGCCCCCAGATCTGTGCATAGGGCAAGGGCAGGCTGCCTGCTGTGGGCTGGGACCAGGGGGCTGCGCCAGCGTCTTTTTGGTAGGGAGCCTGGACTGGGGCTGCGTTTGGGGTGGGGCAGGTGGCAGCGGTGCTGGGAGTGGGGCTACAGGGTGGGCTACAGCCACCCCATAATTCCCTATAGCCACCCCACAGCCCGCCTCAAGTGCAGCCCAGTCTAGCTCCCCCACTGGGAAAAGGCTGTCGTAGCTTTCAGCCCTAACCCACAGTGAGCAGCCTGCCCTCGCCCTGCACACAAATCCAGGGGGCACGTGCCCCCCATGCCTCCCCCGGGGGTGCACACAGTGGTGGGAGCTACCCGTCTCCCCTCCCTTGTACCCTTCAGACCAGCCACGCATGGCTCTTGTCTCCTACCCTGGCTGAGCAGAGCCTGTCCCAGCCCCAGCCCCACTCCTTCCTTCACCATGCGGGGCCTTGATTTGCACCCCCATGCCCCTTTCTTCCCCAACACTCCTTCCCCCCCACAGACTTACTGGCCAGATGCTGTTCTCCAAGCTGCTGGGCTGCACCCCTGGCTGCGTGCATGCTGTGGCTGCACACGTGCACACAGCATTTATTGGAGACATTATTGGCCACATCGACCAAAAAAAGCTGATTGCCAATAATGTCAATTTTCCTTTTATTGGTGTGGTGCTGATACAATATGGACTGATATATCAGCGTACCGCTTGATTTAGGGATACAGCCTCTGAATTGGAATTGCTAGACCTTAAATCCTGGGGTCTCCTGTGGGCGAATATTGGAAAAAAACCCTGGTCATACTCTGTACTCTCCCTTTTGGTTCTTTCCATTCTCTGTCCCTGTGTGACACAGGCTTCTGGGCAAGATGGACCTATGGTCTGATCCAGTAAATGGCACTTCTTACGCAATCTATAACCACCTGAAGAAGGACTCGAATCAGAGTGCAGATTGTAGGTTATGAAACTTGCGCCTTGCTGAAAATGTGACAAAGAGGACAAGGGAAATTTTGTGCTGTGGTAGGATGAGGAGGGTGGATTGAAACTGCATGGGGGGAAAGTCCAGTTGGCTAATGGGATTTATTGAAGGTCTTTGACAGTCATCCCATTCAGAGGGCCTGTACAAGGCAAAGTTGTGAGACAGCGCCTTCTTGGCTGACACACCAACATTGAACTAGAGATGTGCAAAACTAGCAACATGAGCTTCTACAGCTTAACTAACACCATCTAGATGGGCTAATGCAATCTTCATTTCCTTCGGATTGTGCACAGAAGAGACCCCTGCACCACTGATAACTGGGTTATATGCATCAACTAAGTCTCACTGAAGCCCTGTTTTGTGAGTGAATTTTATCTGTTTAAAAGGGATAAAATAATGACAAACACTTGTGCGGCGCTTGAGGTGAGAATAAAGTGATCTGGGGACTGTGCCCAGCGCTGGTGGAGTTTCCCTTTTTCTGGGGGAGAGAAGGATAGAATAGTGTGACCCTGTGACTCATGCTTTCCTCATTTATATCTCCTAATTAATGCATTTAGTGCTGGTAAAGCTTCTGGACAGCTCTGGTGACTAAGTCTGCTGAACAGGGACTGCCTGGGCACCAGCAGCAACAGTTCTCCTCCATTGCCCTCCTGCACCATGCTCCAGCCCTGATCTGGAGGGGGTGGGCCACCTCATGAGAGCTCAGGCCTCCAAGCCCATTTAGTCATTGGCCTTTTTACAAAGGTTGCCAAGAAAGGTGTGGTGCACATAGGTTTGAAATCTCAGCTCTCTCCTGCACCTTTCAAATCTGCCACAAGCCAGTTTGCAACAAGCCAGGAGGTTGAGTACAGAAAGGATGGAATAGGAATCCTGGTTGGAAGGACTTTTTCAGTGGGTGAAGATCACGCCTTGTGAAAGAGTGAACATCAGGATCATTGTCACTTAGCTTTGATATTCTCAGGTGAAAATTAAGCAAGGCACTGGCCTGAGGCTGTCATTTGCATGGGGGTGGTGGTGAATGGCATCTGCTTGGATTTACAGCACTCGGTCCATTTGTTGCTATTTCTTGGTGTTTTCCTTTGCACCCCATTAGAGTCATGTTCCTTGAGTGCACACATGACACAACAGAGTGCCAGTTTTGCTGCTGTGTTTTTTCTAATGCCTGTGCTTGACACACACGCCTCTCCTTCCCTTTGATTCCATGTGTATCATTCAGATCTTCTGAAACATCATGGGCCACTTTTCCCACCTAGGCAGTGAATCTAGTGACCCCTGGACTATATGACCTCCGATGGTCCCTGCCAGCCCTACTTTTCTGTGACTTTGTGACTCTCATAAGAGCAGTGCAAATGGCGTTTTGAAAGCACATGGTGGTTTGATGCTTCTGTGCCTCTTAGGATTGCAGTGCAGTAGAAGTGCCATACATTCTCATTGGCCTGATGTTTAATGATAATATTTATCACGTTAAAGCAAGTGTCTAGGCAGAACCAATAAGTCAGGAAAAGTAAGTGCCAATGGGAAAAAGACAGATGTCTGCCCACAGGAGCAATGCCAACAGTCTGTAGCACAGCCCCAACATGCAGATGTTGCGGAGCCTGTGACACCACACATCCTTTGGCACAGCTGCTTTTTGAGAACAAAAAGTGGTGTGGGTCTACAAGCACTGCCCTAGCAGAGTTGGGACGTGGGGCTCTTTTCTTTTTAGTTTAGTCACAAGGTAGTAGCTGGGTTGAGCTATGAAGAGCAGGGGTATCTCCATCATGCGCTGCATTGAATCTCCAGGGACAGACTACCAGGGGGAGTTTGCAGTTTGGCCAGGACTTTCCCCATTTGTTCACGGCACAGTAGGGTGTGGCAAGGTTGTTTCCCCTCCCTCTCCAGCCTCACAAAGGACATGGGAGTGAGGCCAGACTTTGAGCTATAGAGCATAGGGGCACCAAGAATGGTCCACTTGGCGCTGATTCTTGCTCTGAAGCACCTAAGTAGGCTTAGTGCCTCATACCCAATAATACCAATGAGGGAGTACTTGGACACCCACTTGGGTGCTCATCTGCTGTTAGGTGCACCTAAACATCTTTGAGAATACAGCTCCCTGGGTCTTGTCCTCTTGTAGGGCAAATAGGGTTATTCAAGACTGAGGTCCTAATTGTACTACCCCCTGCACGACTAGTGGGAGAGAACTACTGCAGCCTGTGCATTAATGGAGTCACCATGCTGCAGTCAGAGTCGCCATATTTTGCCTAATGGCTCACATTGGTTATTAAATTAGAGTTGTAGCCCTTTAAACAGTTGTTCATTTTGTTTGAAGAAGCAATTAACATCTTCCAAGCAGATCGGTGGACCCATGTTGCTAAGCAGCAGACCTTTAAAGACAATTTGTCAATTTCTGCAGAAGGGAAGAAATAGTAAACAGTCCTATTGAGAGAAAATTGCTTGTTTTCTAGTACACAAGTTTCCTTCCACCACCAGGTCTTCAGTTCATCAGTGCCCAATTTATCCTTTATTTAGTTTTCATAAATAATTCAGAAGAGTTTGAGTAGAATAATTGAGTCTTTCCCCAACCGTAATCCCAGACAATTCAAAACAAAAAGACATTTTAGATTACAATTTGAGCATATTAGCTGTTGGTAGATTTCCAGACAACTGATCTGCTTTCCTTTAGAATTTCTGTGGCGTTCTATCATTTCTAAAGTGTTCTGCTTTGATAGTTAATAATTTGAGCATTTCCAGTTCTTCATGAAAAGACAGAGGCATCATCATGATAGAGTGCTGGCACACTTGCTGCCTTTGAATGTGGAGGCTTATCTGTTTTCGAAGAAGGGCTAAATAAGTGAAGCAGTAATATTGCAAATCCAGCCTGCACTGTGCCTTATCACCTTCGGGGAAATAGATATAATCATACTTATTTGGCTCAAAATTAGAACTAAGCTTCTATCCTAATGTGAGCTGAGAAGCCAGAAGGGACAAGTTTGGGGGAAGATTTGGTGCAGGGAAAAAAGCAGGCTTGTGCTCTGTGCAGTCCGCGGTGAAAAAATATACAGAGTGCTGATACTGGCCCCCATTTTCAATCTTAAGGATTGCAGGGGATGGAGCGGGGGTGCTCTGCAGCCTCAAGGGAGGTCTTGCATTGCATTCACAGCACGATATTCTTCACTTCAGCCCCTAAGGAGGTTGTGAACCATTTGTAAAGCTGCCCATACTGTACTCAGCCTGGCATTCAAAGTCCTGTAGGCAATACAGCACAGGCTTTCAGTGGAAATGATAGCAGGGTCTGCTGGAGCATGTACACAGGGAAAAGTTGTGACCCCATCAGACATCCATGTGGACTTAGAAAGAATTAAATACATGACCCCAGGTAATATCTGTCAGCAAAGAAAATGCATTTATCGTAGTCTGTGGTGAGGAGCTGACCTCTGACATAAGCACAATCCTGTCCATACGAACCTCAAGACCTCAAGATGCAATGAGCCCCCCTTCTGCCTCAAGAAGGGCAATTGATTGCGAGTGCTTGTTACAGCTGCTCTGGTGTCTTTATGCCACAAGGATCTTCCTACAGATAGAGAGCAGGGAAGAGGGAAGGTGGTTGGGGCAAAGCTGCACTGGCCCTCAATTAGCAGGACTTTTCCATTCAGACTCGCTGTCTGCAGACAGCTTCCTACTGGCCAGGGAACCCATGAAGTGCACCTTTGTAGTCTGACTTTGCTGTGACATTTGGCCTGTGAATGAAAGTTTGCTTTTGGGGTTGTGCATATAATGGGTGCCGAGATGTGACAACGGTAACAACTTCATACATATAAATTGATCCTACTTTATTTTCTCAAAACTTCCTATTACCAGTGGGTGACACTCCCCATACCAGGGAAAGTTCCCTTGTTGACTCGCTGTGTGGGCTCCAAAGCCCTTGCAGCTCCTAAACATCAGCATGAGTTACGGAGACAATGAAGAGTGGTGGTTAGCTGATTTTGTCTTGCTGGCTTAGCCATCAGATAAGGCACAGGACTGGGGGTCAGGAGATCGGTGGACGCTGACAGAACAAGGAACAATGGTCTCAATTTGCAGCAAGGGAAGTTTAGGCTTGCAACCTTTTCACTAGGAGGAGTAGTAAAGCACTACAGCAGCATGGGATCTCCATCCTGATAGGTTTTAAGACCCATCTAGACAAAGCCTTGGCTGGGATGATCTAGTTGGGGACGGTCCTGCTTTCAGCAGGACTTTGGATTAGATGACCTCCCTTCCAACCCTAATTTTCTATGATTCTGTTTTCAGTTCTGTTACGGACTTGCATAATTTGGGGAAAGCCACTGCAGGTCCTTGTGCCTTTGCATCTTTACCTGTAAAATGAAGATAATGGGCCAGCTCTTCATTTGGCTTAAGTCTTCTTTGTCTGCCTCTCTTATTATAGCTGGTTCCCAGTCAACTGATTTAAGGATTAGACCTCAGTTAGGATTCTGAGTATCCTTCTCGTACAAAGGCTCCATTGTTGTTAGTGTCCTCTTTGCAGGGAGGAGGAGAAGGAGCTTTAGTTTTCTGAAGCAGTGGTGGAGGAGCCCAGACAACCACCCGAACTAGGTCACTGCTGGGTGTCACAATCTGCTGTCACTTACACAAGCAAATAAGGCCTAGCCCCTCTGACGTCTGTGTGGTTACTATGTGAGCCTTCATTTGCTGTGATCATACTTTGACTGGTTTGTTCGCCAAATGAAAATGGATGAAGATATCTGTAAAATGCTTTCTTTCTTTTTTTTTTTTAAAGGGCCTTTATTATTTAAACACAAATATTGTTCCTCTTAACCCACTCTACCAGGTGTTTTAGTCGTGCTAACAGGCCAGCGATCAGCACAGCGCAGGTGGGCCTGTTGTCACTTCCGGTGCTAAGTATGCACCTTTTGGTCCTCCCGGCTACTGTTGGCAGAGATAAATGTGCGCAGAAGCATCTGGTCCTTTGCAAGGCTGAGCTCTTTGGAGCATCTGGAACCTTTTGCTTCTGGGTCACCTGTTCAAATCAAGGTCAGACTGGGGTTGCTCAGAAATACGATCAAATGCCTGTTCGATGGCTTATGTGAAATGAGTTGGTACAGTACCTAACGGACAGCTGTCTCCATCGTTGAAGTGAGAATCCTAGCGTGCATTCGCCATGGCAAACTCGTCTTCCCTCTCCAGACCTGACTCTTGGTGAGCGCCCCCCAAAATGCTGAACTTGTCGGTTCCAATCAAAAAATATAGGGGCCATTTCCCAAGAGAAAACAAAAAGCCTGATACTGCAAATGTTCTTGAAGCCAGTTTCCTTGTAGTCGTGCTCTCCTGACAGGTTAGTATAATTGCACAATCATACTGCAGTAAACAATGAACTAGGGGGAAGAAAACACTCTCCTTGGGTTTCTGCAGGAGCTGTGTTACTTCTCCACCAGGCCTTGTCGGCAGTGCCAGCTTTTGACTCCCGAGCCAGGAAATTCCTCAAAGAAGTCTCGTGATTTACATATCACGAGCGGGTGACGTCATGTTTCTGATGATTTATTCAGCCGCGGCTTTGAAGTCGGTATCACCATCAGGTAATTGGCTTGGGTGGATAGTGAAGCACCCAGGGGGAAGCTGAGGGCACTTGGAAGCCAACAAGGTCAAGTAGCTGAAGGCATACTTCAGAGAGTCTGCAGCCATCTCAGAGGCAGGCGGCATCCCGGGGTCTGGTACTTCATGCAGGCTTAGCAGCTGTTTCAGAGAGGAGCTTAGGAGTGTCAGTCTTAGCTGCTGTGCTGCTCAGAATAAAATGCACTTGGTGCTTCACCTGAGGCTGGCAAAGGATACAGCCGCTGAGGGCCAGCACAAGCCTATAAGACACACTTAAGTCCTTACAATCAGATGTAAATGGGCACGGTGTTTGGAGTTCACGCACAGGGAAACGTTCCTGTAATTATGAATGAAGTTTTCTGACACCTCGGGTGCATGAGATGTACTGCAGAGCTGCCTAATTAGCTGCGCAGTAAACGTTTCTGCATCTGTACAGGAGGCCGCAGGAAACTAGAAAGCTTTGCAGCAGGTTCATCTTTGTAAATGTAGGTATTGTCCTGCTACAGAGTTTTTTGTGTGTGTGCTGCAACACGTGTAGACACTGACCCAGCTGGCTGGGGCACGGGGATATTTCAGTGCAGGGGCTGCCTGCCAGCTAGCACGGGGGTGGGCAAGATGCGGGCTGGGGGCCAGATGTGGCCTGGCAGGCCATTGTATCCGGCCCACGGGGCCCCTAACAAATTTAGAAAATTAATATTTATCTGCCTGGAGTTGCCTGTCATGCGGCCCTCAATGGCTTGCCAAAACTCAGTAAGCGGCCCTTTGCCCAAAATAATGGCCTGCCCCTGAGCTAGCACCTCACTGAAGCACCCTTGTGCCCCAGCCAGCCCCTCCACATCAAGTTGAGCCGGGTCCTGCTGCCAGCCAGGGCTGCTCCAATGTAGCTGAACATGCTTGATCCCAGGCACACGTTGAGACAGTGCACATGGGAACAATGAACATCATTAATACGCACTTGTAGATGCGCCCTCCTCTTCCTGTGCCTTGGGGAATTGTTGCCATCTCCACATGAGAGAAGAGGAAACAGGGAGGTCCTGGCGTAAATTTTCAAGTGTCCTGCACGTTTCGGGTGCCATAGTGTTTGTGTCCAATTCCAGACACCTTGGAAGTGCCAAGCTTTTGCAGCTTCCTCTCTCGTTGGTTGGAACTGGGGGTTCTCAGCACCTCTGAAAATAAATCCCTAGATATCTTAGGCTGAGCACGTCAGGGCTGAAAGACCCTACAGTGAGTTGACGCTTATGGAAAATATTGGCTATCAAGGTGGCTCTAGAAATGCTGTTTTATTTGTGCCGCACTGAATTGGCAAGTAGAGGGATATCAAGATTTTAAATGAATCTCGCGTGCTATCATTAAAATGCATACAGTCCAGAGAGGACAGATTGTCACAGCCACCAAAACAGAATTACATGTAGTACTTAACAGGCTAGCCAGCTGGTGGAGGCTCTTCCAGTGCAAGGTAAAAGGTTTGCATTGATGCTGAATTTTGTTTGCTTTGTATCCTTTGGAGATAGTCATTTGGTGACAGTGAGTAACTGAAACAGCCTTTAAACTGAATGATGACGTTGGGGAATGCAGATCTATCAGTAAAAGGGCATACATGTACATTATGTTTCAGCAAATGCTCTAGAACAGCATTGGCTTTATTCATTTTTTTATTAGCTTGTTATTACTTGATATTCACATATGCAAAACTGCAAGGACTGCAACATCTTGCCTGTTTCTTCTCATGTTTAATTAGCATTTTTCTTAATCTTATTTTAATTTTTCACACTGGCAGTATAATAAAATGTTACTGTGGTATTCTTAACAATTAAATTATATTGGCACATAGAGACTTCAAGGAACTTGACCTTTTTCAAACCTAGCCTGGCTTTGACTGTAGTAGCTAGACTATTAATTATGTTTTTATTGGAAGATGCATTGAGACCATGTCTGGGCAGTTCAATTTAGTTGTACATAGATGTGGTCAAAAGTGTTTCCAAACAAATGCATCAAGAAGAAGGGGCTGCTCCGCTAAGAAATACTGGTATAGGAAAATGGTTTATGTATTTGTACTTAGCTCTAATTGGGTTATCAACTGAGGCTCTGAGGATTAAATGAACTGACCTAAATACCGGGTCTCAGTTAGGGGTTAATGTGTAGTTTCATCTATAGGAGCTGATTTGGTTTCTAAAAGACCCTCCAGAGCATTTTATCTTTATATTGAAACTGTGAAGCCATCTTTGAATCATTTATTACAGTTCACGCCAAGCAGTAGTCAGTTTGAGAATAAACACTCAAAACTGATTAAACAGCATCTGAAGGAAACACCTGATCCATCCCAGCTCCGCAGATTGTTACACAGAAGTAGCCAGAGACAGCCTGATTAGACCTAGATGGCGTCTGGGTATTATTGCTGGTATTGTAGGTTATTATTTCAGATAATAACAGATGGCGGAGAGAAGGAGAAATCATCCATTTTCATTTACAAATGGTTCTTTATTCTCCAAGAGACAGGATCGCTCAAATCATTGCTGTCAGGCAATCCCCTGGAAGAAAAACCTTATTTACTATGATGGATTTTTTTGGAATTATTTTTTCCCCGTAGTGTACATCAGGGAAGAGACTCTGTAGGACCAGAAGCAAAACAGTAAGGGAGGATGAGTAAAATCACTATCCAAGGGGCTGAGGATTCGCAGAGAGGCTTGGCATAGATCTTGGAGGTGCAGTTTAATGGGTCAGTGAGAATCAGCGTGTGTTGGGCTTCAGGCTCTGGACATGTAGACAGGCATGTACAGCACCATTTAGTTTGGTTTTTTTCCTGTTCACTAAGCAAGCTTACTTTTTTTTCCTTCCAGGACTGTAAACAATATCTATCCTTTTGGGAAGGAGACAAAATTAAAGTGTGAAAGAGCTTTGTAACCTAGTAATTCCTTTGCATTTCCTTGCAGATTGTTAGAGAGCCCGCAGAAAGGTACCAGGTATTGTTCTAAACATCGTAGGCACCCAGTAGCCACCAGCGATTCAGACCGGCCGTTCCAGCGGAGCAGAGTTGGGAAGGTTTACTTGTGGCACGTGCATAAACAGAAAAATTGTTCTTGGCCAAATTCTCAACTCTCACATCCAGAGCAGAGCTGAATTTTCACTACCAGAGATACCCGAAAACAGTTGGCAAGTTCTGTAGCCAGTGTAAATGAGGATAGCTCAGTTCAGCCTACATTGATTTACACCACAGTCCTAGCTGGCCCATCTCACCTCTTCCTTTGGCACTCAGAAGAACGGCACCGCAGAGCATTTGTGAGTCACTTGCTGGCTCAGATGCTGTGCGGGGCAGGTGCTGCTCTGGACTGCACCACTGGAAATTCAGAACGCCCTCCGCTTAGCCCACTGGCGTTGGTGTGGCTTTCCTGTGGTGCAGCCGAGAACAGACTTGGATCCTGTGCTTTATCTGTGGGCTTGCTTTTCTCAGTATTTTTTCATGATCTGGACAAAAAACTGACAATGGTTACTCCAAAATATAATAAAAGTGTTTCTTATTGTTACTTCAGGTGGAAATGTTGAAACAAAGGAGGAGCAGCGAGAAGGACCAGGGGCCTTAGGGGTTTGGAGGCAGTTGTTCAGTGTTGGTTTTTTATTATTTGCAGTAAGCGGGGGGCAATGATTGCCATAGCTAGGAAAAGAAAGTCCTCCCTCCTTGCCTTTCCACGCATGCCTTCGGAGGTGGCTTTTCTTCCAGATATTGCTGGATTAGAATTGCAGTCAGGCAGAAATGGTTCTTTACCCCTCACCCTCATGCTTGCACTTTGGGACCAGCTGTTCTGGCTCTTAGAAAATACTGAATTTGCTTGTTAAGTCTTATAACTAAGAACTGGAGTTGTCCTTTAAAATACTGAATGTGTGATCTTTGGGCATGTCCTTGCATTGCTGGGTTGAAAAGTCAAGCGCTAGATTTTGTTCTAAAAGTGGGACAAGGTCAGCATCAGATAATCTAGCTGTTTTTAAGTGCCTCTGTTTGCACTGGTAGCTCAGACTATGCTTTAACAATGATGAGTTTCACTGAAAACACCCTAGCATGCTGTGTATGTTATTATGCTGTGACCTGAATGGAATAGTTTGCAAAGGCAGATCATAGAAGGTTTTTTGCTGATTTGCTTGCATTTGTAGCAGATAGCATAAACTAAAGCATGCATGGGAATCAGGTGGCTTTATATTCACAACTGCCTTATCTGTATCAGCCATTCAGGAAGAAAGGAGTCATCTGAAGAAAGTGAATGCAACAGAAAAGGAATCGTATTTTCTGTTGAGTACAAAGTGGATGTTCATGTAGATCTGTTAAGGCCATTGATCAGCTCGGGGAGGATAGCACACACTTTATTTCACCCTTCTTTAAGATGAGTTTTTTTCTGTCCCAAGCTGTATTGAAATATGCAGTTACAATTGTACATGCCTCTGGTTTACACTGATGTTTAGCGGAGTTACCTTTAACATACACTGGTGTAAGTAAGGTGAGCATCTAGGCCACTGCATTCATAAAGATTTGTACTACCTGGCTTTTTGACTTGTAATTTAACAGATGGCAAATAGTGTCTTCGTTGAATGACAGGATTGGAAAACAGGATAGTTCAAACCTGGAGATTTCTTAGTCACTGGACAGAGGTGCTGGTTACCAAGGGTTGAGGTTCTGGTTCTGTTCAGGCCTAGCTCTTGGCCACCCCAGTCTCGGAGTGATAAAGTGCACTCTCGTGCGGGCACCGCTGAGAGCAGTCTGTGGTTTGGGCCCTGTTGTCTCCTCGGGTTGTTAGCATAGTAATAACAATAAGCCAGATCCATCCGTGCTATCCCACTTCAGGGTCTCCACCTGCCCAGGGACCTCCAGGCTCCCCACTGGGAAGCCCAGAATTCTCTCCAGCGGCCATGTCTCCGTGTCTTTAGACAGATAATAACAACACGGTTGCAGTCTGCCAGGCCATCTCCCCAAGGCAAGAGTGAAGAACAGGAAAGTAAAAAAAAAAAAAAAAAGAATCAGAAAGTAAATAGACACTCTATTTAGACTTTAGTCCAGTCTGATGAGCAGCCACTTCAAGAGCCGCCCTCAGAGCACCTCTGCAGCAGGTAGGGGGAGCTGAGCTATGCCAAGGAGAACTCTTGTTCACGGGGAGAAGTTCTCATGCACCCTGTCCTAAGGGGATAAGAGCAAAATAGCTTGAAAGCATTGTACTACCAGGGATCCTCCCTTTTCAGGAGAGCTGTGGCAGATTGGAAGTAGGTCTCTGAGATAGACTGGCTTGATGAAAAACAGAAGGACTGAAGATGTATCCTAGCCTGTGAAAGGAATTTACCTATTCTGTGCTTTCACTGCTCCCGTGCTCCAAATAGGTCCTTCCATTTTCTCATGCTTGGCAGGAGAAATCCCTGAAGGCAGGAGAAACCTGAGTACTAGCTTCCTACGGTAAGGCTAATGTCTCATCTCTGGTAAGCCTTTTAAGTACAGACTTAAAAACCCTTGCTTTTTGGTACAGGTTTTTCGTACTGATCTGATAACAGCGATGAAGATCCCCGATTCATACCAGCTGAGCCCAGATGAGTACTATATACTTGCTGATCCCTGGAGACAAGAGTGGGAGAAAGGAGTCCAGGTGCCAGCAAGTGCAGAGGCAATACCTGAACCAGTGGTTAGGTAAGTGAGCATATTACTGTTTGCATTGCTAGATACATGCTGTCTCTTTTTCCTGTCCTTGGATGGTCTACTTAATTGCTTGGCATTGCTTTGCCCGTCTGTTTATTTGAGGGGCTTCCAAAATAATTTGGGTTTATATGGCTGTCTAAACTGTAATGCAGAGTAAATAAAGCAGGCAGGCTGGGAATGCATGTTAGGTGGAACTGAGTACCAGGCTGGTAAAAAGGGCTTAGGGGAGGGGGCAGATAGAAGCAGCAGACCCAAGTAGAGTCCAGCTACAGCTGCAGGCTGTGTTGCTGAAAGGGCTCCCAAGACTAGATGGCAGTATACAAGAGGGGAGAAGCAAAGGACAGAATCCTCTAGTGGTCCAGTAAAATGTAAGATATGTTGTATCTTTCTGGGCAGATAAATATCTTGTCTTGTAGCGATGTCCAGACTGGCCATGATGTTCTGGGAAGAGCATGCTTGAAGCAGCACAAATTTAACAGTACACCAGTGACCGTGTGCACAAGTGCCTTAGCTCAGATTAGCGTAGAAATTGTGTCTGTGATGGGTGATAGATTTTATGATACGTGAGCCAGTGTTGCAGCATTCACATTGGATTTACTGCTTAAAAAACCCCCCTCAGTGTGGCTGGGGAATGTGTTGACAGAAGACCGAGGTGCTAACATAGAGCTTAGGGATGCATGTGAACTCAGGCTTACAACTCCGCCCCACTCCCAGGGCGTATGAAAAGAGGCACCTGATTTTCCAGGAAGAAAAAGTCCTTCAAAGGCACAGTAATAATGCCTGCCTTAAATGAGGGAGCAAGGCACTGTCAGGGATGCCAGCACTCTATGTGCTCATGGTAATGGCATTTCAAAAAGGTCTTTGGGTTTGGGCAGGGTAAAATAAACATAAGACTCCACACAGACCTTAATTTGGTGAGTGACTTGTGGGCATATAGGACCCATCTAGAAACATCGCATCTCTGCCTAAGTCTTCCTGAAGTCTGTGGTGGTGATAAGACTTGGCCTCACGATGTGAGCCTGCTGTCTGTGCAGTGGATTTTCATTTTCACGCATTGCAGATACAAGACGAAAGCCTGAATTTGGAGGGGATGAAGGGGAACTGCGGCCATTAAGTGGGCAGACAGTCACCAAAAGCTACATAAAACAAGCCTATCAGTCTAGATAAATATAACATCAATAAATATTTAAATATAGGCAGCCATAAAAGTTAAGTAGCTGGTCCGATGGGAGAGGTTGAGTATACTGCTCTTGTCCATACAGCGGATGAGCACTTGGAAAAGAGTAGCAACATCATCTCTCTCTGCACTAAAATTCAAGGCGACCTTTTTATAGCCATGGAGTAACCCTTGTGCTCAGATTCCATAATCCTTATGGCATCATCAAGAAATTGCAGGAAAGGAGATCCTATCTCCTACCTGGGGTGCAAGTGTGAGACTGTATCTCAATTTTGGGGTCGCTGGTTTCTCCCTTCACAGAATCATAGAAACTTAGGGCTGGAAGGTCATCTAGTCCAACCCGCTGCTCAAAGCAGGACCAGCACCAACTGGATCATCCTAGCCAAGGCTTCATCTAGCCAGGACTTAAAAACTTCCAAGGAGGGAGATTCCACCACCTCTCTGGGTAACCTGTTCCAGTGTTTTACTACCTTCCTAGTGAGAAAGTTCTTCCTAATATCTAACCTAAACTTCCCTTGCTGCAGCTTGAGCCCACTGCTCCTTGTTCTGTCACCTGCCACCACTGAGAACAGTCTAGCTCCATCCTCCCATCTTCTTTGTAACCTCCCTTCAGGTAGCCGAAGGCTGCTATTAAATCTCCTCCCAGTCTTTTCTCTAGATTAAATAAGACCAGTTCCATCAGCCTCTCCTCCTATGTCATGTCCCCCAGCCCCCTCACCGTCTTGGTTGGCCTCTACTGAACCCTTTTCAGTTTGTCCACATCCTTTCTGTAATGGTGGGCCCAAAACTGAAAATAGAACTCCAGATAAGATTTTACCACTGCTGAATAGAGGGAATAATCACTTCCTTTGCCCTGTTGGCAACACTCCTACCAATGCAGCCACATATGCCATTAGCCTTTTTGGGCATACTGCTGGCTCATATTCAGCTTATTGTCCACTGTAACCCCCAGGTCCTTTTCTGCAGAGCTGCTGCCCAGCCAGTCAACCCCCAGCTTGTACCAGTGCATGGGATTCTTCTGCCCTAAGTGTAGGACTTTGCATTTGTCCTTGTTGAACCTTGTGAGATTCCTGTTGGGCCAAACCTCCAATTTGTCTAAGTTACTCTGAATCCTAGCCCTACTCTCCAGTATATCTACTACTCCCCCCAGGCTGGTGTCATACGTAGACTTGCTGAGGTTGCACTCTGCCATCTACCAGGTCACTGATGAAGATATTGAACAAAACCAGTCACAGGAGTGACCCCTGGGGCACTCCACTTGATACTGACAGTCAACTAGACATCAAACATTCATTACTACCCTCCGAGCCTGATGCTCCAGCCAGTTTTCTGTCCACCTTACAGTGCATTCATCCAACCCATACTTCCTTAGCTTGCCTGTGAGAATGTTGTGGGAGACTGTATCAAGAACCTTGCTAAAATCGAGGTATGCCACATCCATGGGTCTCCCCACATCCACAGAGCCAGTCACCCCATCATAGAAGGCAGTCAGGTTGGTCAGGCATGATTTGCCCCTCCTTGGCGAATCCATGCTGGCTGTTCCTGATCACCTTCTTCTCCAAGTGCTTAGAAATGGATTCCTTGAGGATCTTCTCCATGATTTTTCCAGGGACTGAGGTGAGGTTGACTGGTCTGTAGTTTCCTGGATCCTTCTTTTCCCCTTTCTTAAATATGCACACTATGATTGTCCTTTTCTTATCGTCTGGGACCTCTCCTGATTGCCATGAGTTTTCAAAGATAATGGCCAGCAGCCCTGCAGTCTTATCAACCAACTCCCTCAGCACCCTTGGGTGCATCCCATCTGGCCCCATGGACTTGTATGTGTCCAGCTTTTCAAAGTAGTCCCCAACCTGTTCTTTCACTACTGAGGGCTACTCACCTCCTCCCCAGACTGTGCTGCCCTGTGTAGTAGTCTGGGAGCTGACCTTGCTTGTGAAGATTGAGATGAAAAGGGCATTGGGCACTTCAGCCTTTTTTTCATCCTCTGTCACTAGATTGCCTTCCCCATTCAGTAAGGGACTCTCACTCTCCATGATCTTTTTCTTGTTACTGATATACTTGCAGAAACCCTTCTTGTTACCCTTCACCTCCCTTGCTAGCTGCAACTCCAGTTGCTCTTTCGCCTTCCTTACTTCATCCCTGCATGCCCAAGGAATACTCTTATACTCCTCCCTCATTGTTTGTCCAAGTTTCCACTTCTTGTAAGCTTCGTTTTTGTGATGTAGTTTACTAGAGGTGCACCAATAAAGATTTTTCTGGCTGATAGTGATGGCTGATTATTAACAAGCCATATTGGCTGATATCGATCCAACAGCCCATATGCAGCCCAGCAGCTTGGAGAGCAGCATCTGGCTGGTAAGTGTGTGGAGAAGAAGCGGGGGTGGGCAGATCAAGGCCCCCATGGTGAGGGAGGGAGTGAGGCAGGGACAGGGGTAGGCACTGCTCAGCCGGGGTGGAGCATGAGACAGAGCCATGGACAGCTTAACCGGGGAGCCAGTCCCACCACTGAGTGCCCCCCTGGTGGAGGCATGGGGGGCATGTGACCCCCAGATGTGTGCATGGGGCAAGAGCAGGCTGCCCTCTGTGGGCTCGGGGCTGGGAGCTGCGCCGGCTTCTTCCTGGTGGTGGGGCTGGGCCAGGGCTGCTCTTGGGGTGGGTGGGGCAGGCAGCGGTGATGCTGGGAGGGAGGGCTACAGGTTGGGCTACAGCCACCCCAAAATTTGCCAAGTGCCTTCCATATCGCTCTCTCCTAGTGCTGCCATCATCCACCCTAAGCACAGCCCCGGTCCAGCTTCCCTGCTGGGAAGAGGCTGGTGCAAACCCTGGCCCTGAGCCTACGACAGGCAGCCCCACCCTCACCCTGCGTACAAATCCAAGGGGCACATGTCTCCCATGCCTCCCCCAGTGATGCATGCAGCAGCAGGGACCCACTCCACCCCTGCACCCCCTGAACAGCTGTGTCCCATGCCCTGCCACACCCCGGCTGTGCAGTGCCTGCCCCTGCCCCTGCCCTGCTCCCTTCCTTACCACAGGGGACTTGATCTTCCCCCCCACACCCTTTCTGTCCCCCATGACCCTTCCTCCCCACAGACTTACTGGCTGGATGCTGCTCTCCAAACTGCTGGGCTGCGCTCCTGGCCCTGCACGCATGCACTTGGTATTTATCAACAACGTTATTGGGCACATTAACCAAAAAAGCTGATTGCCACTGATGTCAGTTTTCCTTTTATTGGTGGTGATACAATATGGACCAATATATCAGTGCATGTCTATCATTTACTGAAGAGTCCCCTGCTAAGCCAAGCTGGTCTTCTGCCGTACCTGCTACTCTTCCTGTGCGTTGGGATGGTTTGTCCCTGCACTCTCAGTGAGGTTTCTTTAAAGTACAGTCAGCTGTCCTGGACTCCTCTCCCACTCAGACTGGCTTCCCTGGGGATCCTGCCCATGAGTTCCCTGAGCAAGTGAAAATCAGCTTTTCTGAAGTCCAGGGTTTTTACTCTGTTGCTTTCCATCCTTCCTTTCCACAGGATCCTGAACTCAATCGTCTCATGGTTACTGCTGCCATCCACTGCTACATTTCCCACCAATTCTTCCCTGAAGAGCATGGCCCCTAATTGGCTGCTCTATTACTTGCACCAGGAAGTTGTCCCCAACACTCTCCAAAACCTTCCTGGATTGTCAGTGCACTGTTGTGTTGCCCTCCCAGCAGATGTCAGGGTGATTGAAGTCCCCCATAAGAACCAGAGCCTGTGATCAGGAAACTTCCATGAGCTGTTTGAAGAAAGCCTCATCCACCACATCCTCCTGGTCTGGTGGTCTATAGCAGACCCCCACCACAACATCACCTTCGTTGCTCTCTCCTCTGACCCTAACCCAGAGACTGTCAACAGGCCTGTCTCCAGTTTCATACTGAAGCTCTGAGCAATTGTACAGCTCTTTTACATATAGTACAACTCCTCCTCTTCCCTCCTGCCTGTCCTTCCTCGACAGTTTGTACCCACCCATGACCGTGCTCCAGTCATGCGAGCTCCCACCACGTCTCTGTTACTCCGATCACGTCACAGCTCCATGACTGTGCAAGGACTTGCAATTCTTCCTGTTTGTGTCCCAGGCTCCTGCATTCGTGTGCAGACACCTGAAGTAACTAGCTGATTGCCCTGATTTCTCAGGAAGAATGAGAGCACCTCCCCTGTTGCCCCCTCTTTCTTGCTCTTCCTCCAGGTCTCCCACTTCCCCACTTATCTCAGGGCTTTAGTCTCCATCCCCTGGCGAGCCTAGTTTAAAGCCCTCCTCACTAGGTTAGCAATCTGTCCGTGAAGATGCTCTTCCCTCCCTTCGCCAGGTGGATCCCATCTCTTCCCAGCAATCCTTCTTCTTGGAACATCGTCCCTAACAGATCTACTTTCTGGATGAGCTATAGATGTTTTGTGTCCTGTTCAGGGTGGTAAGCTGAATGGGCACTGGTGTAGTGTAGGGTAAACACAGATTTCATAGACATTAGGGCTGGAAGGGACCTCGGGAGATCCCGAGATCTCAAAGAGAACAGCCCATGGTCTCCTGTTGGCCAAGGTGGGCATGAGATGTGTGAACAACAGACGGGCAGTCATGGACCATTTGTTTCTTATCACCTTGCTCATGTGTGCTACCCTTTTTCTCAGCCTATGTTCATTTTTTTGGTTGTTTGTAAGCTCTTTGGGGCAAGGACTGCGTGCTGCTCGGGGTTAATACACCGAGTAGCACAGTGGGGCTCCATTTTCAGTTAGTCCTTAGGCACTGGCATAATCAAGATGATTAATAGTAATAATCTGAAGCTAACAGATACCATCTCTGTATCTGGCATGGAGTGTGTCCTGACCTACACATACAGGTCAGAAAAAAACCCCAAGTGAATTGTATGAAGAATTTGGGTTTGGGCCAGGTATGTTGCAGAGATTACAGAGTGTACCCAAGTTTCCCATGTCCATTGTTCCCCAAGACATACACCCTGTTATATACTCTGTGTGACTGCCAGTGTCGGGTGAGTTATTTGCCAACAGCGTGTCCATCTCCTTTACTGTCTTCCTTTTTGTTCCTCTCCCACTTAAGTTGCATGAGCTTTGGTTCCCGTACGGCTACCCTGGAGACCCCTGGGCACGGTTAATCTTGGAAAACCTCTTTGAAAACAATGCTTTTTTGGAGCTTGGTGAGGGTTAGAAATGGGACAAGGTGCTTGCAGAACATACGCAGAATATTTTGCTTTGCTCCTCAAATGGTGGAGGAATTTCAGTTAAGTCAATAACCCCGTCTGGAGCACAGTTTGTCCCTCGGTGACAGCAGCTGCTACTGCAGCTGCCAGCTGAAAGTTATGAAGTAAACTTTTGTACACGCTCCTCCCCCTCCCCAAGGAAAATACAGAAAGAAATGAAACTTTAATGAGGAGTCTGAACACATCAAAAGGGAAGTTGTAAAAGGGACTGTCGAATTGATTTAATCCTTGAAAAAAACTGGGGAATCGTTTTTGTTTTTTTTTTAGTCATCTGAATAGCTAACCACAGTCTGGCCTCTTAAACGTCCTGCTCCCAGGCTGGCGACTGGTTTTGGTGCTGTTTCAAGGTGAAAAGTGATAGCTTGGCATTCCCTGTGCTGTAGCTGCCCGTTTGAAGCCAGACTGAAGTGATACTCTGAGAATTCACATGTGTGCAAATCGGCTTTGTTTCCAACATTTTGTTTCTTTGCTCTCTGAGCCAAATCTTCCTGCCCAGACGTGGCCCACAGAGTGCCTGGACCGCTGGGGAGCATACCTGATACACGTAGAGTGAGGCTGCACAAAGGCACGGGGGGCTAAACGTCCCTCTGCAAGGGACTGGGTTAGACAAGGACATGCCCATATGCCCACGACCACCACGTCCACTAACCCAGCCTTGTGTTCACTGCCCTTGTGGCATGGAGGCCAGCCCGTTGTTGTGCGCATGCAACAGGATTTAGCCTGGGGTCACTAGGCGGAAAAACCACAGCTTCCGGTATCACTGGGGCAGGCATGGCTGAGCTGTCCACTGGGGCTTGCAGAGTTTCAGCGTCCTGGCCTGCAAGATACTTCGGCATCTTCACTCCAGAGGGATCAGATGGAAGGTTAGGGCCTCTCTCCTCAAACTGAGCCCCTCCCAGGACACTTCGGTCCCACTGCGCCAGCCCACCGCTTCCAGTGCTTGCATACGGTCGTTTTCACCGGTGCCCAGTGAGCAGACAGAAGTGCTCCAGCTCTGAATTGGTAGCAGTTTACCCCCACCTCAGACTCGCTCTGCACTGGCATACATGAATGTGCCTGGGACTGGGACGCAGTGACGCACGTCCACAGAGAGCACATGGTGATTCTTTCAGGTTTTTGCTTTTAAAGTCCAGAAGCAGCTTGCATCACCCAAAACAGGAAGCAGAGCAGATGTATGCGCGTGCTCTTTCTGCACAGCGCAGTCATCGGCCCAGGTGTTTCCCAGCTCTGTCACTAATGCGATGGCTGCAGCGAGGAGAGCGGGGATCGGGATTGGATTCCCTGGTGTGTCCTCAGTGAAAGTAGCACTCACCTTTAAAATGTGTCCTTGTCTCGATGGAAGAGACAAATACTCTTCACTGTTGATGACTGCATTTTAGCTGTTTGAAAGGAACAATCTTACCAGGTCCTACAATTTTACTGTCCTTAAAATATGTTTTTTCCTGGTGTGAGGGCTTGCCTTTTTGTCCTCCCTCCCGTTCTCTTCAGAGGTCGTTAATTTAAAGTTGAAACTGCAGTTTTCTGTCTTCATAAACAGCACTGCACACATTTGTTATTTGTCGTTAGTGTGAAGCCACAGGGCTTTGCTTATGTTAGGCCATGCAGTAAGTCCTTGCTTTGTTGTGTAAGTAATTTTTTCCGTTTGAATGAATGATTTAAAAAGTAGCACAGCAGCACTATCTCATGAGACCCAGGGACCCAGGAAGTCATGCCTCGAAAGGGAAAAAACCCAAATTGGTTTACAGTAAGTGAATTTGGAAGCCTAATAATTCACGCCTCTTTTTATGGCTCTTTTAAAACTCATGTTCAGATATGCAGCATAAAGCACCCAGCTTTCATTTTGATTAAGACTCCAGCGCACTGCTGTCATTTACCATTGCCATTATCAAACAGGTATAAAGGGGCTGTGGTGCCAGGGGAGGATTAGGCCCGTTGGTTATAACCAACCAAGAGACAAATGCCCCATGTTGACTCACTGTGCACTTTGGACAGGGATCTGTATGTGAAATTCCTAGAGGGGGGAGAAGCCCCACCAAGGTCTGCCCCACCAAGGTGGGGGCCAAGGCAAATGATGCATCATAATAGGTTTAGCAAATCTTACTGCAACCCACAATACAGTGCAAAAAAACTGGCTGGGGAGTTATAGATCACATTTAGGCAGGGTGGGGGTGGGGGTAAGGGTGTGGATCATTTCCCACCCAACAAATAATCCTCTGGCTCCTGAAAGGATGCCATCCCCAGCCTCTGCTGTTCTTTTCATCTTTCAGCAGGGATCTTAGGAACAAGCTCTCTCTGCCTGTGCTTTGCCTCTAGGTTTTGCAGATCCAAAGCTGAAAATGAGATTTGGAAACATTTTCTTTCTCTAAGATCTAACATGTCAAATCTGTGGGTGAGGCAGAGAGGAAGAGATTTATTTCAAGGAGCACTTTCCTCAGAAAATAGCATCTGAAATTACTGAAACCTTAAAACAAACAGGCTTTTGTTGGGGAGCCCAACTTGCAGCGGAGCTGAGAAGAAGGTAATGAAGGAGGGAGGCTCATCTTTTGGCCCTGGGTCATTCTGGCGTGGTCCTCACAGCCTTGTCTTGCATTGTCTAGCGCTGAACCACGCTTAATTCTATTGAATGTGTGAATGTCATTAGTGTCCATCAACACATCAGCCCAGTTTGATTGTGCATGAGATCAGCTGGCTGGTGGCACTTAGCGGGGCTGTTTCCTCTACCTAGCCATTTTTGATTCATCAGTAGTTGAAAGGGGTTTATTCTGGACAAATGCATGCCTGAACATTTCCCAAAGTTTAAAGGGCTCCAGCACAGAAATAAAAGCTATTTGAAGCTGAATGAAAAGAGGGGAAATAGCGGCTAACAGCAAGTTTCCTCACTGATAGGAATTGGAATGACAGGTTGCCACACTTCACTTACGCACCTCACGCTGCCATTGCCCTGCTGTAAAGGAATCAGGTAGCAGTGACAGCACTTTGCATAGCTGTAGAGCCTGTCCTCCCAGAGCCGCAGCCGGCTGCATGGGTATGGGGGAGCCATACCCATTTCAGAGATTCATCGTTTGAGGCATTCTGCACCCAGTAGGTCTGGCACCAGGAGCACCATAGCCCCTTAGCATGGTGCTGGGCACACGCCAATAAGAGACAGAGCTTATTGGCAGTTGTGTAGAAGTACGCTCATAAGGCTTCTGTGTTTCTAGCTGGGGAGCTGGTGCATGTGGGTTATGCCAGCTAGTGCTGCCTTGTACGGTACAAACATACCTAGCCTAAGCAACATGCTCAATGAATCAGTGACAGGGCTTGAATAAAAATCAGGAGCTATACTTCGTGGTGCATGTGCTCTTAGAGGGCACTTCAGAAAAGCCATACGGGCCCTAAGATTCAACGGCAAATAGTAATCAAACCAGCAAAGGTGGAGATGTCAAGACTACATTGATGACGTCAACAGATATCTCTGTAATGTAAAGAGCTTGGGGAGGACCTCGCACCAGAATTTGTTCTGGAACTAGAAAATACTATCACATCCTTC
This sequence comes from Crocodylus porosus, assembly GCF_001723895.1. Classification (NCBI taxonomy): domain Eukaryota; kingdom Metazoa; phylum Chordata; order Crocodylia; family Crocodylidae; genus Crocodylus; species Crocodylus porosus. Next base: position 28,625,744 of record NW_017728914.1, read on the forward strand.
CCACGCCAGCATCGGGAAAAACTACTCCCCCCGCTCTCCCACCACAGGAACTTTCTGTGTGCTCCCAAAAATCCACAAAGAGGGGTGACCCAGGTAGACCCATTATATCCACCTGTGGCACCCACACTGAAGAGCAATCAGGATCCATAGAAACTATCCCCAAACCACTTGTCACTCAAAGAACAAGCTTTCTGTAAGACGCCCCAGACTTCTCCACAGCATTCAGAACATCAGCCACCTCCCTGAGAAGGCTAAATTTGCAACCATGGATGTCACCCGCCTGTGCACTAACATCCACAGGCACTTCTGCTTGCCTAAAATACTTGCAGGAACATAGAGTACACTCAGATTTGCAGCAACATGTTATACAAATCATCCACTTCAGCCTCACCCACAACAACTCCACTTTCAACAGTCATCACTTCCTCCAAGCCAAGGGCACAGCTATGGGCAAAGACGGCACTTTATTATGCCAACCTCTTCATAAGCCACATGAAGGGAAACTTAATAGGAACAGCACCATTATATTTGCATTATACCTGCATTACATAGAGAGATTTTCATTGTTGGGTCTGAACACCTGGACTCACTTATTGACTCCCACCACAGGTCTAACAACTATCACCCCTCAACCAAACATTTTCTGGAATGCTCCTACACTAATACCGACTTCCTAGATATCACAGGTTGCCCCGCAGCAAACCTCTATATACAAAAGACCCATGGACCACCATACCTATGTCCACAAGGTCAGCAGTCATCCCAAGCACACCAAAAAGCTGTATTATACAGTCAGGCTCCCAGATACCAGCACATCTGCTCTGAGGAGAACATTTGTGATACCTACCTGACCAGACTAAAATCTGCTTTTATACAACAAGGGTGCTCCTGTAGAACAATAGACTGTGCCTTTGATAAATGTATGCAAAAACCCAGCAGTTACCTGCTACAATCCAAAAAGAAACTGCCCTGCAGCCGCACACTTTTGGTGGTCACCTATCGCCCAACGTAGGAGCAGATCAGAAAAATCATCAAACAGCTACAGCTTAACACTTGACAAAGATCAGACCTTAAGAGAAATATTAACAGTCCTCCACTCCTGGCTTTCAAACAGCCCTGTAAACTTCCCCACCTCATCAGCAGAAGCAAACTCCCCACTGCCCAACAGACATCAAGTGGACACAGCCGTGCCTTGGCAAGAAATGCTTTACCTGTCGACACATCTCTACTACAGCTACAATCAACACCACACCTCCCATAAGAAAATGTTCAGAATCCATGGTTGCTGCACATGCCTTTCCCACAATGTGCTATAATTGATCCAGTGTACCAAATGCCCTCATGGTAATCACATGGGTGAAACCAAACAGCAGCTATGCACCAGAATGGACTCTTGCAGAATAATACACACCATTAGAAGCACATTTTTCACAGAGCAACCACTCCTACCCTATCCTTGTTCTCAAGGAAAATATATCTAACACCTTTAATAGGTGGATTTGGGTATAAAAATTCATAAGCTGGCTGGACACTAAGAACTAAGTACTTGATATTGATTTCATGGGACATTATAATGTACCTGATTCCTGAATTCTTTCCACAGGTGAGAATAATCCTCCTCCCTCTTGACAGGTCTTGATCCCCTAGTAATCAGCCTCTTCCTTCTGCTAATTGTGGGTCTGCTACCCCAGGCAATTTCTCTTACCTCTTCCTGAAACTTTTATTTTTTTTCCTATGCTGTGCTTAGCTCATTGTGGTCAGACCTGAAGAAGAATGCCGTGCATTCAAAAGCTTGTCTAACTCTCTCCTAACTGTACAGTTGGTCTAATAAAAGATATCACCCTAAGAAATCCTTGCCTTTTGCATAATTTCTGGACTATCACAGCTATAGCATCTATCTTATATTATGACTTCTCCACACATCAGATACAAGGAAGGTTTCAGACCATGGCTCCCTTGGACTCAGTCTTTCATTCCATAGTAGTCAAGTCTAGTTTACATATGGTCATAGAAGACAACATTTAACCCGAGCGATAGCAGCACCAAACAGGGTAAAGAATGCAACCAAGGTAAATGTTAAAAATAAATTTTGTCATCTGCAATCCCTTGGTTTGAGAATGATCTCTACCCTGACATAAGAGTCCAATCCTGGAGCCACATATCCATCCATAAGGTCTTGGAAGACCCAGGAGAGGTACAGCAGACACCATTAGCATTGTCCCTGTTTTGCAAATGGGTTATTGGGGGCTCAGCAAAGCTGGTGTGAATTGTCCGAGGTCACACAATGAGTCAGTGACAGAACTGGGAACAAAGCCCAGGCATCCTGACTCACTGCTCCTTGCTCTGAATATTTAGAAAACACCATGTTACTGTAACAGCTTATATGAAATGGTGAGGCCTCTGTTGTCTCCGAATCAGGAGCATCCATTCTTTTCTCTTCAAGCACCTGAGGTGGTTGCCAGACTCTGCCTGCTGGCCTGATTCAGTGTTTGATGTAGGAATCTTACTTTGCAGATAAAGTAACCACACAAAACTGTGGCCTCTCTGCATTATTCTAAATGATCAGTGTTGTCTTTAAAAATCTATTTAGTTAATATTTTGGCCCAAGAGTCTTTCTGGAGACAGACCAGGGGATACAACTAGCATCCGGTGCCATTTCTCAGATCTCACATTAAGTACATGCTGTATATTCTGTGTCCCGTGAATTTTCTCGCAGCAGGAGAAAGAGAAGGAAGAATTCTTCTTACTGGCTGGTTTCCCAGATATTTTTGGCTCTACTGTTCCTCTCCTTATGTAGGTGTTGTGGCCTCATTTTAACAGGAAACAAAAGTGCTGTGGCAACATGCGGAAAAGGAAAAAGTAGCTTGTGCACCATTAATGGGCAGATGTTTCATGTAGTCCCCCATTCCTGCTGACAGACAGAAACCTGGGCCTGTCAGTGGCAATATAGGAGGATGGAGGTTGCTGATGTGTCGTGCCAAGGGCAGAAAAAATGTGCCTGAGCATGTTTCCCTGTGTCTTCCAGGCCCTGGATGCAGCTTCCTTAAAACCCCGACAGAGAGATTCGACAAATGGCCAGAAATGTTAGTAGCAGTTCTCACTGTTTGCCATTGTGAAAGTGTCTAGTGATCGCAGTTGGGCCAGGCCCAGTTATGCTGAGCACTGTACAAATATTTCTCCTTCTGCACTATTGGACTTGGGCTATCATGAACATGCTCTCAAAGCAAGGCGTATCCTGAGTATTGAAGAGCACACTGTTGAGACTGATTTCCCAGCTTGTACTGTGTGAACTAGCACCCCTTGTTCTAAGGTTGGATTTCCCTTTCCCGGTCTGTGACACTAGCTGGCTGTTGACTCATCCACAGCTTCCATTTGGGGTCAACAGCAGAAGGGGCAGGCAGAATTGTGCAGTGGCCTCTGTGTCTTTATAGCAATATTTATTTAATGTGATCCTATTTTGTTTTTACTTGGGTGGATAATGAAGATGTGCCCCCTGTCTCTAAATTGGCACCTGGATTTAGAAGCACTTTCTCTAAAGTATAATCCTAGTACTTAAATGGATATTTCGTGTCTACGTATCCCTATACCTGAGCACACCAGCCTTGACATTTGCCCTGATCCTGTTACACTATCAAATATATATACAATTCCTTTGCAAATCCTAAAATCCTGAGACTTATTTAATCAAAAGAAGGAAACAATCCAAAGAACAGCAGATCTAGTTGTGTTTAGGAGATCATAAGACCTTGGAGAAGTGACTTAGGCCAAAAATAAAGCTTTCTGTTTGCGTGTGATGGGCCGGCTTCAGGGATGATGCTCAAGGGCAACCAGCGCAGTTTCATTAGGGGCAGATCATGTCGGACCAACCTGATTGTCTTTTATGATCAGGTCACAAAGGCAATGGATGCAGGTGTCGCCGTGGACGTAGTCTTTCTAGACTTCAGCAAGGCCTTTGACACCATCTCCCACCCCATCCTCATTAAAAAGCTAGGCGGCTGTGGGATTGATGCCTACGCAGTCAGATGGATTGCAGATTGGCTCAAGGGTCGTACTCAGAGGGTGGTGGTGGTGGACAGGTCATATTTGACCTGGGGAGAAGTGGGCAACGGAGTCCCCCAGGGCTCAGTCCTTGGGCCTGCGCTGTTCAGTTTCTTCATCAGCGATTTGGACAACGGGGTGAAAAGCAACCTGTTTAAATTCGCTGATGATACCAAAATTTGGGGTGAGGTGAGCACGCTAGTAGGGAGG
>NW_017728914.1:28630576-28659066 GCF_001723895.1 Crocodylus porosus
ACTACTTCACAGTCAGGGCGGCTAGGAGCTGGAACCAACTTCCAAGGGAAGTGGTGCTGGCTCCTACCCTGGGGGTCTTTAAGAAGAGGTTTGACACCTACCTGGCTGGGGTCATTTGAGTCCAGTTTTTGGTTTGGGGTTTTTTTTCTCCCGCCCAGGCGGGGGATCGGACTTGAAGATCTACAAGGTCCCTTCCGACCCTACTTCTGTGATTCTGTGATTCTATAAGATAGTCAAATGTAAGAGAAAAATAGCCTTTAAAAAGCTGATTGTCCCTTAAAAAATCCATAGAAAGGGCCCAGAAGCATGTTTTCCTAATGCAGTGGAAGGATGTAAAATTCAGCAAGATACTTGGTTGCCAAAACAATGAGCTTTTCAGTTACTTGAGACTTACCCAAGAATCTTACACAGTGTAGAAATGTGGCCATATTAATAAGGATGAGTATGAGAGGACAGTACAAACATGTAGGAACACAGTCAGGAAGATCTAGGCACAAATTAAGATGCATCTAAAGGGGCACAAAGGCAATGAAAAAGCATTCTATAAATATGTTGGGAGTGAGAGCAAGACCAAAATTTCGGTTCCTAAGTGAACCGGGAAGGGAGGCTAATAGTGGACAATGCGGAGAACACTGAAGTGTTTAATAGATTTTCTTACTTCAGTCTTACATAAAGTTCAACTACCAGATGACAAGCACATTTAGGAACAAGGACTGGGGATAGATGCTTAACCCAGAGTAGGGAAAGAAGGGGTTAGACCTTACATGCATAAGTTACATGTTTTTGTACCAGCAGATTCTGATGAGATTCATCTTAATGAACTCAAGGAATTGGCTGAGATATTTGCAGCCATTGATGGTTATTTTGGCAAACTCAGGGTGGCCAGGCAAAGTCCAGGAAGACTGGAAAAGATCAAATACAGTGCCCACCGTTAGAAAGGGGGAAAGGATGACTCAGGGAATTGTAGATTGGTCAATCCAGTCGTGATACTTCTCCATATAATCAGTCAATCAATCAATCAATCAATCAGTCTATAAACATGTAGAGGATAGCAATGTGATAAGTATCAGCCAACATGGATTTGTCAAGAGCATGTCATACTTTAGCAACCTGCTTTCCTTTTATGACAAGGAAAGCAGTGGATGTGATGTACCTCAACTTTAAAAAGGTTTTTGACACTGTTCCCATGATGCTTGTATGGAAATACAAAAACATCCCTTGATGCTTGCTAAGGAAATACGGTATAAATGAAACTGCTGTAAGATGGGTGCATAAATGGTTGCATAATCATGTTCAAAGAGTATTCATCAATGTCAAACCATCAAATCATCATCAGTGTCAAACTGGAAGGAGGTATCAAGTGTGGTTTTCCAGAGTACTGTCATGGGTCCCATACTGTTTAATGTCTTAAGGACTTGGAAAGTGGAATTGACCATACACTTAATAAACTTGTGGATGACACCTAGCCAGGTGGTATAGCAGACACTTTAGAGGAAGAATTAAGATTCAAAATGAGCTTGATAAAATGGAAAGATCATGTTGTCCGATGTACAAATTTAAAATGTATTTGTACTACTGCTGCAGAAAAGAGCCTTGAGGTTATAAAGGATCACAAGCTGAATGAGTCAACAGTTTAACATTGTTGCAAAAAATGTTAATAGCCTACAGAAATTAACAGGACATGTTGTATGCAAGTCATGGGATGTAATTCTTCCATTCTGTTCAGTACTAGTGAGGCCTCATCTGGAGTGGTGTGTCCAGTTTTGGGTGCTGCATTTCAATGAACACATGGACTTATTGAAAAGAGTCCAGAGGCAAGCAACAAAAATGGTTAGAGGTCTAGGAGACATGGTATATGAGGAAAGATAGAAGAGCTAAAATTATTTGGTCTGAGGAAGAGGAGACTGAGGGAGAATTTAAAAACAATCTTCAAATATACACAGGGTTGTTCTAGAGAGGAAAATAGACTGTTTTCTGTGTCTACAAAAGACAGGACAAGAAGCAAGGGAACCCATTTAGCATAGCACTATCCAGAATTGTCACTTAAAATGACTTGTGTTAAAAATCATAAAACCCTGCTAAGTGAATCTACTGTAGCTGTTTATATCTCTAGTGAGTCCTGACATTTTCACTCAGCTTGGACAAAACTTCCTTTGGGTCAGCTTTGACTCGCTTTCCCTCTTTTTTACATAATCTACTCTTATGATTATGATACTGGAACACGATTGCATTTATTATTGTACCAGCAACATGATTAGATATTCACACAGCTGCTTATTATAGAATTGTATGTCAGCCGTTGTTATATAACGGTGGGGGATGTGATATTTTGTCTGGGCCAGATCCTGAGGTGTTATAAATTCGTTTCAGTGGAAGGCCATTTTACACTAGTTGAGGATGTGGGCCCCAAAGGTCACTAGTGATTAAGTTATGATATAGTTTTCAGATACCCTTATTTTCCTTAAATAGGCCCAAACATTAGTTTTATACCAAACAGCAGCCTTCCCAACTTGCTCAAAGAAATAAGATTTATTTCCTTCATCCCTATTCCTTTTAATCATTTTTGTTTTACAGCTGGCTTGACACCTTTGTGTTCATGTTTTCAGAATTCATCATATTTATCCACTTGCCCTGAGAAATATGTCAATCCAGTATTTTCTTACCTAATGCCAACAGGCTTTTTGTTTTAATGTTTGCTAGACCTCCTTGTGGAACAGTTTTTGTGCTTTTATAGTGGATCAAGTAGAGAGAGGGAAAGCCTATCTCATTAGTAATAAATGCATAGAAAGATGGGGGCTTGCTTTTCACTACCTTTTGAAGAGGCTTGCTGCCCACATATTAACTTCAAGTATCTTTCAGCCCAATAGAACCTACTGTGGATTCACTTTTAAGAAGGAAAGGCAGCTTGAAAAGTAGCCTGTAGGTAATGTGGGGGGTTAATGAGGCCTTCACCTAATTAGAGAGGGCTGGGCTTGAGATATGTAAGCTCAAACCCTGAGAGAAGCCAGTAGTAAGATCTTGGAGGTTGCTGAGGGAACCTTGGAGTCTGCTCAGCAGGATGGCTACAGCTTCTGAAAGCCAGCCGGGAGAGTACAGCCAGCAGTCTGGAGGTTTGGGAGGGAACTAAGAGGTGGAGGAGGCTCCCGGGGACCCAGAGAGGGGCTGAAGGTGTGCAGAGCAGAGGGGTCCAGAAGCCCGAAGAGGGGCAGGGTGTGAGACCAAAGAGTCTTGAGAGAAGCAGAGCGAGAGACCCAGAGCTCTGAGAGTCCAGAGAGGGGCGAGTGTGTAGAAGGAGAACATCAATGAGTGATGACATCTGCAAGGCTTGGGGCATGGTGTAGGGGTGTGTTGGAGCCGCACAATTAGCCCATAAAGCAGTGACTGCAGGCACCTGGTAATCATTAGTGAGAGCAGATTGGGAAGCACCGGGGCAGCCTCGCTCATGTAAAAATAATTACGCCAACATGTGGTGAGTGATATAAAGGGTGACTGTCCACAGTGAGCAGAGTGGGCAAGGGCAGAAGGGGCTCCAGGGGCTTTACCACCACTTGTGGAAGGATACCCTGCTACACCTACCTATTTATCTTTGTCTACATCTCCTTCATTCAGACAGAATCCTTGATTTGACATACAGCAGATCAAACAGCGGTGGAGCCTTATTTCTAACCGTGTATTATACCGCAGGAACAGAAATGTTTATATAATCGCTCAGTTTCGGTGTACGTTACGGCCTTATTAAAGGATATGAGAAATTATTAATTCTCCTTCTTCCCCCTCTTTTACAGTTGGATGAATGATGATATACCAAGATAATAATGGTTAAGGCAGTGGAGACCTGCCTTCATTTCTTGGTTCTGGTTGACTTGGGCTAATCTCTTTACACCTCTATAAAATGGGGATAATGCTTTCTCACAGTACTGGGAGGATTAATTAATTGGTTCCTGTGAAGTGTTCAGTACTCTGGTACACGGTCCGTAAATACCATGTTGAATTATATTAAGGTTGAACTGTGTACCCAAGGGACATCTGAAAAATCCACAGTGGCAAACAGTGTTTCTGAGAAGTGTGTTGAAGTTGGTGACTAAGATGGATTGGTTCCCACATCCTTGTGTTTTCTCCAGAGGGACTGTCTGCTACTCTGGAGTAACACTGAGATATTTTTGGCAGTGTCTTTTATAGAGCTAACCTTACTTCTATATTTTCAGGGAGTGTATTATAGATTTAATTAAAAACAATTTCTGAAAAATAACTGTGTGTTTGTGATCTCCAAAAATCCCTGGGAAAAATTGATTGTATGTGGTTCCAATATTTTTCGCTAACCTTATTATATAAGAGCAGAAAGCTACCTGAACTGTCGTCTTGGATAAAAATGTTGGTCCGGGTTTACCCGTCATACCCAGATTGAGTGTTTGCAGTTCTGGTTTTGCAGCTTGATTAATAATGTTATAGATGAAATTTGGGTAATTTCTGACCAGCTGTGGGACCAGTCATGTGCTTGGCAAGTCCAGGTGCATGCCTGTTGCTTGTCAGTTCCAAAACCGTCCTCCACTGTCCTTTAGTGGATGGATGCAAATACATACAGATCTGCTTGGACTACTGAAATAATTCTGAAATGTTATATGGGTTAGATCATTAATTCCAGATGCTTTAATATTAATAGTTTTGCTCCAATTATATGGAGAGGCAACTTTTCCTTTCATATCAAGAAAACATATGCTCAGACTTCCTTGGTTTTAGTAGTAGCAATTCTAAAATATGAATAGCTTCATTAAATTGAAATCAGCAAAATATTAGCAAGCTGTCTTCTCTGTTTTAAAAGTTTGGCATATAACCTTGATCTCCAGACCTGGCAGCCTGATGGTGTATTGAGAAGAGCTACTTTGAGGAGTAGATCATGTCGCTCTCAGAGCACTCCATAGAGCCAAGAAACCTGGTTATGTTCCTGTTCTGCTGTGTGAAACTCAGCAAGTCTTTGTTTGCTGTACCTCCCCTTCTCTCTTATCTTTTTAGACCAGTGGTGCCCAACCTTCTGGCTCCATGGGCCAGATGAGTGGTGCAGGGTCAATCCATAGGCCCAATCCCATGCACCCAAATCTGGCTGCCTGCTAGTTTGATCCAGCTGTGTGCCAGCCCATGCTGGTCCAATTCAGCTGTGTGCTGGCCTGATCCCACTCTGGCCCAATCCCGCATGTCAGGATCCAGCGGTGTGCTGGTTTAGTCTGGTACACAGGACTGCAGGGGTTTACCACAGGAACTAGAAAGTTGGCAGAAAAGGTGCAGCAATTGATGCTGCCCCTGCTTTCCCACTGCTAAATCTCCATACCCTTGGGGAGCCCCGTGGGTCAGATGTCATAGGTCTATGGGTCAGATCTGGCCTGCTGGCCAGAGGTTAAACATCCCTGATTTAGACTGGACATTTTGAAGGGTTGGGCCTGTATCTTACCACGTGTTTGTACAGGGTGTAACATTATGGATCCCCAGTAATAGTTGGGGCTGCCGTTGTTTGCTTGCTTATCTTTTTTAAAGAAAGAAGAATGGGCAGATCACCTGCTGGCTAGAGGTACATGTTGGTAGGAGACAGGTGTCTTTTCCATTATTAGTATGATACCTCCCAGGGCAGAGCAGTTTGAATGCAGCTGTTTGCCTTGGACTTTTTTGGAGATCTGAACAAGTAGCAGTTACTCGAGCAAATTTCCACAAAGTTACAGGGGGTTTTGTTCACGTATTTCAGTTCTGTGCTTCATGCAAGAGAGAGAAAGACCAGGAAAACACCATAGCATGATGAGGCAACTTGTTAGCGGTGTGGCATAGAAAGAGTTTGTATACTCATTCCTACTGCATGTTAAAAAAGCAGCTATTACATATGTCACCGCCACATTTGGGAAAGGGGGTTTTGAAGAAGAACTAAGAATGGTGAGTCATTAGGTTTTAGATCTCTTGGCTCCTGTATTTTGTGAAATCTGCAAAATTGACGTGAATGAATTTTAAGTGAAGGTGGACAGAAGGGCCTCAAGGACTGTGTTGTAGAGTTACAGATAACTTTTATAATAGGAGTGCACTGATACAGATTTTTGGGGCTGATATTGATAGCCGATTTTTAAGGAGGCATATCAGCCGATACCAATCCAATTTCTGCATGCAGCTGGTAAGTCTGGTGGGCTGGAAGCGGGGGGGGAGGAAAGGGTATTGATGAGGGGTGCAGATCAAGGCCCCTGTGGCGAGGGAGGACTGGGGCTGGGGCAAGCGCTACCCAGCCAGGGCGGGGTAGGATGGAGCCATGGCTCATCCAAGGGTGGGGGGAGCTACTCCTGCTGCCGCATGTTGCTGGTCTGGGAGCTGCTGATCTGATGCTTGCCTGCTGGGCTGGTGGCTCCTGCTGTTGCTCCCATGGCTCATCCAGGAGGGCGTGGAGAGGGCAGAGGCATGTGTCCCCAGATCATTGTGGGGTGGGCCAGGAAGAGCCCTGTGTGGCCCCAGCCCACCCTGCCCTGTGCAGATCCAGGGGCACGCCCCCCACCTTATCTTTCTGGATGAGCTGTGGGAGCTGCCTAATGAGCACTGGACCAGTGGCACACAGTGGCAGAAGCCTTCCATCCCTGCACGCCCCCCCACCCCGAATGAGCCAGGGCTCGGTCCCGTGCCTGCCCCGCCTCAGCAAGGCAGCGCTTGCCCCAGCCCCACACCCTCCTCACTGTGGGGGCCTTGATCTGCCCTGCCATGGCCCTTTCCTCCCCCCTCCCCTTCCACCACACCAAACTTACCAGCTGTATGCAGTTCTCCAAGTTGACAGGCTGTGCACATGCTGCACTGTGGCTGTGCTCACGCACGTACGCGCATTTATCGGCCAAATTATTAGCCACATCAGGCTGATTTCTGATAACGATCAATTTTCTTTATGTTGGTGCCAATTCGATATTGGACCGATGTAGCCGTGCCCCTCTATTTTGTACTTGTCCACGAAGTCAGCCACCATTTGTAGAAAATTATGGACTTGCTTATGTCATTTTCGGGGAATATCTGCAGAAGTTCTTGTTGGACACTAATATTTAAAAATGATTTGGGGAACAGAGTGCCTGCATGATTTAATAATGACATTTAGGCTGCTTACAGATGTGGAGGGAAAAAAACAAATGGTGCTTTACTTTAAGCTCAGCGCACCCCTTGCACCAAGTGCAGCATATGCCCAGAAGAAGCATTGTGTTAGTTGGACCAGGCTCGCCCAACGTTGTTATAGATGGGTGCTTCAGTGGGGCTTTTTGGTACTTTTATCTAATAGCTGATTGAATCAACTTTAGATAAAAGCGCCAAAAAGCCCTCCTGAAGTGCCTGATCTCTACAGATGCTGTGGAGCTGCGTCGAACTGACACACTGTCTCTTCTGGTACACACACATGCTCTGCCCCTGCCTATACACACATGCATGCGCACACTGCCCCTGCCTACACCCCCTGCCCCCAGTACTAGTGGGGCCTTGTGCTCCCTGGTCCCGTGATGGAGCTGGGAGCCACATGGTGCTAGAGCAGGGAAATGTCTGGGGGTGGGCAGGGCTGGGCTCATGCCGCCTGCTGCTGGCTCCCCCTGGGTCCTACTGCCCCTGGCTCGTGTCATTTTTACAGGCAGCCAGGAGCAGATAAATATTTTCTAAATTTTTTATGGGTTTTGCGGGCCGGAGAGAATGGCTTGGCAGGCCGGATCCAGCCCGTGGGCCATATTTTGCCTGCCCCTGCAGTAAACTATTGCTTTTTTTCACATCTGTCAGTGCCCTTAGACATCTAGCTTTCGGATAATAGTTTAAGTATGGCCTCTATCAGCAGAGATCAGAGGTCTTGGATAGAGGTCTATGTACAAAGAGACTGAAGATCTTAGTTCACAGCAGAAAGGCTGTTAGGTTTTCATTTAGGGAAATTCAGGTTAAAGCCACTTTCCTAGTTCCTGTTATCCTAGAAGTGACTGCCATGCAATCATTCTTATCTAATCACGTAGGAGGTTAGATGGCATTACATTTCCACTGAAAATTTGGTTTTCTAAACAATGTCTTTTCACTTCATTGGAGAGAACTCATTGGTTTTTCACCTTTTCCAGAAATGAACATTATATCCAAGCTGGATGAATGTAAGATTTTTACCTAAAAGGTTTTCAGCAAATTGAAAAGCAGTCAACATCCTCTCTACCTTTTGTGTGACTCAACAGACTGCCTCATATTTCTTAAAGCTGGGGGAAATCGAGGTCTGAATTGGATGAGAGGAAAAACAAGTTTTAAGCTGCTACATATGAAGGATCTTTTTGTCTCTATCTTTGTCTGTCTGTGTCTAGCTACCTACTTACAGTAAGCCCTTCTATGTGGTATCAGAACATTTTCCCTTAAGTTAGAGTGAGTCTGTTGTACAGATATGTTGCACATTGGCTACATGGAGGACCTTTGCACCATTAAAATACTACAGGTATTTTTTGGCTTTTGGCAAACATTAACTTTGTCCCAACAGCTGGAAAAATCTGTTTTGTTATTCAGAACAGTCTTTGGTCATCTCTCCTTGTTCATACAGTAACTTTTATCCCGAATGTAAACTTGTGTGAGTGAGACCCATCATGCCATAAAGAGAGCAAACCCCTTTTCTTAAGGTGCCCTAAGGTCACATGCCTAGTGTTCCCTGGGATGGGCTGATATCAGACCTGAGTGGCTGTTTACCAGGCTGCTTTTCTGATCTATGTAGAAGTTATTTTCTGGGCACTGAAGCAGTGTTGAGACTTTAAATAATTCATTTGCAGAGCTAGTCTCAGTCAAATTTAGCCTGAAATATAAACGTAAGAAAGACATGAACATCAACACTCTGGACTCTATCTACTCTGCTGAGTATCAAGCCTTTTTTTTTTTTTTTTTTTTTACATGGTGATAAACAGCTCAGAAAATAAATTGGAAAAGCTGTCTGGGTTTAACAAGATGGCTGTTTTGTGCCTCCTGCTCACTTGTTTTTTTTGATTTTCTCAACACATCAAAGAGGAGTGAATAGGTTTCTCCTCAGAGGATTACATTATTCCAAAAGCCTGGAAGGACCCATGATGGTTACGGACAGCTACTAGAAGATGTTGTAAAGAAAGAAGGGAAAAATGGAACGTTTTCTTGCCATGTTTGTTATTTGGGTGTGGGAGATTCTGCCCTATATCTATAAAAGGAACGTATCAATCAGCAGCATCTGCCATGGTGTGGGGAAAGCCCCATATCTTGTCTTTAGTGCCTGATAAAGAAAGGCAGGGATTGTTTCATGTCAGGAAACATAAACCCACATGGCAGGATTCTTGATAGTGTCGCAAGTCCCAACTGGAACGGAGGAACCACTAAAAGTTCAAAACATGCAGCGTGGCTCCTTTACTGTGCATTGAACTGAAAAACACCATCCCGTCGTGCCAGACTTCCTTCCCATGTCCTTGTTATGACAAGGTATTTAGCAGAATTTGCAGATTTATGGGAATTGAGAGGGCTGTGCCTGTGAGTGCATCTGCTGTGGCCTTGACCTTATGATCCTGGGGCTGTTAGCCATGTGCCTTAGTGCCTGTGCCACCCCAGCCTGCATCCCAGAGTGGTATAGGTGAATACAAAGGGAGAGATTGTATAAGATTTACATCCTTTCAGGCTACATATTTGCGATTATTATAGATGTCCAGTAGGCCAGCACACTTAAAATCTTCAGATATTATAATTATTAGTAGTCTAATCCTTATTCCTGCTTAGTTATTCTGCAGCAGTGATGGCCAGATCTTTTGGACCAGAAGACCACTGTCAGCCCTCCAGATTCCTTGCAGGGCACTATGCACACTTATCACCAGACTTTTTAATTGAATAGGGAGTGGTGTGGTCTATAGGTTGCTCACTGTGACCTCTGAGATCATTAAGAGTCCGCAGACCTTGGTTTGGGAACCAGTATTGTATAGTATTCTCTGTTGCACCTTCCCACACCTTCCTGTCTCTGATGTAACCCAGATGGCAGAAGCTGCAGAGCTCTGTGGAGCAGCTGGGGATCTACTTATGCCTGGTGAATCCCTGCAGGGACAGATCAAACAAGTTTCCAGCTGTTTTGTGCCACCAGAATGGAGTGAGGCAGCCAGAGCAGGGGTAAGGACAGAGCCAGTGCTTCTGCTCTTGGCATACGATGTAGAAAAGACAAGTGATGGCTTTTATGATGTAGGCTACAAGCAAAGGGACCTATTTCATAGATCTTAATTGAGTCAGTGGGAGTCTTTCCCTGATTAAGGACCACAATATTTGGTTCAAAGTAATTTGCTTCAAAGGGCAGGGGAAATGCTTCCAAACTCATCTTACAAGGAGTTCTCGTTTAACTCATAGGAGTGTGTTGTCTTGCCTGATGGGGGAAGTTAGGCCAGAGCACACAAACCCTTGCTTATGTGCATAATTATAATAAGTGATAGTCCAGTTAACTTCCTTGGGACTCTAGTTGAGTGAAGATTTCCAGGTTTGGTTCCTTGCATTGAGTCTGGCAGTTTTCTCCATAGCCTTTCTGGCTTGAAACAAGTTTATTGCAATCTTGGAAACAGATATAAAATGTAAGAACCAGGATGTCAGACCAGGCTCCCAGACTGATGCTGGTGAGCTCACAGGTTAACTTGCCTACACTTCACCTCTGATCCTCTACCCTGAACTATTGGCCTTCAGCCACCTACTGTGTGAATATGAAGCTTTGTGGATGTGCTAAGGCATTTGCCAGAACTGAATTATTTTTGGCTCCAAGAGCCTATCAGGAAATACCGCAAATTCTTTTTTTTTTTGAACGAAACTGTCCTGGTGATTCCAACTAAAAATGTTGTCTAGGTTCTGATTTTCTTTTTTAAATAAACAGTTCTCTTAATGGCAGTGTGCCAGGGCATACTGGGACCAGTATCATCCAGGACTCTGCAGCTACGTGGAAGGATATATCAGTAAAAGCAATCCCTATTCTTCCAAACCCTCCCCTCCCCCATGAAATGCTGCTGCACCTTTTTAAGCAGAAGAGCCCAGAATCCTGCTGCTAGTTACTCTGATTACATTTCTCTTTCCAGTTGCTGGCATGAGAAGTTTAACCAGATCCTCTGGAGAACTATATACTCTAGTCCACTATGGGCTGTGGAAGTATCCCAGTGCATATGTTACATACAACATCTTTGGAAGATGAAAGCATTAAGGTATATAATCCGGTGTTGGCTCCAAGACCTAGAGATGTTTGATTCCTATAGGCCCCGGTTGTTTCATCTGCCATTTTTAAAAATCGAACGGATTGTAGCCATTTTAAATATCTTCTTGGCATACATTTTCTTCTTGGAGTTACTCATGAACCCCAGGCCTTGTGAATAGAGTTGTTTGGCTGCTTGTGATAGAGCTGACAGTAATGGCATAACCAGGTCTGAAGTCTGACAGCAGTCACCATAATACCTAGACATGGATAGACTAAGGGTCGTGCAGCCTCATGGAGTCACTGTAATTGCTGGCACTACTGCTATTCCACCACAGCCTGTGATTTCATCACTTTCCCCTTATGTCTCCAGAGTCTTTTCTAACCTCTTAAAATCTTCTCTAGCACATAGAAATGATAAAGTGTATAGAATCTATTAGCGTAAACTCATAAGAAGATTGGGCATCTGGTCTGAATGGCCAACCAGATACCATTTTAATAAACAGGTACATCCCTAAGAAAATGGAAATCATCCCTTTAAATTGCAGAACGCTTTTTTTTTTTTTTTAAGGTCTAGTGTGCTGCAAAAGAATTCCCCCATGAATAAAGCTGGCAGTAATAACAATATCAGCATCCACTGAAGGCTGCTGGCAGAATTATCTTTCCACTGACTTTCCTAAGCTGATTTATTTATGGGCACTGGACAAGAGTAATTTAGACTGGAATGTAGGTAAAGGGAAGATGACTGACTAACGCCCTCGCTGTAATAAAATTAAGTATTTGCATAAGAGAAACACTCTACTGAGTGAGTTATCCTTTCAATCTAGCCTATTAAAGGGTTACATTTTAGATATGAAAAAAAAGCTGTCACTTTAGCTGGGCAGAACATCCTAGATATGCAGATGATTAATCCTGGATGGTAGCTGAGCATGTACTATGAACATGCCTGGTCCTCGAGCATGTTGGGGCTCACCCTGTGTTCCCTCTGAAGCACTGGAGGCTCACTTAGAGACCCTGGGCTCTTGTGTTTCTTGTATTGACCCTAAATTTCAGCTTTTGTTTCAGGGCTGGTGCCTACTACCAGGCTCTTTAGTTGAAACTGGATTTTGAAATGCTTTGTTTCCACTTCATCCCCCACAAGCACGTTTTCAGATGAAGGAAAGAGCCTCTTCTTCCAGTGAACCCCAAGAGTTTCAGTACAGCAGGAACCTTCACAGAGAAGTGGCTTAGAGACCTATGGTTGCATCCACTTTGCTTCTAGGTTTTTGGTTATGTTTCTTTAATAAAGGGAACTGGACTCTTTGGAGAATTTGGGGAGCTTGATTGCTGTTGGGGTGCTGATTATCCATCACACCTTAAATCCCTCTGTGAACATAGCACCTCACAATAGCTGGGCCTCCTTCTCAGTCCTGATGCAGGTTGGCAACTCCTGCTGCTAGGAAATGACTCCCTTTCCCGTGCCAAAATGTTCTCTGTGGACTGTAAGCAATGCATGCAGTCCCAGGCTCAGGCTGGATGGCTTGGGCTTGGTGTTCGCTGGGACAGGATATGCCCCTTTTAGCCACATCCAGTCTTCCAGTTCTCTGTGCTGCTGCAATGTCTTCATAAACCTCCTCCAGGGTCCCAGCCACACCTGCCCTATAGCTGATAGCTTCTTGCAGCTCCTCAGGTCCCTGGTCACCCCTCAGGTGCACTCATTTTCATATTTTGACCCTTTGAGCCTCATGTCACTCCTGTCCTGTCTTTTGTCTTTTGTTGTCCCAAGTATTTTGTTGTAGCATTCACCCATTAGCCCCCATGCAATAGGGGCTATGAGTTAGCCAGGTGGGCCTTGGGGCCCACAGTATGTAAATGTTACAAATGGACAGGTCCCCGGCCAGTTGGGTTCCTCTCTGTTACCTCCCAGATTAGCACATACGTGGTCTGTTCTCCCTGGGACTCGGACCCGGACTGGCCCCGCTCTGGCTCAGGAGCCAGGCTTTTAATGAGCCGGGGCGGTGCTTCCCTGGTCACATGGCTCAGCCCCCAGCCCACTCTCAGGTGTTGCACCTTAAGCCCTGAGCTGCAACCACTGCCTTCTCCCCTGCTGCTCTTTAACCCCTCACGGGTCTCCCTGGCTGCATGTTGTGCTGCAGCTGGCCTTTGTCCTAACTGCAGCCCTCTGGCGCCAGTAGCAAGGAATAGGGGTCCCTGCTACACTCCCCTTCTGCAGCCTCAGCTGCCATTGTCTGTCTGAGCATAGGTACCCTAGGTAGGCCATCGTATAGTATAGGTTCTCCAGGGTCTTCTCCTCCCTGCTGCCTCTTGGTGAGATCCCTGCTCAGAGATGCGAGGCAGGCAGCTGACTCTCACTTTCCCAATTGCTGCATCTGAGCTGCTGCGGAGCAGCACCTTGTGAGCTGCCAGATGATGTTGGTGGGGAAGCTTTTCCAGGAAAGACCCAGCTCAGTGCCCAGACCAGTTGGATCCCATGCTGGGACGATCAGTGACTCGGCTCTGTGGTACTTGTACGCCTCCCTGTGTATCTGCTGAGCTTGCAGGAGGTTCCTCACCTTTCCTGTCTGCAGAGAGCAGCCCATGCCAATTATGGACAGTGGCAGGGGGATAAAGGAAGCCATGTCTTCTGCAGCTGCCCTAGCAAGGCTGGGCCTGTAGTGAAAAGGGGGTATTTCAGATCCTGCTTACTACGTTAAAGTTAGTTGCAACTTCATGCTGCTGACTCCTCTCTCCTTCCACCCAGAGAAGTTTGCAGATCTTTTTTATGTGGTCAATGAATTTCCTTTCCCAGCCATACAGCATGTCAGCCTATTGCAAACAATACCAGGACACGTTGACTTCTGGACGAAGGGAATGTCAGTCAGTCATTGAGCCGTGAATGCTTGAGCTCAGGCCAAGGGACTTGAGTTCTGTTTCCAGCTCTGCCGTGGGTTTGTCTGAGTAGGTCTCTTCACCTCTCTGAGCTTCTTTTATCCCATTTACAAAGCAGAAGCAACGAAGTCCCCCCACCCTTTGTTTATAATGTGTTTCAAGAGCTCCGAGCACCAAAGAAATATATAAGGGCAAATTAAAATTATTGGCATCGCTTATGAGTAGTGTTAGCTCCAGCATTGCCTTGCAAGAGATAGTCTTCTCTGTGTGCTTTGAGATAAGGTGATGATAAGTGTAGCTGGAAGAGAGAATAAGTTCAGGTTTCCACTGACTGCACTGTAAGTGGTTGGTCTCTCACCCACAGAGCCATCCTGCCATCACTTCCTTGTTGGGCTTTTTTGTGCTCGCCTCTTTTGAGCTATAAACAAGTACCATTTTTTTCAAGCTGTGTCAGAGATCGGTGACACGTGGGAGGGAGGCAGGAACTCCAGTTCTGCTCTCTGTCATCTTTTCAGGGAATCCATCCAGATTAAATGGGAAGCTATAACAGGCCATTTTGCCATGCCCTGATCTGAGCCCTCAGAGTTTTCCTGTTTTAATATCACTTATGAACCTCTCCCTGAGATGAGTAATTTCTGTCCGCCACCTATCAGCTCGCACCCACCCCTGTCAAGAATTCACTGCTTTAAATGGAAAAAAAATGTATTAACCTGCTCAGGCGGCAATACTACTGTAGTGTTCAATCAGCTGCCATTAGTCTACCCGAAGCAGACACAATCATCCATAAGCAGACCCGCAGAGCCAGCTGCTCCTCATAGCTTTGCTTCCACTGTGTCTCACAGATCTTCTAACCTCATACCTACTCTTGGACCACAGCATATGGGAGCATCAGCCTGCGTTCAGTACTCGTTGATTCAGGGTAAATCCCCTTCCTTGTTCTTCCTTGCAAACAACCACTTCCCCTTCCTTCCTTTCCTTTCAGGATCACTTTATCTCAGCTGTCTGGGGATGCCTAGAAGAAGGATTCTTGTGGGTCTTGCAGGGGACTTAAAGGAGGCAGGTGGGAATTGTCCTCAGGGGCTTGGGTCAGCTAGAGAGGCCGATCCCATTCCAAGCCCTGTAAACCAGGTGGCAAGGTTGTGTTTCATAGAGTCATAGACAGTAGGGCCGCAAGGGACCTTGGAAGATCATCAGGTTCAGCCCCAACCTCCAGGACCCCAAGTCCTCAGAGCGGCTGTTCTGTTGTGCAGCTCGGTGACCTGGCCCAGTTTGCTGGCTCACTCCTTAGCTCCAGAACTGCTAAGGTTGGAAAAGCTGTTCTTTGGAAAGTGTGTGCCGTGGCACATAAGACATAAGGGATCTCTATTGTAAATAGTTTGCCATTTCAAAAAGAAGTTCCAGCTGCTCAGCGCCAAGGATCGGTGTACTCCGTATCACAGAGCATCAGGATCCTTCATTTATGCCTGACTCCCATACCTGGGGGAACCGCCTCCAAGGGCGCGAGGATAGTTTAGTACCCCGGCGTATACAGCCCTTAGTATCTTTCCTTAGACAACAATGCCAGTTGTGGGAAAGGTTTGTGACGTGGGCATGAGTCCCTGTAGCATATCATTTCACGTAAAGTACCAAGCAGTCCTCAGAACTTGTCTGCTGGTCAGCATTGACTTGAGGCTGGATTTGACGTAGTAGTCTATAGCTAAAAGCTCTGAAGCCCAGAAGGTGTAAGTTGGCCTGGAAACTTTTCCGTTTACACTGTGCAGAACTCTTCAGCAGAGAGCGTGGCACTCGGGTTGATATTTTCAGGGTGGCTCGAGTGCGTGAAATAACATCCAGTTACACGATGCAGTCGCATGAAAATATACACATGCATTTCTACACGCCGGGTTTGGAATCCCTTGGTCTGCATGGCAGTTTCAAGAGATCCTTCTTCCTTTACTCAGTTTTCACTCAGGAATACTGTTGCAGGATCTGGCCATCAGGTTTCACTGTGATTTTTTTTAAAGACTTGTTTTGGAGATGAAGAACAATCACATTGCTCTAATGGAGTAATGATTTTTTTTAATGCACCTGTATTTTACCTTCTCACTTTTAGGCCTTTCCATTTATTTCTTTAATGTTTTCGTTTGCCATTTTGGCATTATTTATCCTCTCCTTCCCTCCTGCCCCCGGTTCCTATTTTGGTTCATTTTTAAAGATCCCTCTTTGCAGGTATGAGTCACCCAGTCCCTATGACATTTTCCAGCCCTTCCCAAGGGTCGCACTTAGTCCTTTCCATTCTGTTATCACTCCATACACATCACATGGACAAAACTCATGAATATTATCTAGTTTATGCTTTGTATCTCTGCACATAGCGGGTTTATCGCTACATAAAGTTGCTTTGTTTCCCAGTTTAAACTTAGGAGAGCTCATTCAGGGGCTTTCAGAGCACATGCTGATGTCCACTGCTTTTATGTTTCTTTGTGGCTCAGTCATTCAGCCCCCTATGGGGGACAGTACAGGGGGAGCTGGTAGGGTGCTGTACCTCAGGGGATGCTGTGGCAACCTCTCTGAACCTTTAGAGAACATGATCCTTATGCTGTCCTTGGAAAGGAAGGGACAGTATCTCCAATGGATGCAGAGCAGGCACAGGGCTGCTGCTCCTGCCCATTCCTACCCACCCTGCCAAGTCCTGGCACTTTCTTTGCTAGGTTTTTCCAGTGTGTGCAGGGAAGCTCATTACAGCATGTGGGACAGATTTTCTCGGTGGCATGTATGGGACTGCACCGATGTGCTCCTGTGCAATCCAGCAACAGTCTGGACCTTGCCACTTTGTCAGGAGGTGGCTGTCCTTTGATTTTCTATTACAGGTGGCATCATGAAACCTTCATTATTCATGTGCTGGTCTGAGCCAAAATCATCAGGTATGATCATTTGTCGTAATGGTCCGTTTAGTTCAGCATGAAGAAGATCCGTGGAGCCTGGAACTAACCAGTGTCTCGCTGTAAAAGCATCTCTGAATCTAAAGCCCCAAATGGGACTAACATCCAAACTAGCAAATCCAGTAAAACCTCAGGGATGGGAAAACTCCAGGTAGTGGATGAAATGCCTGGTCTTCAGCAAAAAGCAGATTTTGGAGAGCTGCCTTTTCATCATTTACCTCCTTTGACATTTGAATTAAGGAAACCTATTGAGGTTGCAAAGAAGCTGAGCTTAACTGGATGCTCTACAAGTTGCATAGTAACGAGCTCACTGCATTGAGTTTTCTCTTCACCTGACTATTTGATTTTAAAAGAAAAGAGAAGGTTAAAGCCTTTAAGCAACCCAACAGACACCCGTCAGTACAGATAAAAGGAAGCAGGAGCTCTGGTAATTAAGAGCTTGACTTTTGTTTTCTTTCTCAAAACAAGATTGATGCAGGGAGGAAGCAAGCAGCATTTGTACTTTAGGGTGTGTACAGAAGTTGCCTTTTTTACCATTTAAAGCACTTTATTGCTGTGACTTAATAGAAATGCACAGCTTTACAGCACTTTAAAAATGGGTACAGTGCTTTAAATTAGTCCTTGTTAAATGAAGTATTAAATTTGAAGCACTGTATTTTACGGCACTTTATCAACCTGCAGCGCTTTAAGTAACTTCTGTACACTGGTCAAATTTCTGACCGGTGGAGAAGCCCCAGGAAGCTGTGGAGTGCATCTGCCTCCTAGCCTGGAAAGTGCAGGGAGGCTCAGAGGTCCTGCCACCAAAAAAAAATCTTCTGTTATGTTTAAGAGCACTGTAACTTTATAGTGCTCTAAATTACAGCCCTGTAAAATGTGCATGGAGCACTTCTGTACATCCCCCTAGGTAGGCAGCTGGCAAGAGGCTCTTCTCAAACCAGGGCAGAATGTCAGTCCAACTACCACAGTCCTGGTCCTAGGGAAAGCAAATGGGTATTTTACCACCCTTTGGAAAACCACCTCGCCAGGCATATCTCTATCAATCTAATACGTAGTCTACCTCAGCCCTGTATCCCTGTGAGCACCTCCTCAAATAGTATTGTAGAAACAGACCAGGCAGATCCTTCCTTTAAGGGCACTGTTAACATAATTGAGTGCTGCCAAATCCAAACCCTCAAATGTCTGATCAGATCCCAGAATTTTTTTTTCCAACAACAAAATTCCCCCACCCAACTGTTTAAGTTGGTCTAATAAAAGAGATCAGATTCACCCAAAGAACCTTGTCTGCTCACGTCCTTAGACCAACACAGCTACAACTGACACCCCGATCAGATCCCAGGAATTAATGAGCTTGTTTTAGAAACCATGAGGTTAAAAAAATAGAGGGAAGGCAGTGAGTAGCTTGTTAGTGAGCCATCAGGGATTGTGTTTCAGTATTTTTTTCTGCAACCACAATAACTGTAAACTCCCTTTTCCCCTTGAAATAAAAACTGAGGTTGTCATTTAATCACCTGATCCTGGATCTGGGGATTAGAGAGATAGACAAAATTATTTCGAGACTTGCATTAAAACGGTAGGAGTTGGGACACAGCTGATATCATATTCAGTTCCCTTTTTTTAACTTAAAGTATCATTCAGGTTTGCACTGTGAATGGAAAGCCTTTCTGTTTTCTGACAGCACACGTCTACTTTAAGGGACCTGCACAGATATCTTCCCAGTCAGACCCATGAAAGCCTAGCGAGGTGCTGTTATTAATTAAAATTGGGGGGTCCGATTCCCCCCCATATTCACACCCGTGCTGTAACTGAGGGTTGCTTAATTTGCTAATGGGTTTGTAAACCCAGCTTTGGCAGGTGCTGGGTTTGGAGCAGCATGAAGTACTCCAGGCTAACACGGATGGCCTCTGTGTTTTGTTTTTTTCCCCGTTTTTCTAGAATACAGAGATGCATTTCCACTGCAGTGTGTTTGAGCAGCATAAAATCGCTTCCCAAGTGAAACAGGGTTATGGCCCGATGCCAGCAAAACCTCCGCCAGCCTGCGTAGATCTTCCAGGTTTAAGTCAGCCAGTGGAAATGTGAATGAAGCCGAACGGCAGCAGCCTTCATCTGCCTGACAAATTGCACTTGAAAGAGCGATTAGGGCCATCAGCAAGGGAGGTTGATTAGCTTGGGGATCGGTCCCCACATGGACCCTTTAACACAACAGAGATAACCATGGCAACGTGTCTGGCATTCGTGTGCAGGCAGCTTGGGCATCGGGATCGGAGAAGTATAAGACAAAATGGCTGCTTGGTGAAGTCCCCACGTATTTTAGGAAGCCGCTTTTCCTTCCGATCTCTCGAGCGTCTCGTTCGAGGAGCGGGCATCAGCGCTGCAGCAGGGACAGCTCACGAGGCGGGGAGATAGTTTGCGGAGCACAAAGAGACGCTGTTTGTGAAAGCCCAGGCAGGACTTAAAAGGGAAGCTGCTGGCTGCTTGCAGGAATGCGAGGACTCAGAGCACAGGGCTGTTGTTCTTTTTCGTAACGCTTATTGTTGCGCGCTAAGGTAGCGTCTCTCCTGCCTTTGCTGGAGAATTTGCTCTGTGATCCCGCGCGGCGCGTTACAACACGGAAGATGCCTCAGCACCTTCAAAGGCAAACTTCGGCAACTTAAATCATCTCTTCATTTTCTGATTCTGTGAGCACGTTTGCCTTATTCTTGAGATTTATGGCTTCCAGGGCACCAATTTCCCCGTAGTTTATAGTGGAAGGGGAGCCTGGATGGCCAGTTTTTTATACTGCTATAAATCACAGGTGCAGGTTTTTCTAAAGGGTCACAGTCTTTTATTAAACTGTAGACTGTTGCTTTCATTGTACCTCCTAGTCTCGGGAAGTCCCTGATCCCACACATTTGTATACTGCAAATCTTGGTGTGTTTACGAGCGTGAAAGAAGGCTGACTCTTAGCAATACTATTTATCAGTGCGAGTGAATTCAGGAGCCTGTCCTGGCCACCCTGCCACCCTGCCTGTGCCTTTCTAAGCTCCCGTGTAAACTGTTGGATAATCAGACATAGTTTCAGTGGTTCACGTGCAGTTTACCTGGCCGTTACCGAGCTGTGAAATGCTCATATTGAAGCAAGTGTTCTAGGTTAGGTAAGGACTTGATCTCCGTCTGCACACAGGTTTCAGATCAGCCAGGCAAGATGTATATAAATCATATTAGTAGACACTGTTGAAACAGTGATTATTAGTGCCAACTCTCCTGGTGTAGGCAAGGCCTTAGAGAGGTGAGTTTTGAGAACTCAGTTCATTCCCCCCAAAGGGAAGTTATTTCCAAAACAGCCATGATGTCATTCCATACATTTGCCAGTCTGCATTTAGGAGATGCCTGGGATTACATCATCAAAGAAATGCAGTGGCCAGGGTGGTCAGTGCACATGGGTGCGACACAGTGGTGGCCTACTTGTTATGCGGCGTCAAGACGTACAGGGTATTTCGGCATCCACTTCTATCCGCTGCATCGGTGTCACTGTGAGATGAGCAGTCAGTGCAAAGCACAGAGCAGTGGGAAGGTTGGACGCTCTGGGAAACAACACAACATTTACTCCAAAAAAAGGAAGCTAGCAGGAGAAAGGGGAAAGTGAATGGAGGACGTGTAGGGTCTCATTTATACTCCTGCTACTTTGATTCTGCATTGTTTTACTGTCCCTTTGCCCAGGTGAGAACTACTCGGCTGCACAAGGTGGTAGGTGGGGAGAATCTGGCCCCTTGTTTAGTGGTTCCCAGAGAACCAAAAAGTGATATTGTCTACGTGCAAGTGGAGCTTCCAGGCACCTTGAGCTGTAATTCTTCTTGTTGGTAGGCTGGAGGGAGTAGACTCCATGTAAAATCTCACTGAAGTGTTTTTATTATAACTGTTCAGAAAAAGCACCACCCCCAGCTTGCACTTTCCTTGAAGCCTTATATCAAGCCACATTCAGTGGCAGCTCTGAGCATGTCATGGTACAGAACATCCATATTTGGATACTTTTGCCACAGGTGCAGTATAATGCCTCAGGAAAGCAAGGGGAGCCAGACTCAATCTCCTACCAGTACCAGTCAGATGCAATTCTGCGGAAGTCAAAAGAGCTATAGTATCGTAAAACCAGCACAGGCAAAAGCAGTTATTTTAGACCCCCAGGTTTCCCCTTGTCTCTGTCAGTGTCTCACTGCTGAGGTTGAAGTTGGGTCTGGGGTAGTATCAGCTAAGGGTTGTTGAATCCATGTCATCTCAGGGTAAGACAGGAGCTCCAGAGTTTGTCTTCATGAATCTTTGGGCCTGTCTGCACCATCTCAAGGTTGCGCTAGAGAGTACCACAGGGAAGCATGGCTGCCCTGCGGACACTGCCTCCCCGAAGGGGTGTCAGGTGGTCTTACTCTTCTGAGTGAATGAGGTTATGAGCACATGCACAACACCATACGAAGGCAGCCTCTGTTTTGGGAGGTAGTGTGTCTGGAGCAGGCCTGGCGTGCTTTGTAGTGCTCCCCAGTATGCCCCTGAGACATGCGCTTCAGCTGTTACATGGGTAGGGCCAAATTCTTTGCATTTCATAAGACTGTATGAAATGTACTTTTTATCCCCAGAGCAACATCGGTCTCAGACCCTACTTGTTACGTGTAGGGACACAGTCTAGCACAGAGGCAAGCATCTCTGCTTGTTCTTAATAGGTTCTGCTAGGTTCACTTTTAGACATCTTGGCTTTACTCTCTAAAATGGGAGCTACTGAGCCAAGGCTTCAGAGTGAGACTTATCTCCACTGGACTCTGCCAATGATGTGACTGGTTCAGTTACTTGCCTGCTCAGAAGATCAGTTCGCCTGTCTTTATGATGGTTTGATGGTTGTTGACCTGTTTCAAAGAGACACCGAGAGTCACCAAATGAGCACTTGCAAAACATTTCAGGATCCGCAGGGTAGGGGAGCTGTCTATGCGAGTCCAGTGAATTGGCATTAAGGTACTAGAGTCCCACCTAGAAGGGGAAATGCCGAACCACATTAAGTTAGTCTTTTCTTTTTTCAGGATGCACTTTGTATTAATACAGATTCCTTACTCAGCTTGAGCCAACACGTGTTTGATTTAGACTTAACCTAGACACATTTCATTGCACCAAAGACCTGTTTTGAAACGTACTTACTGAGGATCAGTAACTGTGCCGTGTGCGCTGTATCTGTTATATCTTTGCATCTAAATAAATACGTACTTAATAATCAGCTAACAGGTAAGGGGCAAAAAGTGTCCTGTGAATTTAATTTCATTTTAAATTTAGGAAACTAATTTAAAAGATGAAATGTGAGAGGAACCATAATTGAGGGCTTTATTACAGATATCAACATTAACTGCAGCAGATTACACTCTGAACATGAGTTATTAGGTCCTTTGCAAAACCATGTGTTAAATACAGTCTGACTGTATTTTTAGGTTTCACTGAGTGCATTAGCATAGTTTACTGCGAAGTAAGCATGTGCGTCTATACGTGCACGTCCTTGCTCTGCAGTAAACCTCCCTAATCCTGAGTAAATTTGCTACCAGTGATGTAGCGCTTCTGTAGACAGCAACGCCTGACCGGGAGCAAAATCTGGTCCCAGTCAGCTATCCACCAGGGGGTAGGAGATAGCTCCCTGCCCCTGTGAGCTGCCTGCTGCGAGGGCGGGCTCTGCCACAGGAGCCCAGGTGGGGACTATGAGCCCCTTCCCTGACAGCAGCGAGCTCCAAGCCCCCTGCTCCCAGATGGCAATCAGAGAGCAAAGGCTGGAGATCCTTATCTCCCAGCCTCTGCTCCACCAGCTCTATTGGGGAACGGAGGGCTGGGAGACCCTTTTCTTTGTTCCCCCTTAGCTCCACACTCATGGAGCTGGGTGGAGAACAAGCTCCCCAGCCTCTCTGTGCCTTAGTGGGGACAGTGTCCCCCTGCCTTAGCAGCAGGGAGCTTCCAGCCCCCAACTCCCCGATTGCAGAGCAGGGGCTGGGAGCTTGTTCCCAGTCCCAGCTCCATGATTGCAGAGCAGCCCCATTTTGCAGATCACAATTGTGATCGCCGAGCAGGGACTGGGAGCTCCCTGCATGGGGACAGTTCCCAGCCAGCCCTAGGCTGCTCAGAGAAACCTGTGCAGCCTGGCAGTGTCTGGGAACTGGCCTGTTTCAGGCAGTCCCTGGCCAGCTCTGGGCTGCACATGCACATGGGGTGTTTGAGGCCTGGGGCTTGGAAAGAGCTGCAGTGATGGGGTAGATCCGAGCCCCCTGTCCCAATCCACCAGTGGGACAGGTAGCAGGGAGCTAGTTGCTAGCTGCCTGTGGATCAGGGCAGGTGGCTTGGACCTGCCCCTCCCTGGGCCGAGGCCAGAAGCTCCCTGTTGCCAGGGCAGGTGGACATTGGGGCAGGGGGACATTGTTCCTGCCCCAGCTGCAGGCAGCCCCCCCGACAGCCAGGAGATACCTGTTTCCTGGCCCTGTGCTCCCTGCCAGCCCCTGGGCTAGCACCAAGGGGGGGGAGCCTTGAGTTCCCCCTGGTGGCAGTAGGGGCCCATTGCAGGGCTTCAGGGAACTTGGTGCAAATATCCTCCCTAATCCTGGCATGTGTAGACGCATGCCCCAAACCCCTTACTCCAGAGTATCTTACACCTGAGTAAATTTGGGCCAGAGTAAATGCATGTGTAGATGCGTCCACTGAGTAGTTAACTTACTGGTTACCAGCAGTAGGCACATGGTTGCAAAGCTCAGTGAAGGTTCACTTCTTTTCAGTAGCTCAGGGAGGCAGTTATGGTTAACATTCCCTTCTACAAGGGTATGGCTCAAGAGCCGTGCACGGGCATAGTGCAAATCAACACGCAGTGAACATGAACAGGTTTGTGCATGTCTTACTCCTTGAAAACCACCAGCACTCTGTACATGAAACCTCAAATACCATGGGTCACTGTCCTATTTACGGATAATACATAAAGGATTCCCCCAGCCACCCGCAGTCTGCACTTATATCTCCATCAGCCTCTGTGCCTGCTGGTGGCTGTCAGTACAGGAAATTGCCTGTGCTGTCCCTTTGATATGCACACAGGACATTCATCTTTGCACTTTTATGTCAGGCTAAAAATAAACTCTTCTCTCTGCTGAGGTTCAAAGCCCAACAGTTCGAGCATCACCAGTTGGACATATTTCAAAGTGTCACCTGTTGGAGCTGGCTGTTCAGTAAGCAAGTTATATAACTAGGATTAATGAAGGCTTAAGGCCTGAGTGTGCAGTGTAGTTCCCTGTATCTGTTTTGACATCTCTTGAACCCATTAAAAAGACATATTAATTGGTGCAGGATGTTTTTTTCAATCCAGCTCTAAGCCTTTTTTTTAACACCCCTGTGCTGATTCTGCCTGTGACTTACTGGAGACTTTTTGCTTTGCTCCATTGAGCTAGCTGGGAAATGGAGGAGTAAAATCAGTATCAGTGCTGGCTGTATCCAAGCATGTTAAATTAGTGGCCCCTATGATTTAGGTGACTGGGAGCTCCTTAAATCAAATAGTGAGACTCAGTACAAATGCACGTAGGTCTGAACTTCATTGCTTCTTCCTGCTTTGGATAGACATTCATAGAGGACTCATCAAGTCCTCCAGCTCGACCCCAGACTGCCCCGGGCTCAGTGGAAAGGATTCTTTATCTTCCAGAATCCTGGTCAGGAAACTGGATGGACGTCCCAAGGGCATTAGTGGTTCACTAGCTGATGGGTGCGGGTTTCTTCCTGCTGCATCTGCTGGTTGAAATAGCCCTTCCTGGATTTTTCAGGAAACGCTGCTTGCATATTGTTCCTGAGATGTCAAAGTACTTTATATGAGTACGTAGGCTCTTTATCTTCAGTTTGGCAATGGGGAAGCCAGAGCACGGAGAGGTTAAGTGACCGGCACAAGTTCACACAGCAAATCAGTGGGAAAAGATAAGAACACAGGTGTCTGGACTACCATGCTGTTGCCTTCTAGATCTGCATCATCTCCTCTCTTGCTCCTGGAGGTGAAGTTTGGTGATCTGATGACTGCTCATGGAGTGGCTGCTGGGATGACAGTAGCTTTTTTTTCTGCTGCCCTGAGAGTTGGGAGTCCCAGATTCAATTCCCTGCTCTGCCTCCAGCTTTCTGTATGACCTTTGGAAATCCAAATCACTTCAGTCTGTCTGTGCCTCAGTTGCACATCTGTGGGATGGGCAGAATAGCATTGCCCCACAGGGTGGAGATGGGTGTGCTGGTCACTCACCTCACCCAGCCTGCTCCTGCAGGTGCATCCCCATTGGTGTGCAGATGCGTGCCTTTCCTATATTGAAATCTTTGGCAGCCCCATTTTAACATAAAGTTTAAGCAAAATTGAGCTGGCTCAATCCTCGCTTCATTTACCCTGGAATAACCCATTGGCTTCATTCCCCATTTGCACCCTGTACGTACAAGGATAGTCAAGCACACAGATTGTGCACAATCAGAGAGCTCAAGTACGGATGCTTTGCTGAAGGATGTCATACGATAATGTATCTTGCTGTTTTCTTGTTTGTTCCTTGCAGCATCTTTGTATATTGACGTTTGTGTCATGATGTGATATTTCAAGGAGGAAATGTGATCTGTGCAAATTTTGCTGCAAGCTTCAGCTCCTGACTTTGCAGAGCTGTGTCAAAGCTGGCAGCGCAGTTTGCTTTTCAGTTCTAGCTCTTCCTGTGGTTGCATGTCATTATGGGTGACACTGTTGACATGTACATGGCAAGTGTCATACATAATGCCAGAAAGTTGCCAAGGAACAAGGAAGAATTGACAGCAAGCGCCTGCTCATTTCCAATCCAGAAAGTTTACGGCAGATGAAGCGGCTTCGCTGCCCTTCCTTGTGGTTCTCATTACACAGTGCTCAGAACGAATCTCCAGGAATGATGTGTGATGCCTTTGGTTGCTACGTATGCCAGAGCACTGCACACGCTGTTCATTCAGCCCCCTTTTTGCAGCGGCTTCCTTTAGGAGTCCCATAACAGTGGGTAGCACGCAGCCTGCCAACAGCATGTGGCACAGGGAAGAGGACAGTTTAGTAGGAGTATCCCTGCTCTTCTTACAGATGGTGCTTTGGGTGCCTAACATCTGCACAGAACAGACAGGACCTCAGTTGAATGTCTTACCTAAGTTCATATCTAAGTTATCTATTCACAGGACCAAAATCACTGTATATCACTTGTTTTAAAGGAATTGCTTGTGCCCGAAAGCTTGCAAATAAAGAATTTTTTTGGCAAGCGTCTAATCGGTCTAATAAAAGATAACACCCCTACCGTGAGTTCTGTTTCCTTCTGAAATGACCAGTAACTCTCTAATGTCAGAGGCCATGGAGATGACAGGATCTGACCCACGGCAAACAATGTCGCATCCCAGAGCAAAGTTCTCCTCTTATCTATGCTGATGTAAAATAAGTGTTAACTTCACAGGTAACAGAGACGTACGACTGCTGTTGGGATGAATGGGGCACACTTGATCCAACTTGGAAGGATGAAAAAGTGAACCGACCCTTTGAGGGCATGAGTGTGGGGTTGCAAGGAGTCCGGGGCTCTGGTTCCAATCATTCGGATTTTATGGATACCAAACCCCAGAGTAACTCCACTGATGTATAACTGCGGTGTAGCTGAAGTAGTTCTGGTATGTGCTGATTTCAGTCAGTGGAAGATCTAGCCCCTAATCAGACTTAGTGTTTCCTAGATGATCCTGAGAGCCCAGTGTAATACACGTGGGAGTCTTGTAGTTGACAGTGCTGCTGCATGTTTAGTCCTGCATCGCAAAAGCATTTCCAGACAGTCTTGGTTTGCAGGGCAGGGAGTGAATCCCAGTGAGTTTCCATTTGGTGGGTCACTATATTGTGCAACAGTTGGTGTATGAGGAGCATCCACGGCAGCATTGTGTATGCCTGCAGGTGCAAGCGTGCCCAAGTGTGGAGTAGAGGAGTGCTCTGTGCTGTAAGGGAGAGGAAGTATTGGACTCACAAGCTTCCTCTTCCCTGATGAGGACTGAGGCTTCCTTGATTCCTCTGAGGCCTGAGAGATAGTAGATGGAAGCAGGGCTTCCAGGTGTGGACAGCAATTGCAGCCCAGCCTGCCCGGGAAGCCGCACTCAGCTTCTGGCAGCCGAGCGGATGATTCTGAATTCATCCCGGGCAAGACAAAGCATCAAATGAATTCAGTGCATGAAGAAGAGGCCCCATCCTTTGAGTTTCTCAAAGCACAGACTGCATCCAAGTGCAGAACAGCGACTCACAGGCAGATTGTGGCCACCTTTGCTTCAGGGTCAGGGGTTGATGTAAAGGAGTCAAGGAGATGGGAATTTGGCCCTGAGTATTTCCTTATCAGGGATTTAATGCCTTTCCTCCCACATCCTCCATCTTTTACTATTGATCAGTTTTGCTGCATGGCAGCCCTCCAGGAAAGGCCAGTACCTTCTGCTAAAGATTATTGGATCCCTGCATGCAACTTGCCAGGGTATTTATTGAACAGCATACTCTTTACTGAGCACGAGGGCCACTGCTTTAAAGAGGAAGGGGCATGTGATCGTTGCACGGTATCTCGGGGCCAGCTTTCTTTTTCCAGGGACGCTGTATACACAAAAGAACGGGCCGGGGCCCGTTTCTCCCCCACCTCCACAGGGTGTTAGTGGTGCAGTGGTGGGCACGTAGGGGGCATGTTTGGGACCGAATGCATTGACAGAGTGCCCCGTCGTGGACCTAAAGCTTTGTGTTTGCCCGTCTCTAGCTTCCCCCCTCCCTGGGCATGTGTAGCAAGCTCCTTTCTGTCTGGAGTATAGGGACTGTCCCTCAATAAGAGGCGAGGTTCCCGAGCTCCTTGGAAGTGTAGCACGATCCTTACCAACCGCACTCCTCTGCTTTTAGCGTCGCAGTCTAAGAACAGCGAGGGCTTCGTTGGCTTCTGGTCGCCTCCCGATAGCCCTCAAAGTAAATGACTGCAATAGCTGTCATAGCTTGGCTTACCACATCTCAGCAGAGGCCGGGGTAGCCTGCTTTTTCACAGGAGGTTTCCCAGCGCTGTGCGCCGAGGGCACAGCACATCTAACAATTTGGGCTAGCTATTTCTTTCCTGAAGTGGCAGTAACTCATGTGATTATTCTGAGTGATCCCCTCAGCGAGCTCTGATGGGGGGGAAACCCCCCCCATCCGCTCTGATATCGCAGGGAACAATGCGGGGAGATTGATGCGAGCAGATTTAGCCGTCGGGAGGGTTATTTGTTTGACTTTGGAATCAAAACATGTGGGAGGTTGCTGCCAACAGGCTTATAGTAATGCTCACAAGACAGGAAGGAATAAAGGAACCACACGAAGTGAAAAAAGGGCTTAATTTCTTTGGCACGAGGAGAAAGTATTTAACTCCTAAAAAGATAGATGGTTCCCACAGAGAACTCAACACAAAGCTTCTCCGGTGGTTGTTCCTTGTCGCTCTCCCGAAATGCGGGGCTGTGCAACAGGAAGCCTCCCGACTTATAGTTTCATAGTTTGTAGGGTCGGAAGGGACCTGAGCAGATCATCTAGTCCG
>NW_017728914.1:28659967-28723309 GCF_001723895.1 Crocodylus porosus
GCTGGCCCCTCCTGGATGTGTGCCAGCATAATTTTCTCAAACAGCTTGCCTGGGATCGAGGTAAGACTAACCGGCCTATAGTTTCCCGGGTCCTCCTTCCTGCCTTTTTTGAAGGGAAGGGACTTAGAAGGGAAGGGAACGAAGAAAAACAGCCATCGGCTTTTAGAAAGAATCAGCTGCCGCGGTAAACCCCACCCAGGACGGTGACACTGTTTTTACCTCCGGAGCAATGAAGATTGGCACCGTGGGCCCGGGACCACAGAGACAGGGGTCCTCTGCCCAGATTCAGCTGCTCCATATTCGCCTCCCATTGAACTCGTCTGGAGTCTCTAAAATGTAGGAAAACAGCCCGTCGTACAGACTGCCCCGGCGATTGTAGGACAGTAGCACAGAGAGAGAAGCTGGGACAGACCGTCGAGCCATGTGGACATTCGGTGTTTGAAAAAGCAGTGGCCCACTGATGGCTGCTGTCAGTGGTGTTATTTCCAGGGCAGAGGTGCAGAGGATTTGGGGGCAGGCACAAAGAAATACAAACCAAAGGGGCAATTCCCAACCCCCTTGGGAAAGTTAAGGAGCAATCTTGTACGTGGCCTCGCACAGCTTGGTGCGCTGCGGAGTACGCTCGTGCAAGAGGGAATGGGACGGTCACCTTCCTGGGGTCCCCTGACCCCAGTTGTCTTTCCTGCTTGGTGCAGGGGGCTGGACCCAGTGACCCTCTGAGGTCCTTTCCAGGCCCTGACAGTTTATGAATCTATGAAACTTTGCACTGGGTAGCGAGCCAGGCAGGCTTCTTTGCTCTGCACACCCTCTCCTGGGTGGAGGGGGAGGAAGGCAGGGGAGGTTTGCACCCTAAGACTAATAAAGTAGATGGACAGAGTAAGGCCTGCTGAGAGTGATCCCTTACACCCTCTGCTAACGCAGCTGACAAGCACAAATGTGAGTTTGGGGCTCTGCACCAGTCCGTGGTCTGTGAGCGAGGGAAGGAGAGGGATTGCTGGGATAGGAGGAATGTCTGGAATGAGCGTGCACTCCTCCCCGTGCCTCGCTGCGTGCAGGGATCTGGTGGGTGACTAATGGCACGACAAGGTGGGGCTGCTTGCCTGGGTAAGACTTGGCGATGGGTGGTATCATTAAAAAGAGAGAGGAGAGCAGATTATTTTGAAACAGTGGAGCCTAGAGCTAAAGCAGATGATGGGAATCAGGACTCCTGGGCTCTGCCATTGCCTCGCTTTGTAACCTTGAAAGGGTTTGTACGCTGTGTCCCTTAATCTATGAACTGGGCTTGCTAATGCTTACTGGGAAGCTGTGAGGCTCTATAAATAGTCATTAATGTTTAAAAGCACTTGGGGATCCCGAGGTGAAAGGCTCTGTAGAACTGCAAGCAATTACTGCCTGGTAATCATTGCTTGTTTAACATAGTTCTGGGGACTGGGGCCAGGATTTAGGGAACATAATGGGACGGTGAGGCAGTCAAAGAGCTAAAATGCCTGAAAGCATATCAGGTAGAAGAATCTGCCCTCTAGGACCCCGGCCTTGGGTGCGTGCTTTCTTACAGGCCTCTCACCTGTTTGGAGAAGAGAAAGTTCCCTCGGCAGTGCAAAGGCTGCTTTGGCTGCTTACCTGTGTGCTTACACTGTGCTTACCTGTGCATCCAGGTGTGTCAGGAGGACAGCTGGCTTACCTGCTGCAGCTGGAATCTCTGTGGAAATGCTCAGCGAGCCCCACAGCCCCCTCACCAGATGCGCTGAGGTCTTCCCCGTATGGGTTTACAGTGGTTTGTAGCTAAACCACGGGGACTTTGTACACTGTCGACGGTTGCAGTGGCCTAGAGGGAGTTTGGAAAACTTGCTAAATTCCACACTCCTTGTGCACATCACTGACCTCAGGCATGCTCTCCGCTCTGCAGCAGGCCAGCAAGCACAAAGAAACACAGCGCTGCTTGTGGCCCCATTGCAGAGCATGGGCACAGTGCATCTCAGGTGTAATGTCCTTGCATTTCAGCAGAGTTCACTGGCCCTGCTGGCATTGCATCTGCAGTGTATTTAGCCCTAGATATGTATCCTGAAGTTAAATTGTCAGGTTTCCAAATCGTAGACCTGCTCCACCTGTCCTTTTGCTAGAAGCTCAGTTTCTCTTTCCTCATTCTGCATGGTCTGGGTCTGAATGAATAAACCACTGACTGCAGGCCTGTATTTTCAGGTGCTTCAGTCCATACACGGGTTTCAGTCCATACACGGGTTTATAGGCCAGGCTTATTTATGAATATTCATGTTGTCTGTGCATGAGGCTTTATTGCTGATCCTTGGCATTGCATTCAGATTCTTTACACACTTATGTTTTCCACTTTTGCTGGAGAGTGTCAGTGTGGCCTGGCCACTGTTTATGAACGTTGTGCTGAGGGGGCCTAGAGTCACGATTGAGTTCCCATTGCATCCCATGCTCAATACTGTGAGAGAGTTCTGCCCCCAGCAACTTGCACTACAGATGAGGCAAAGGGTAGGAGAAAGGAGGGATTATTGTCCCCATTTTACAGATGGGAAAACTGAGACTCAGTGATCTGCCCCAAGGCATCTGGGGCAAAGCTGGGAACTACACCCAGGTCTCAGGAGTCTTAAGTCAGTGCCTTAGCCACCAGGCTGTCCTTCCTCTCAGAGTCAGCCTCCCGAGACCTCTGATGGTACAGGTGAATCTCATCCCTGTGTGCAGGCTGGCAAAGAGACGGAAAGACTTGCAAAACCAGAAATGTATCCCAGACCTTCTGAATCCTTGTTCTTCCCTCTGTCCACTCTCCTGCTCTTGTGGATGGCACTTTTTGACACTCCGTGCTGAAATGCAAAACCTGCCCAGTACCTGCAAACCATACATTTATCAATGTCAAACGAGATTTTCCTGGTTTTGACAGATTTTCCTTTCTAAAGACATCAAAGCATTCCCCCAAAATAAGCAGAAATGATTTGTTTTGGTGCCATGTCCTGTTTCCCTGGCACATGACACACTTTCCTTCTCTTTTTCATCTCATGGCAGCTACCCCACCTGGACTAGAAGCAGTGCAAAATATTTTTTCAAGCGGTAGCAGCATCTGGCTCTTTATATACCTTCCCTGGTCCTCCTCTATAAACAGCGCATTATTACCCAGGGGGTTCTTTTTTCCTTCTGATTTTAAGGAAATGAAAATTAACGATGGGTAATTGCTCATTGCTGCTTTCCCTCCCTCTACTTGGGCTGTCTTGTCTACCACCTGCTTCTCAACTACAGGCAATGCCAGCATTGGAGGGGGAGTCAGTCATTGCCCTTTAAAAGCTGCTACCCCCCTCTCCCCCCATGCATCTGAGAGGATGCTGGGCACATATCCTTTAGACTTAATCACTGCTTATGCAAACACATCAATTAAAAACAACACCTGCAATGGCAGTGATCCCAGTGGGCTGATAGATAACCAAGAAGGTTTGGCATCCTGTTGAAGTACCAGTCTCACTGGGGGTCTCCCACAATGTCACATGTTCCTTTTAATGGCATGCAAGTGAGGCTTGGGAAGCAGTGAAAAATGATAGCCTATATGACACAGTGTAAATTCATTTAAGGTGTGAGAAAGAAGCCACCTTTCCCCTGGGTCCTACATTGTCCAGGCTTTTGTGCTGCGGGAGCCTGCTGTCCTGAGAGCAGCTGCAGCACGGGTCACTTGAGTGTTGAGATTTTGTTGTTTGAGGGAGGAACATGGGGGGCTGGATCTACTGAATCCTCACTGTCCTCATCATTTGTGAAGTTGTTGCCATGCGACTGGAGACCCTGGTGTTTTCAGAGCATGTATCCATGAACATGTGAATTGCTGTGCGTTGGGCCAGGTACATACACAGATTTCTAACAGCAAACAGTATCAGTTACAGTTGGGATTTTTGGGGCAAAACAGTTACAGCAGAAAAACCCTAGCACCGATACAGTTGTAGGGTTGCAGGAAAGCAGGGCTGGAAGGGACCTCGCACTCAAGGCAGCAGCATCCCTAGCTAAATCGTTCCAGCATAAATGCTGCTTATACCTCTGGTATCCCCTTTATGCATCAGAGGCATTTATACGCATACCTTTTTGTCCCGCGACGCGCCAGAGGTCCACCGCTTTGGAGCACACTGGATTAATTGGGTCTGTTCCACCTGCAAGCTGATGTGAACTCTGCTGCACCACATGCAGTTGTACAAGTGGCGAAATGTGCACCAGTGCACAGAAAATAGCGGCGGTGCTCTTTCAAACTAAAACGTCTTCTATGCGTTTTAGTTCAAAAGTGCACCACCGCCATTTTCTCACATTTTCACCTCTTACACAACTGTAACCAATGCAGCACCGGGTGCTTTTCAAAGTGTGTGGCGCTGCAGTGCTCGCATGTGTAAAAATGCCCCTCGAGACTATACTGGTATAAACTGCTTGACTCTGTCTGTTACTGGTTTAACTATAGCCGTACAATTAAAATGGTACAGCTCTGGGTGTGAAGTAGGCCTTAGCCTTTTTTAATGTATTTCATTAGTGCCAGAAGGATGGAGATTTTTATAAGTGACTAATAATATTTGGGACCACAAGTTTCTAGGGTTCAGGGGCACTTGAAATGGGAACCAGTTTTCACAGGGTTTTCCCCGGTGCTCTGAAAAGCAGGTCCTTTTAACAGGTCTCAAGTCAAGCCACAGAACTGGGGTGTCCAGAATCAGTGGTCCCTTCTGAAAAGTTCGTACTCTGGGGCCCAAACACTTAATCCACCGGTTCTCAAACTGTGGGTCGCAACCCCAAATGGGGTCACAACAGCAGCACGTGGGTTGGGGATAGAGGGCTATGTGTTGGGACTGAGGAGCCATACTGAGGAAATGGGGTCATGCTGAGGAAATAGGGCCATAAATGGGGTCATGCTGAGGAAAAGTTTGGGAAGCACTGAGTTAGATGCTTAATTTTACACCTGTAAGTATTGACTGATTGATTCTAATTGGCCTGCTCATAGGCTTAAGAGTTAAGCACCTATAGTGTCAGGGATAGGGTCTCAGTGAGATGTAGTTTGTCATTACATTTCTTAGCTTTTTCTAATCCTTTCCTTTCTTCCTTCTAGGATTATACCCCAGCTAGAGAGTCCCTGTGTGCAGGTCTCACCAACAGATCTGCCCGACTCAGAGATTTCAGAGGCCACCAGGACATACTCGCAGGGATTGAGCCGCTATGACCTGGACGAGATTGATGCTTGTTGGCTGGAATATGTTAATATGGAGCTCAAGTTGATGGGTAGGTATTTGTGTCATTTTACTGCTTCTCTGGGGTGTACCTATTAATTAATCATGGAAGATGGAAATTCCTGAGGACCTTAGGGCAGGGATCTCCTCTGTTCTGTTCAAAATGTGAGAGCTCCCCGGAAGAGATAACAGCAGAAGCTGAGCAGAGCTGAGCCCATGCATTTCAACGGTCCTGTCTCATACAGCGATTTAGGAACACTGAGATAACTATAAATCTAGACCAAAGTGGGGAATGGCCGGAGATTTCTCCCAGTAGAGCGTGGAGGTTGGTTTGCAGGTAGAATCCAGTTCTCCCAAATCCCACAAGACCCCCTCCACCTTCATCTCCATTGCTAGACCTGTCTTCCCTTAACACTAGCAATGTCAAAGTTATTTATCATAGATGTCCTGGTCACATGTTTGGGAGCTAAATTGACAAGTGGACTCAAAGGAAAGAAAAGGCACTTCTCATTCCGAATAGATAACTCTAAAGCAGAGGCGTCAAAGCTACAGCCCATGGGCCAGGTCCTGTCCTAGGAGCCCTATCATCCATCTCCTGCTACGGTCTGTGGGTCTCAGTGGACCCGTCGGCAGCATGTGGGGCGTGCCGGATGGCTCCAACCGCCTCGTGCAGCACCCACCCTGGCCACTTCAGGGCCTTGCTGCATTCAGTGCCCATCGTTGCACACATCCTAGAGTGGCAGTGCAGCCGCCACGTGTACCATAGCCTTGGAGAGGCCGCTTCAGGGGGCCCAGCCCCAGAGCAGCTGTGTGCTGTGCCTCTGCTCTGGGACCGTGCTTCTTCATGGGCTGGCAACTCCAGGGGCGTGCTAACCACAGTGTCCACTGGGAATTGGCCTACTGGTGGCTTTGTTTGTCATCGGCAGATCTGTTAGTCCAGAAACTAGAACGTACAGTTGTCAGAGCTGGGTGAGATTTGCAGTCACTGCAGAGGGGGTTTTCCAGTCCTTGTTGGATGAAGTCTACAGTGTCGTGGTTTCAGCCACTAAGAGAAAACCAGAAAATAAATCGCTAATAATAAAAGCATAGCCACTCACCCTTTAGCAGCAGTGGTAGGAATTCCCCAGGAGCGATACAAAGGTCTACAAGGGTGGGACCAGGTGTGGTACAAAACACTTCCATAAACAGACTCACTCATTGCTTAATAGTACATGTGCAGCCTTACGATCCTTGGGCTATGTTCTGTGTTTGTTCACCCTCCTGTGTATTGTAGTAGGGTCTCACAGACTAGAGGGTAGCTCAGGAGTTGCCCCCTGTATTTGCTGATAGTTACTGTTTTCTGGGTTTTAGTGGGTCTCTGTTTCTTTGGCCGACCAGTGCCTTAGTAGCCAAATACCATGTCCTCATCACTGTGAACATAAAAACATTGTGGAGGTGCTTCTGGAGCTTGATTACTTACTGGTTAAATGTGCTACATCTTCTGCAGTCTCAAGAGTGAATCATAATTGTGCTTGCCTACTGTAACAGCCCCAGCTCTCTAAGTATCACACCCAGGTTTTGAAATGTTGGTGATCCGGCCAAGGGTTTTGTACAAGGCAAACAGAACTCTGCCCCAGGACTACCGCCGCTCTAGTACCCGTGCCAAAAGGTTGCTGTCTCTCTTCAGAGGGACCAAAGTTCCTGTCGCTTCACCAATGATGTTTCTGTTTCTGAGAAATCAGAATGGATATCACATGGTACTATGTTTCAAGAGCTCATAGAAAGTCACTGGCCAGTGGTTGGGCTTCTGCAAGGATAAGTTGAGCGGGGTTCAACTTGACTTGCTTTACAGTTGCTTTAAGGCAGGGTACAGTGGGTTGTGTGGGCTCTCAGATGGGCTCTCAAATGTGGAGTTTCTGCATTAATTGTGACTTGCAAGACTGAGATGAAACCATTTGAAGAGGGCGTGGAAGCGAGAGGTGCCAGCACCCTGCCAGAAGCCAGCTGTCTCAGTCACAAACAGTGCCTTGTCTTGCATCATGAGTTATGTTAAATTTAAAAGACAGAAATTAAGAGCGGGGCTGGTTTGTAATAGTAATACAGAGCTGAGGGCTGAGCAGAAGCCTTCAAAGATCACATCCAAGAGTGAATCATTATAGCGCTTTCCTTTGAGACCATGAGGTACATGCCCACAGCTTCCTCTAGAAATGAGCATGCTGCCTCTACTGTGTCTTGTCCTTGCTGAACCAGGCAGGGAAAACCTGGGCTGAATTAGGTGGAGAAGCAGTGGAACTGAACAACTAGGGCAGTGGTGCGCAGCCCTGTAGGCCCAGTGAGTGGCACAGGACCGGTTCACAGGCCACATCAGACCCTGCAGGCCAGGATCAGACCTGCCCACCTGGATTGCAGCCTTGGTTGGCCCTTACACACCAGGATTTGGTGCAACCTCTGCCTGGTCTCACGTGGCAGAATCAGGCCCCATGCTGCCTCCATCCGGTCCTGGATGCCTGAAACAGGGCTGGTGCTGCTCCTGCCTGGCCCCATGCTTTGGGATGGGGCCCCATGCTGCCTCCATCTGGCCCCATGTTCCAGACTGGGGACTGTCTCCGGACCCTGTAAGGGGTACAGAGGCCTGCACGTTCCACTGGCCGCCATCTGCAAGCGGCCCACAGATTCCTGCGGACATCACCGCATCCCTGAGGACATCAAATAGTCCCCATGTTCTGGGATCTGACCCTAGGGTGCAGCACTGCTCCTGCCTGGCTCCAGCGTTTGCTCTAAACTATGTGGTGTGCATGGCTGCACAGGTGCGCTCATGCCATGCTGCCAGGCATGCCTGCGTGGCTGCACACACCACACAGCTTAGAAGGAATACTGCTTGGCCTCTTATGCCAGGATCCAGCCTTGCATGCTAGGATTGGGCCCTGGGGCCCCTCACTGGCCCCACCAGGCCCCTCATGCTGGGATCAGGCCCTGAAGGCCAGATTTGAGCACCCCAGATTAAGGCATTGATCTTGGAGTCAGGAAATTACCTCTGCCGTGACTCTCTGTGACTTCAGCAAGCTGCTTTACCACTCTGTGCATCTTTCCTCCTCCGACTCTTTGTGAGTTTTGTGTTTGCAAGTGGAAAGGTCTTTGGCAGAAGGAAGTCTCTTACCTGGGGCTTTCACCATGCCCAGCAGAAGAGCCTTGGATTTCATCTGGAACCTCTGAGTGC
The DNA here is from genome assembly GCF_001723895.1 of Crocodylus porosus. NCBI lineage: Eukaryota > Metazoa > Chordata > Crocodylia > Crocodylidae > Crocodylus > Crocodylus porosus. The sequence goes on from NW_017728914.1 coordinate 28,668,362, forward strand.
TCCTGTAATAAATGAATAAATAATAGGAACAAACTCATGAAGTTCCAGTAGTGGTAGCACAGAGATACCAATCATCTGATCCATCAGGCTGATTCATCAGTCCATTTCTGTTTCTAAAAGAGCTCTGTAATTACTGTGTTAGCCTTTAATATGCTGGGGAGGGAAAGGAATTTGAAAACAGCATTCAGTCTATGAATGTGATTTCCATGAGATTTGCTGAGACCAAAGCTCCAAATATGGATTCTGTTATCTCTTCCCCTCTCATTTCTGCCTCGGAGCTATGTCTAGTGCATTTTTCCAGTCACTTGAAAGAGAAACATATGCCTTAGATTAGTAATACTTCCAGCAGCATTCTGTAGGTAGCAAGCGTGGCTTAGACTAGAGGTTCATGTTCGTAACGGCAAGTCCAGAGGTCTTCTGGCTGTGCTACTGACTCGTGTTGGGGCCCTGGCCAAATCACTTTATCCCTTTGTTTGAGCTTTCCCGTCTGTAAAGTGGGGAGAGTAATGCTTATCTACTTGCAGAAGTGTCCAGGAGAAATATGTCAATGCATTGAGAACCTCATCTTGAGGGTCCTGTAGAGGGAAAAATACAATTATTGTTCTGAAGTGGTGGGTTTTATGCGCTCACAAAACAAAGCGAAACTACTGAGATGAGCAGGTGAGAAGACAGAAATTAAGAGCAGGGCTGGTTTGTGAGCAGGTGAGAAGACTTGTGCAGCAAACTCAGAATGACAAAAATAATCTGCATGTGTGTAATAACGCTTCTCTGTCTGTGTTTTATTCTTCAGAAGTGGGCAGGCATGATTACCACCATTCTAAAGGCAGGTCAAGTCATTCAGCAGGTCAGCAGCAGCATTAGGATTAGAAACCAGCTCCTTTGACTCCTAGTAGGATCCCCATTTCAGTAGATCGCAGGATGCAGGCACTTGCTTGAAGACAGTCCATACATAGAACTTTCTCCCAGATGGATACTGGGATATCTGAACTAGGTTTGTTCATTTCTCAGCCCACTAGCACGATCCACCCGGAGAATCATAGCCTGCCCTGTGATTCAGGGACGGGGGTTGAAATCAGAAGATGTCCCTTAGCCTAAGGAGATCGAAGTTTAGAATGCCGCCTGGAACGCAGCGGCGTGTTTGTCCCCAGATGCTGTACAGTGATAGGTCACGGACAGGATGTCTCATGCGCAAAGCATTTAATGACAAAGGAGGAGCATGATCTGTGACTGCCTCTTAAGGAATCATAGATGGTAGAGACGGAAAGTAGCTAGTAGATCATCTAGTCCATTCCTCTGCCATTGGACTATTGTTCCATGTAGGTATGCCTTAATGCCTTTTCCAGGCTTGTTTCAGATGACTCTAGAGATGCAGTTTTTATCAGTGAGAACAAATAAACATCCCAAATAGCAAACAGCTCTTGGTAATTTGCTGGATGCTTTCTGAATTAAGTATTTTTCCTGAAAAAAAAAGATTCATAGTTAAAATATAAAGTATATTAATGAATGACATAAAAAGCCTGAAGTCAGTTTAAAAACATTTTTTTTTCAGTAACACATGCTAGTAACCAACTACTGTTCTCAGTAGAAATGTACTGTTCTGCTAGCTGATAAAGATAAACTGAACATTTAAGCGTGTCTGAATGTTTTATTTGTTGCTGCTGCAATGTGAGATAATAAAAAAAGTGGGTCCAAAGTAATTTGGATCAAACGCTGAACCAGATTTGTGTATAGGACTTTATAAGACAGCACAGGACCTTCCTTTTAGGGAGAAGCCAGGCTATAAGTCTTCATTTTTTTATTAAGATTTCACGCTGTATATTGTGCGCTCAACTAAATCCAAGGCTATTGTAGGATTGTGGCTAGAGAGACTTCAAAGACTCAGACTGAAAAGTCCCTTTGCTGTGATAGGCACTTCACACACATGCAAAATCCTACAGAAATTGCTAAAAATGCCGCTGCCACATCGATGTTGCTGAAGGCAGAATGAACACTTCTAAGTATTCCCTTGGTGTAATCCAGACAGTATATGGCGCTTACACATGATCACCACTAGCTCTGCCTTCGATCCTGGAGATGCTCCTGTTCCATGGCATGAACATACTGGCTCAAATGTGTTGGTGGGGAATCTCTGATGGAGAAGTCATCGCACTATGTTCAGGGTCTAACTGGAGCACCTCTCCAGGCAGTGGAAATGAAGTCAGTCGAATAAACAGTGTTGGAACAAACTGAAATTAATAAAGTTCCACAAGGAAAAACCCGACCAGTCACCCAAATTGTGCCACGAAAAGCAAACATGAACAGCTCCTATGGCTAGAAAGAGTTTACACTTCACTGGGTGGGGAAGTACCACCCTGGGCACCCATTCTCCACGTGGTTGTCACCTTATTATAAGGCCAGACCCTGGAATGCTTGCAGCCCGCGTCGGCCCTACAGCCTGAGGAGCGAGCTCTCTGTCTATGGCAGTGTAAGCTTCACTGGCTTATATAAGCTGGGTTGGCAGCAAGACATTTTCCTGGAAGGGGCCTCATTGATAGAGCTCATGCTCCTGCCTTAGCTGCAACCAGCTTTTCTTCATGATTCATAGAAAGCAGCAGCAGTACCCGGCATTGCCGCCAGACCGTGTGGACCTTTTGTTGTGAAAAGGCTAAAGATTTTCAGGCCCTTCTTACCTGAGCTGCGTTCAGACTAGTGATCCCAGGGTAAGCGTTAACATATCCAGTTACCACTGTTAAGCTATCCGGTCTCTTCTCAGCACCTTAAGATCAGCCTAAAATCCATACCTCTTGTATCACTGCCCTTTGTGGGTCACCTTGTGCAGCCCCTGCCAAGGAGTTGCAACGATTACCGACTGCACACTGCCATGCCTTCCACAAGTTTGCTCCCAGCTTCTTCGGGCTGCTTTTCAGTCCATTGCTCCAGCAAGACTTAGTGAATGGTGATATGGCGATTTATCCTTTTGGGAGGGGCAAAGGGGAAGGAGCTGAGATTTAAACTAAGCGGGTATCTCCAGAGCCACTGCTCTGCCTCAGCTCCCCACAAGTGGTCTGATTCCCCTGATTGCTCCACTTGTCCTGACAGCAATAGCTGATTAGAGCCTCTGCCGCCGTTAACTCCCTCGCATTCAGCTTGGAGAGGGAGGCAGTCCTATGGCAGATGGAGCAGAGCATCAGGCTGGAGAGAGGCTCGCACATGCATTCAAAACAGGGGCTAGAAATTAAACAGTTGATTATTCGGAGAATGTTTGCAGGGGGCTCACTGCTGTGCTGGGTCCTGGGCCAGCCGCGGCATTTTTATGCCTCGCGAAATACGTTTTCAGTCACTAGAATTGTATCTAATTCTACAATAATTGCCTTCTTGTGTTTGAATGCAATCCACGTTGAGCCAGGGAAGGAATACATTTCAGCCTCACTCTTAACCCTGCTAACTACATACTCAGAGTCATCATACTCTCTCATTTTGTAGGCTTCTACTCTGTAAGCAACCCAGAAGTCAATTCGGTCACGTCGGCTGGAGGAGAAGCTGATGTGAGTCTTCTGGGTCTTGAAGTTGAGGTTCTGGAGAGTTTTTACTACTAGACAGAGATGATACTTAGATCTCTAGAAGACTACACCAGTGCTCCCAGAAAGGTCCAGATATGGCGTGGCACCAGCTGCGGGCTGCACCTGATTGAAAATGCCAGTGTCCCAGGGAACACCAGTCCTTCACAAAGATTGCAATAGCCTCGAGCAGGCCAGTGGTTAACTGCAGTTCTCATCCATATATGGCTTTTTCTGTAAGGCTCTAAAAGCATTGATTCGTGGGTCAGACAAGATTTTCACTGGGATAATCCCATTGACCTCAGCGGAGCTGGCGTCACACCGATGTTCAGGAGCAGAGAACATCTGAGAATAGATCTCAGAACATCCCTATTAGGCCGCCGAGCATCCTTGTGAAGGAGGTGTGGTCTGTTAGTGCCGTCTTGGAGATGCACAAACTCAGAAGTAGGTGGGTGGAACCAGAAAGAAAACCCAGGTGTCCTGACGGGCCGTCCTGTTTCTAACCACTGTGCATTGCTTCTCTCACTGAGGACTTTGTTCTGATCGTCCTCTGGCTATGCTGGTGCATAAGTGCTTTTGACTGTTCTCGTGCTACTCCTGGATGAGTGAGAGCAGAACCATGCCATCTGTTTTTTGTGTCCCGACCATATGGGAGTAACATCTGTAGGATGGAGATAGCAAGGGCCCTTCTTTCAACCTACCACTGTGTGTTTCCCAAGCTCAGCTAACAGTGGGATGTGCGGAGGCCTGTCCTTTTTTGTAGTGGGCTCCATTTCCTGTAAATGACAGGCTGGCTTCCCCCTTTTAAGTGCTTTCCTACCATCCTGCAGCCATAAGGGATTGCTAATGTACAAAGGCTTTGACTGGAGTCCTCTGCTCGGCGTATATATACTCTAAATGGCTGTAATGGACTTTTCACCCTTGTGTTACCCACATGTGCAGCTGCCACATTATGTGGTTTCACCACGATGCTCAGCTCTGCATCTGAACCCAAGCTTGCGGTAGTTACTGTTAATCAGTTGAGAAAGCCTATCCCCATTAATAATTCAGGGTCTGTTTGTTTGGATTTTTGTTAGGGAGAAAGTCTGCCAGTTTGGGGCTGTTTTATAACATGTCTGTACTGCAGCCCACAACAAACATTCATGTGCAGGCTGGGTGCTTTGTTCCCAGCTGAGATCATAAGCTCATTGCACAAGTAATCATTTTAACAGCAGAATTGGTTGATGCATGAATAGGAAAACCCAGCAAATCCTCCACCACTTATCAGTGTGTTAACGATTTACGAGCGCGGGATATGTTTAATTTACAGAAGAGATGCCTATCTGCAGTGTGGAAATATCTTGAGAACAGATTTAGGACTAGAAGCTGCTCTCAGTTAACGTCGGTGTCAATCTGGATTAACTCCACTGGCGCAGAAAAAAGGAAGTGGCTTTTGGTTATTGACTCTGCCATTCACCCCTACCATGCACACGGCATGCTGCAGCTAAATGTGACCTATGTTTGTGGTCACCGTTGTTAATATTAGATAGCTAATATGCCCAATTGAGCATGAGCCTCCATTGCTCTAGGCACTGTACAGACATCTTGCTAAGTGTTGTGTCTCAGGCCAGATCAATCAGATCAGCTCTGAATTCTGTCAGCTGAGCAGAGCTCAATCGTTCAAGTCTGTGTGGCGCTACCACTGGCAAATGTCCTACCTCCCAGACTCTTCAGCCTGGGGTTTCAGACACTCCCAAATCCGTGGCAAGCATCCAACGTGCAAGCCTCAACCCCAGAGGCCTTGGAGTTCGGATGCCCCGAGTTCACTTGCCCTGAGCCAAAAGGCCATAGGAACAAGCCGGAGGGAAAGCCCAAAAGCAGTCCCCCGTCACCATAAATTGTGGAGCTGCGATCCTCCCATTGGGAGGCTATAGTAGACTCACGCAAGTGTGCCTGCCCACCCGGCAGTGGACAAGTCTCCACCCTCAGCTACGCCAAGGCTGAGAGGAAGGGGATCTCCCCTACCAGGTATGTACAACCACCTGAGCTGACGCCATCGTCATAGTGTGTCCCGTGCCAGCTAAGAGTCAGAAGGTCAGCTTCTGATAACCTTGTTCTGGCTTCTTCCTGCCTGACTCCATGACTAGTCTTGTGACCCGTGATCTAATTACTGCCCCGGTGATCTACCACCGAATGCGAGTATGCCCGCATTGTAGCCAGGGGGTGAGTGCAGCACACGCAGCATTGCCATGTTACTAGCTTGCTCAGGTAACAGCGGCAGTGAGAATCCAGCTGTCAGACTTCAGCATGGGCCAGCAACCTGAGCGCGTACCCAGGGCACCCAGCAGGCACGTACAGATTGCTGCTTGCTGTTGTTACCCGACCTAGCTAGATTACAGCTCCTTTGGATTTGCTTGTGTATGCTGTAGTCACACTTTTGATTGGTGAGCAGTGTAGACGCGGCAGAAGAGTGCGGATACCAAAACACGGTCCACGTTTTCCGAAACTTAGGCAGTTTGTTTCAAGCCGAAGAAAGAAGAGATACTCCGTGAGAATCCCAGTTGATTTTGTGTGCAAATAGCTGTGGCCTTTAAGTTCGCCTCACTGAAGTCTGTTAGGAAATCCAGAAATATTTTCAGAAAGCAGCTGCATAAGCAGTTGACAGAGATGAAACACATTGAGCCCCGGAAACGTCTAAGATGATTTAACTCCCTGCAGAGACAGGTACTGCTGGAAAGCCTCTCTACTATTGCCTTGACATGTAGGTTAGTAGGGCTGCTGATCGGCAGAGGAAATGCAAGTTTAAGCCATCCTGGCTTTATAGTTTTCATCATGATCAGTTTTCCTGTATAGTTATTCTATTATTTACATCAACTCTAAAATAATTGCAACAGTTTCAAACATTATTCAGAATCTTGCTGCTGGAAGGAATGAAGTAGCTTTAATCAGAAGTGCCCCAGGACAGCTCTGTCAGTGCAAAGCATTATTGTAGAAAGACAGCAGATTATAAAGTGGCTTCTAAAGCACTTTGTCATCATCTTAAATTTGAGCAATAATTGATGTCGGTGGGTGGCATAAAGGGTGATAATTGGTTCCTGTAAATCTTTTAAGTGCATTAGCAGGATATGTTTATAAAAATTACGGAGACGTTTCACTGCACATATGCAGATTGTGTGCTTGTTGTTTTTTGTTGGCTGTGCTTTACATTGCGATTCCATTTATAAATGAGTTGATAGGAGGGTGATATATGATTACTGCGTCTTATTAGTAAGTGGTAGGCATGGGCACTTTGGGTTACACATAGTCAGAAACACATCAGTGGAAAGTCTTATATATGGCTGTAAGTCATAGTTGTGAGCAGCTTGTTGACCTGAGAAGTCTATAACCGTCTAAAACAAAAGATAAGCTAGCATTAAAACATTTATTAATTATTATTAGCCTCCTGGGAGAGAGGAAGTGGGGCTCTTCCCTTTTTACCAGCAGGGAAGCTGCACAATGTAACATTGACATGACTCTCCTGCAATTACACCAAGTTTGTAGCGGAGCCAGGAGGAGAGGCCTGATCATTATACAATCAGGACAGTGGAAATCTAGGCACCAAGCTGCCATAGATGCCGATTTTGTTGAGAAACTAGCCATATTAGTACTTAGCATTTAGACAGCACTTTTCATATCTGGATTGCTTCAATTCTCATAACCTCCCGTGAGGAAAGTAAGGGATCATTATCCTAGCTTTGCAAAAAGAGAAACTGAAACAGGCAGGTTCTAAGTAACTTGCCTAGAGCCATGCAAAAAGACAGGTTTGGAGCTAGATTAGATCTCATGAATCCATGGCTTCTGGTACTGAGGATGAACACACTCCCCTTGATACCTTGTAGAGGTTGTCAGGGATTATAACAGACCTGCAAAAAGCAGTTGACTCCAGCCCCTTTCACAAAATGCTTTTAAAAAATACAACTTTATTTGTTTTTATATATTTTTACTGGAAAATAGACTTTAAGGTTTATAGTTTGTGAATCACCAAATAGTACAGCCTGAAGTCTTGAAGATAGTTTGTTCATGAGCTGTTTTATCTCTAGATATCCTCCATAGGGTAAAAGGATTTATTGTTTCAGTAAATTGATTTTAATGGAGTGCAGTTTAGTTGGAAATAAATCTCAGTTTTGTGAAAGGTGGCTCTCTTACTAATTCCTTCCCCGAGTATATCAAGGAGGTTTGAGCTGGAATATGGAAGAGTAAAGAACGTTTAGTAAAAGAGCGTGCTTCCGCCATGTCACATGCAATTATAATGCTACATAAATAATGATAGCTGAGATTACTAATGTTTGTACATGATATCTAATAGCTATGCCTGTGTTCTGGGTGCCTGAGGATCATTCTAGCTTATGCATGAGTAACTGGCCCCTACTCTCTGCAGAAAAACTGGTTGTGTAAGCTCAGCCAGAAGGGTGGTCACCCACAGCACAAAGGGTATCCAGGACTTGATGGGAATGAGGGGAGGAAGTAATGGTAATAGAAGAACGAGATGCAATCCTCAGAAATCTGCAAGTGGCAGAAATAACCCTGTAGTTGTGCCATTCACCCATTCAAAATCAAAATTGGCTGCAGCATGCCATGTGCCCTGGTGGGGGTGAATGGCAGAGTCAGTAACCAAAAGCCACTTTCTTTTCTCTGCACCAGTGGAGTTAATCCAGATTGACACCGACGTAACTGAGAGTTGGGGAGGAAAGAAGAGAAATTGAAGCTTCACAGCCTAGGTCCCTGTAGCGTGCACAGCAAGCACACATACAAGGAAACATGTTTCGTGGGAACCAAACCCAAAGAGCAGATTTGGGACATGCATGTTGTGCTGAAGGCAGATCTGGAGACCTCCTGCAATGCCTCATAGTTGGACACCTCCTCTGCCTCCCGGCTCTCCTAAAGTCCTTCTTCTCCCAAGGGGTGCTTAGTTTGGTTGGATGCATGATCCCTGTGCCTCCTGGCCTACCATGAAGGATAGAGCTTCCACCGGCTTAGTTTCTAAAGCATCATTCCTTTGGGAGGTTGGGGTTTCTGCCTTCCCAGAGGGGGAAGCGACACTGGGCTTACTTATAGTGCATACAGTAGCAACAATCAGAACCTGGCTCCTTGTTCATCATTCCTCAAGTGAGAATATCAACCCTGTGTACAACACGGGCAGCGTTTGAATAGGGTCAGATTTTTTTGCTTTTTGTTATTTTGCTGGCCACTGGCTCTACAGCCAGCAGTTTTCTCAGCCAGAAAGACATCAATTTTATGAATGGAGCTTAATAGCAGTAACTTTATATGACGCAGAAGCAGATAAACAGAGCACAAATGCAAAAAAGAACTTCACCCTTAGGCCCCATTCTTTAGCGATTCATAAGCGATTAATGGTTTCATACCCATCAACTACCGTTGTCGCTTCAAGAGGTTCTGAGTAGGCTGAAGGGAACTTGGCAAACGAATTTCTAATGTGATTGCATCTAAAAGGAGTGTGTGTGTGTGTGTGTGTAACTATACAACAAACATATAACAAGTGATGAGCGAGCCAGCATTCATTACAGGTAAAGGTGTCCTGTTTACAGGCCGATGGGACAGGGCTCCACTGTTTCTTTAATGTCAGCGTGAGGAGGAGGTGATGTGCTCAGCACCCTGCTCCAGTGCCCATTGTAGAGGAGACTGGGTGGGCCTCAGGGCTGCAGTAGAAGTGGAAACCCACCACCCTCACCTGGGATCAAATGCAGGTCCTTCCAGGCTGTAGTCCGTCACCCTTCTGCCTGAGCTACACAGCTACAGCATCCATGACAGCTGGGACTTGTAAAGTTTATGTACTCTTCAAAGGCCAAATACTTCTCTTGAACACATGTCCAGGACTCCCGATGGAATAAGGCTCACTTTCACAACGAAGTGGGATGTTTGGTTCAGACCTATCCTGTGGGTTAAGCTGGCCACGGCAGGATATCGCTATCAATGAAAAATTTACAAGTTGGCATTTCAATAGAGAAATGCACTGAATCAGGAGGTGAGAGATGGGGAAGAATATACAGTTGCAGGTATGAGAAGGTTGTTTCCACTAGGAGTGAAATGGGAACTGTCCAGGTGCCAACATGATCCTGGCCGTGGAGACAGATCAGTTTTATGTTTCTTGTGGAAACCCATCCTCCTTCTCCGTCGATCTTTCTTTTGCTTCGTGATTAACAAATTCTTTGCTCATAATTATTTCTTAGCACAGGGGCTAGTGTAGACACTGTCCCCCAGAAATATAAGGGGCCTTCATGGTGATTTGCATTTCCAAAAGACTTGAAAACCAGAGGGTGAAGGAGCCGACATGATAAGAACTCATTCGAACGATCTCTGGGTTTTTGGTTGCAGCCGTGTTGGTGTAAGGGCATAGGCAGGCAAGGGTTTTTAAGTAAATGTGAGGACTCATTCTCTCATTCCTTAGCATCTCAGATCAGCAGAGACTCCCAATGCCTGACAGAGGATGGTTGTGCCTGAAAGCCTGCTACGGACTTTTCCCCCACTACTCAGTTGGTCTAATAAAAGATATCACATCTCAGAGAACCATGCCTACCTCATTCAAATGATCGGTTGTTAAAGAAACGCTTTTAATTTATAAATACTCATCCTGAATCACTCACCTGGCACCAAAGGGATAGCCCACAGCATTTCAAAAGATAGTGCACTCTCTCTCAAAGTTCCCACAGTGGTGGTCCAGCTCCAAAAATGCAAGCGGATGTGTAAGCTGTGATGCATAGACCTTGGTGACTAGATTGCTGAAGGGTGTGTCAACTAGCTAAATGACTGTTGTTCTTCAAATGCTTCTGAGGCACCCTGCTCCAGATCTGGGTTCCCAAATGATCCTGGATGCATCCATTAGGCTTCCCAGCCATAAAACAGGTACTGTCAGGCATCTTGGGAAGTTGCAGCATAACAACTCAAGCACTTGAAAGAAACCTAACAGAGTATGGTGTTGCCTGTTGTAGATTGTATCTCAGCCTGGTAAAATGCCAGTCCAGATGTTTGCATAAACTTGTCAAGCCATAGTAAAGTCTGCCAGTGGAGCATGTTGGGGAAGATCTCAGACAGCCAGTAGACTTTCCTACTCGAGGAAGGTTTTGCAACATGTTACTGGGTCATTAGGACACTGTGCAAAAGGAAAACATCCTTCAAGCTTTATCAGGAGCGCTTGCCTGGAAGCAGCTGGATGTTTGTCTGAACCAGCAGGGAGCAAAGACCAAGTGCCAGTCCTATCCATGTCCCTGCAAGCTTTGTCATTGTCTTTGGTGGACCCCAAATTTAGCCCTAGGTAAGGACTTCCAGCATAGAAAAGCCATTCACCAAATATTCAAGTATTTACCTTTTTAACTTATCTTCAAGTCTCTTTTTCCCTTCAGTGTTTATAAACTAAGAACTGTCCCCTGCTGTCTAGCAGCAGGGTAGGTAGAAAACCTGTATAACAGGAAATCTGCAGTAATCTACAGAAATGGCCCGAGCCATCACTGTTATTCTGTTGTAAACCCAGTCATTTTGTTATTCTAATTGCAGAAGATTGTGGTGTTTTTCATAAAGAAGGATTCCTACAAAACTGAAGCATCTCAAGTCAAGTTCCTCTGCTGCCATTGTGTCTACCATAGTTTCTTATCAGATCATTATTATCAGATCATTATTATCTTATTATCAGATCATTATTATAAACAAACAGTGCAAAGCTTGATTTGCCTTAGGAGACCTTAAGCATTTCCCTGAAAATCACCTTCACTTCACAGCTAACAAAGAAATACTGCTGGCCTCTGTGTTGTTTTTCCCCCCTTTTTTGGTAAATCTTTGTTCTTCTGCCTACTGGAACCCGGCGCTCCGCCTCTCTGATGCATCTGTTTTTATTTCTTCCTTATTCATCACCTGAAATGACCACTTGCTTTTGTGACGTCCTGGTTGTTGTGCAGATGATTATGTTCTTACAAACAAAGGATTTTTTTTTTCCAGGCATGAGATTAACAAGAAAAGACAGATTCCTAAGCATAAAGATGTTTTTCAGGCACCTGTCCTTTCCACCACACACGGAAAACAGCGACTGAGGGCCATATCCTATTATGAGTCAGTGAGCTAAACTCCCATTGACTTCAGTGCAGTGGTAGAAACTGGCCCACAGGAAAGAGCCTGCGATGAAAGAAGATGAGAGATTGAGTTCCTCGCAACTCCACTCGCCAGTGACATTTCACTGCTGATAGGTGCTGGCAGTAACATCCTCATGGCAGTGGCAGGAAGTGTGGGTGTAACACAGTTACCGGCACACCCACACTTAAGTAAATGGCATCATCCCTATTGCAGTGATGTCCATAAAGGTATGCCTTTGCTCGGTGGGCCTTCACTTCTAGTTGTCACCGACAATGCAAGTCCGGTGGGAATGCAAAGTCAGGCAGCAAACACAAGCCCAGATCTCTCACTCCGTAACTGCCCTCCTGACTGTTCATATTGACCAGAAACAGAAACAAACGTTGTTATCAATTTCAGCCGTTGGCTTTAAATTTACAGTTCTGTTTAATTAGCCTTAAAAGGGTCAATTTTCACAGTCTTAACAATTAAAGCATTGACTTTATGTTGCCAAAGCTTGTCTGAGCCCCCACTGCAGAAGGCATCTTTGCAAGGCTTGAACATTTAAACTGTCAGACCTAATTATCTGCATTGGTTCAGCTGAATGGATTTTTCCCCCTCAGCCAGCAGCAATAGTTTGTTACTGTGTATGAAACATAAACTGCATTCAAAGTTAGAAGCAGTTTTCTGATGCACAGATCTTATCATTGCCACGAATTTACTTAAGTGAAAGCCTAAAATGTCTCTTTTGTGAAATGCAGCCTTGTTCAAAGCCTCTCCAAAGGCAGAGCTCTGCGTACTTCACCCCAGCAGGCAAAATGTCATAGGGACTCTAGGGCTGGGGGCCATTTGCTGCTGTACTGTAAATGTCATTTCCCTATCTCTTGCCTTTCAGAGAAGCCAGAGCTGGATGAGATCACCTTCGAGAGAGTGCTGGAGGAGCTGGAGACAATGTGCTATGAGAACATGAACATTGCCATTGAGACAGAGGAGGGCCTGGGCATCGAGTATGATGAGGATGTTGTATGTGACGTATGCCGATCCCCAGAGGGCGAGGATGGCAACGAGATGGTTTTCTGTGACAAGTGCAATGTCTGCGTGCACCAGGTAAATGGCATCTCCTCTCACATCACGGAGCACTGCTCTCAGCACATTTTGCAGCCTGGAGCATGCACCTGCCTGGGCTAGACGGAAGAAGGACCTGCTTGATGGGCAGCATCCAGAACAGCAGTATGTGGTGCTGGCTTGGGTTCCTTTGGCCTTTCCTGCTGTGCCCCACACCCTGCCCCACTCCTCTGCTACCCACATGATATTTCAGGGGTTTGTCTAGACTTGAGAACCTCCCTTAAATGATTGTGCTCGGGGTGATGACCTCCTGAGGTCCCTTCCAACCCTAACTTCTATGATTAAAACTTAGGTCCTTATTCCAGGGTAGCCCACAACTACTGCCCCTGCTACTCCCCTCAGTGTAGGGAGCCTAAACTACAGGCCACTATGCAAGAGGGGTAGGACCTAGCACTTCCTCTTCCTCACCGTCCCTACCCATTTTTGGGGCTGTGCACACATAAAGGAGCAGAAAGGGATCAAGGAGCTAACTAGGAACTGGAATTCCCCCATGGCCTTCCAGGGCCCCAAAGAGAGAGGAAAGGCTGGCTGCATCCATCCCTATGCCCCTGCCCAGGCATGCATCTAGGCATTCATTCACTCTCTTACACACTGTTCCCAGGGGGCCAAAGAGTGCCTGGCTCTGTTTTGATTTTATCTTCATTCAGCCGGTCTCCCATTGAGTCCTGGTGAGGGCTTTGCCTTGATCACCTCTGGGCAAATGCATGCGGGGACTTCAATTTGGTCAGGACGCATCAAATGTCGACCCCCTCAGCTCAGAGTGGGATGGCTGTGCCTCGTGGCTGCATATGGGACATTCACAGAGTGACACAGTGGGTCTTTGACTCTGATCATGGAAGGGGTTTGTTCTCTTGCCCACCCTTCCTCAGGCTGCTTCCTAACCACTCCCATTCCTCTCCCATGGTCAGTGACATGTTTCAGAGCTCGGTGTCTCCTTGCTCTATCCTCTCCCTCCTATTCTGTTATCTGGTTTTTCGCTTCACCCTTTCCACTTACCGTGCTGCTGTTTTCTCTCCCTCTTCATTTTCACATCTCTCCTCATTAAACTGCTGCCACGGGATCTTTAATGACTGTGAGTGACCAAAATGCAGATGTGGCTACAGAAGGTCTTTTTTTATGCGCTGTGTGTAGTATACCTAATAGTGGACAAAGCAATAGTCTATATACTATCAGCCATGGTCCTGCCTTGGCAGGAGGGATAGACTAATAGATACCCTCCCCCCATCTCCACTCGGGTGCTGGCTGTGTAGCATTATTCTGTGTGTGCAAGGAGCCAGCAGCTTAAGAGACATTCTGTCACCTGACAGGGTTTATATCCCCACCTTATTCTTCTTTGAATGTGGGATTTGATTTTATTTTACTGCCTGAAGAGAAATGTTTTATTTTTAGAATTGAGCGTTAACACTGAGCTCTTGCTTCAGGGAAGGAAGGAATTGGATGGGATACTGTGTGCTCGGGTGTGCTTGCACTCTTCATGCACATGATTTGAAGCAGGGAAGGGTATGTGTGTGGGAGTGGGTCTGAGGAGGGGGAAATTTTCTATTAAAATAGGCCAATTTGCATGTCCCTTGAGATGTTCAGTCTCAGAGACCTCCTTACACAGGTGCTCTTGAAAATTTTTCTACTCATTCTGCGAAGGAAGGAAAACGACTGGTCTGAGCGTGTCAGGTCGGTAATCAGAGCTCAGCGTTCTGTTAATCTGGGGTCGGGTCTGGTGCAAAGAGAAAGTGTCTGATTTCCTTTCCTTTCTGCATTTGGAGGTTCCTCTCACTAAGGGTGGAGACCTGATCCTTCCTGGCAGCTTTAGCATCAGAGCTTCCAGTGAGTGGAGGAGTGCTAAAGATGTTTGTTGCTGATGTAGGTGGGTGTTTGGGATGGTTTTCATCAGTGAATTATATTCCATAGAGCATTAGGACAGTTCAGCATTTTTGTTACAGATCTATGTAGTAACTTCAAGCCTGGACATGACACATACTCCCTGTGCAACACAGTCTGCAGATAGCACATATTCCTTGTGTAACAGAGTCTGGAGATACACACGTTCTCCGTGCAACACAGTCTGGAGACGGCATGCATTCCCTATGCAACACAGGCCCGGATGCAGCACACATTCTCTGTGCAGCACAGGCCTGGAGATAGCATGCATTCCCTGGACGACAGAGGCCTGGAGACAGTGTATATTGCCTGCACAAAACAGACACAGAAGGAAAGGAGGCCAGCTTATGAACCACAGGGGGAAAAGGGCTGGAAGGTCCCCCAGAAAGGAATTTTGTCCAGCCCTGACTTAAACCAGGATCATCCTTGTATAAACCATGTTTGTCTGGTCATCAATTTAGAAAGTCCCATAACGGAGATTCCATAACATTCCCAGGTATCCTGTTCCAGGCTTAACCGCCCGCATTATTAGAAAGCTCCTAATAGCTAACTTTAGCATAAAAGAGGTGACCAGCCTGAGGCAGCAGTTTGCTCTTCAGTGTATGCGGTCCTACCACCTGAAAGCAGAATGTGGCTTCCCAGCACCGTATATTCACACAGACGACCCCACCAGCTTTGCTGGGGTTTTGGTTGTAGCCATGTTGGTCTGAGGACATAGGCAGGCAAGGTTCTTTGAGTAGACGTGATATCTTTTAGTAGACCAACTGAGCAGTTGGAAAAAAGTTCTTAGCAAGCTTTTGGACGCAGTCGCCCTTCATCAGGCATTGGGAGTCTCTGCTGGTCTGAGATGCTACGGACTCATTCTCTTATTCCTTGAACAGCAGAGACTCCCTGTGCGTGAAGAAGGGTGATTGCGCCGGAAAGCTTGTTAAGAACTTTTTTTTGCAAAGCAAGCCAAAGGTGAGTGGGGAAGGAAAGCCAAAGGTGCGCAAGGAAGACGCTCCCTTACTCACCTTTGGTTTTGTTGCCCCCCTGCTTTTTTCACCCCTCCCTTCCCTGCTTTACTTTTTGTTTTCCTAATTTCTACCTATTCACATTCTCACCGACATCCCGCCACACTTTTAGCTGCTCTCATTCCTTGGTGTCTCAGACCAGCAGGGACTCCGTATGTCTGAAGAAGAGTGATTGCGCCCAAAAGCTTGCTAAGAATTTTTTTCCAACTACTCAGTCTGTCTAAGAAAAGATTTCACATCTACTCAAAGACCTGTGCCTGCCCACCAGCTTTGTTGTGTTGCCTCCAGTGAGAAGCTCATCCAACTCACTTCTGTTCAGCTTGGATACGTGTAGCAGCTGACAGCCTACTTCAGACCTATTGAAATAAACAGCTTTTCCACTGATTTCAGTGGGATTTGGATCAGGCCCCAGATCATCAGCCACGTCTTCTGCCAAACCTCTGAGCTATCAGTGATCTCATGTCTACCCTGACTTACAACCCAGGCAGGTGAGTCACACCCTGCCCTGCCTTCTGCCATTGGCATTTTGACTATTCCTCAGGAAATTCCTTGTCCCTGGGCAACCCCCCACAACATACCTGTCGTCTCTCGCTCAGTTCCCACCCCGTGTTCACAAGCAGCAAGTTTCCCACTACTCTGGGACATCTGTGCTTTCCCAGTAGTGCAGGAGTTGTTATATCCAGTTGGCTGTGTTTCCTCTAGTTCCTGCTACATGGCCCATCACATCAGGCAGGCAGGCTGGGCCTATAGCCTATCTTGCCGCCGTTCCAATATTAGTACAGCTTCCCAACCCAGTGCCGGTCCTCCCTACAAAGTGGGTCACAATCATTTTGTGTATGCATTTGGATTGCATGACTCCTCAGGATGAGAGGCAGAAGCTTTGCTAAGACGTGAGGATGGAGTGAGCTGATCTCGGCACAAGCGCCACCACGCTCTTCCATGTGTTTCCCAGTCAGGCAGATCTCAGACACAGATCGACAGAAATGCTGACATCCACTCTGCACAAAAATATATCTTCGCTTAGAGAGCTTACTCACCAGTTAGCTCCTCATCATACCTCCAAACAAGAGATGGCTCATAACTCAGGATTGTGTATTTTTTGTCTGAAATGCCTGGCTGCGATGCTGGCCAGAGAAATGGGAATGCCATGAGGCTGGAAGTTAGAGGCAGTTGACTGGGAATACCTCTCTCCTTCTCTGCCTCTTTCTGTACCTCTGGCCCATTAAATACAAGCTTTTTAAACAGTGAGCTTCCAAGATGAATGAGCAAGGAAGGAGATGGGATATTGGATTTTCTTAAAAAGCACTGATGTAATTGCAGTGATTCACGTACTAACCTACCAGCGAACTACAGCATCTCTCACCTCCCCAGAAGGGGAAGTATCTGGGGAACATTGCAGATTCTGATGCTGCTCAGATCAGAGCATGGCTGTGTCTTTTAGTTAAACTTACTGTGGGGAGGAGGCACAGGCAGGGAGTGTGCAAGAGATACTATGGATTCAGAGTTACAAGGAAGGAAGAAATGATTGTTAATTGGAGAATCACACGCAGTTGCTGATAATTCCTCCTTTTCAACCAGATGTTGAGAACGATCAGTTAGTCAGTGCTTTACCTATTTCATATGTCATGTTGATTTTGTATCTCTCCAGGGTTTTTTCAGCAAAATGTGGTATCGAGTCAAATCCTTAACAGACATTCATATATTAACATCAACTACAATACCTTTATCAACCAGTCTTAGAATCCCATTATGAAAATATTGATAGTCAAACAAGTCCTGTTTTCCATAAACCCATGTTGACTAGGTTATGTTACCCTCCTCTCATTTTTTTATTCAAGTTCCTTATCAGCCATCCCCTTATTTTGCCCAGGATGATTATCAGGTGAGAAGCCTGTAATTAATTAAGTCATCTCATTTACCCTTTTTAAATATGGGCCCCAAGTTTTTTTTCTAGTGCTCTCGAGTGTCTCCACCATTCCAGAACTTCACTGCAAATCAACTTGAATGGTCCAAAGGGCTCCTTATCCAGCTCTTTTAAAATTCTTGAATCCAAATCTTTTTTACCTCCTCGCTTACAAACGTCTACCTGTCATAGTGACTAGCAGCTTCAGTAACTGGTGGTGTAGAAAATATGTGGTGATCATCATCTGATATGACTGCCATCTGGCTTTTTTCCAAGTACAGAAAATAAATGTTTGTTGGACACGTGACTTTTGTGGTTAGGGGAATGGGAATGTCAGGAGGCAGGAAGGCTATTGTTGACAATTCTGCTGTTTTCAGAAATGAACCAGTACCATTGTTAGAATTTCTTTTGTTCCTAATGTACTCTAAAATACTCCTTATTATACTGCTGCTAAGACAGGTTTCATCTTGTACTGTTCTGATTCCTCTGTAAGTTCTCTGCAGTTCTGGGTTTTATATATATATATATATATATATAAACCTAGCTTCCTTATACACAAATGAGACCCAAGCTTACGTGAATGAAAGTTGCTGTTCTTCTGGTAGCTGCATGGGAGTCTGTGGACTTGGTCTGGTACCTGATGGAAAGAGGTCACATCTGAGAATCTGACCGTCACAGCTGCCCCTTCCACTGGTGATGTAAGACAAGGCCTGTGATGGACCGAGGCACATTAGCAGGGCTGCTCGGCATGTCAAGGGCATATTTGTGCGTCAGGTGTGAATCCATATAAAACAGGAAGGAAGGAGTGAAGGAAAGGGGAATTTACCCTTAAACTGGTTGTGCCCCATTGAGGCACTTCTTTATGTCTGCTGTTAATTGTTTTGACAGCTGGATGCCAAGGCAAGGAGGCACCTATTGGGGAATGGTAAATGAGAGAGGCCATCAGTGTATGAGTGCTGCAGTTCTGTTGAAATATAGGCTGTAACTAAAGCCACTTTCCTTGTGTTTGCACAGGCGTGCTATGGGATCCTCAAAGTTCCCATTGGGAACTGGCTTTGTCGAACCTGCGCCCTTGGAGTTCAGCCAAAGTGTTTACTTTGCCCGAAGAGAGGGGGAGCTTTGAAACCCACCCGGAGCGGGACAAAGTGGGTCCACGTTAGCTGTGCCTTATGGATACCTGAAGTAAGTAGTTATCCAGCATGTTCTTAGCTTGGGTGTAGGTTGCAGTTGGACTTCATGTGCCCTGTGTAGTTAACAACCATATGCTGCTGTCACTTGTTTCAGTCATTCAGTGGTAAAGTACAGGTCTTGGGCTGACATTTTCAGACACCTAAAAGAGTTATGCATCCAAATCCCACTGAAAGTGCCTAACCGGCCTATTGCTAAATCTACCTACCTGTCAGTGAAGCTTCTTTGAAAATTGTCACTTTGGAGATTTCCAGGACAGATCTCAGATCTTGCACTAATGGTCTGAGTAGCAAGTCCAAGCTCTGCTCATAAAGCCGAGTTGATGCAAGAGGAAAAATGCCAAGGCAGGATACTGAGCCAACAGCAGTAGAAAGGGAACTATAGGCATCTACTCTTCTGCTGTCTGTACCTACCCTTTTCATATTTGCTTGTATTCCATGAAGAATTTCAGCCTTGTTTATATTATGATGGCAGCATTAATCTCTCAGCCTTACAGAGCAGGCATTTGCCAGGAGGAAGGTACAGATATTTTTTATTAACAGTGACCTGACAGTGTATTAATCACAGCCCCACCTGGACAGCGAGGTACGCATTGCGTGCATGCAGGGCGCGCTGCATTTCTCTTGCAGGCAGCACATGTGTTTCTTTAAGCAAAAATGATTTGCAGAGTGTATTTTGGAGCAATTTTCCAGGTGTTACTTCATCCCCCTTTGGCAGGGAGTGCAAATAGAACAGACATGCCAACATTTATTAGAGAAATAAAAACGTGAAATAAAACTTGAATGTAGGGGAATGGATAAAAAAAAAATACATAAATATATTTAATACAGAAGTAGGTATGTGTAATTCTTTAACCATAACAACAGTGGCTCAGCCATAAGTCTTGTTGCACAGCTGCACAGGGCATAAGGGGGCATAAGGAATTCCCCTCTTCAGTAAGTTGTCATAGCCAAGCCCGTTCATGGAAAAGACCAGCCATTTTTGGGCTGGGTGGAAGATGGACAGTCAAGGGCTGAAATTCAGTGGGTCTTCAGATTCACTCTGTCCCTGCCTGCCAGCTCAAGTCTGGCTTAAGCCTGGCAGTCAGTACAGAACATAGTTAGCTACTCCTGCAAGATGCTCCCCCTGGAATAAACTAGATCGTGACCCTCAGGATCACTCCCACGTACCTGCCTTGCTTCTAGGGTGTTGGCTGGATAGGTAGCCAGTCCAGCCATTTGCACCCAGCCAGAAACAATAGATGTGCCCAGCCACAAGCTGGGTGAGGGAGGCTATTGTTACACTCCCATTGGTGGTAGATAGCAGCGTCTGGCCCAGCAAAGGTGGTATTTGTCCGTTCCCTCCACGCCAGGAACTGTTCCATCCATTTCACGCACCTCTGTAGCAGAGGATTTTCCAAATACAGGTGATCCTAGAGGTGACTTTTCAAAAATGCTTCTCCTGTCCTGACCATGAGTTGATCTTTGCATTAGCTTAACAAAGATGCATGATGGCAAGCAATACTAACATAAGCCGTTTGTTGTGGCCAGGTGAGCATCGGATGCCCGGAGAAAATGGAACCCATTACAAAGATCTCGCATATCCCAGCCAGCAGATGGGCTCTGTCCTGCAGTCTCTGTAAGGAATGCACGGGCACATGTATCCAGGTATGAATCAACTTAGAAAGCTCGATGGACACATTTGGTCTCTCACATGCTTTGGAGGGCAAGGTTTGACCCGAGTGTGGGAACAAGTGTCTGAGTGACAGGTGCCAGAGGTAATGGCAAGGTGCCCAGGAGCCGATCAGGCACCACCATGTGTTGTTGTTTGTAAGTTTTTAATAAATTAACTGCTGTGAATCTAGATTAACTTTCTTTGCGTAACATGAGGATGTTGCTGTAGTGATACTGTAATTACAGGGACTGAAAACGACACTGGTCTGAAATCAGAAACCTGCTACAGCGTGCCTAGGACTCTCTGCCAAAAACAAGGGACCTGTGAGCTTTTATGCCTCAAGATTTCACATACCCATAGCGCTAGACACAGAGCAGTTCTTCATTGGAAAGCCACGATTTGAAATCTGCACTTGATTTTAAACGTATCAGCTCACAAATTGGCATACTTAACATTTACTACACCCCGACTTTTTACCTGCTCTTTTTATCTCACCTCAGCAAATCGCAGCAGGTCTCCTATTTACTATCCTTCCTGCAGCCACGTTACTAAGTTTTCCTTGTGGGAAGACTCAGGTATCACAAAAAAACTGCGCTTTGACAAGGCACTGACAGTGATGCAATCCTGCGGCACCTCCCCTCCACCTTTGCAAAGAGCCCTGACTACAGGGGAAATGTACGGCGATGGGACAGAATTTTTGGAGTTACGTGTCCGCACCGCTGCATCCCTCAGAGCCCAGTTACAGGTAGCTCCTTCCACTTCACCTCACTTTGATGTTTGGGAGGGTGCCACAAGGGCAGGCCAGAGGGAGAGCAAGGGAGAAGCTGGTGGATCTCCTGCTATGCGCTACCAACTTCAGAGCTGCTGTGACAACCACGGAGTAACTCTTTAGCTTCCTGAATTGAGGGGAAGTTCCTACCCTTGTGCCAAGTCCAGGAACTCAGGTCTAATGCAGAGGTAGAACTTGGCCCCTCTACATGACATAGCAACGCTATGTAGATGACAGGGAGTAACTGGCTGATTGAAGAATGGTGATATAGCCTGAACTGGCAGAGAAAGCTGCAAGCCTCCACGGTGTTTATGAACTGCACTGATTTTCATACTTTAAAGGGAGCTGTTGAAAAGCAATCCTTTTAGCTCCAAATGAGATCTCACAATGTTTCTTTAAATCTCTAGCCTTGACTCACTTCATTCTGATGGCTCTGGGTGGATCTGCTTATTCGCCCTGCCAGATGGAGATACTGTGTCATAATGGCAATTGCTTTCAAAGAACGGAAGGGCAGGGAAACGAGTCAAATAGACTTGGCAGCATCAAAAAGACTTCAGATTCTCTAAGTCTTCATCCTCTTAGCACAGGCATCACACGTTTGCTGTGAGAACCTTTGGATTGAATGGATTTGCATTAAAGGTCACCTGAAATGGAACCCAGTGTTTTATTGTCTCACGTGCTGACAATTTACCCTTTATAAGCCTTCATAAGATTGCCACTGGAATGGCTGACCGTGCCACCCTAACTCTCGCAGGACATTTCTGCTGAAAGGGAGAGGAGTAAGCAGCCAGTGACTTTATTTAAGGCTTTATGGGTAACTAAGCAGCAGGCTGACCTACAGAGGTAAATAAGCAAAGGGTCTTCCACTCTTATCAGAAGTACAAAGCTCTGTGTTTGCAAAAGTGTATATTTATGCCACATGTTTCTGATCTGTGTCTGTTGATGCAGGTGTAATGTAACCATCTCTGTCAGCAGTCCAGGTTTACAGCAGCTTTAGGGAGAGAGAGAATCTTTTCGCTAAAGCACTTAGCGCAAACTCCCGACAATGGCAAGTAAATGTTTATGGTGCGGACAGGTCTATTACACCTGGATTGTTAGAAAGAGCTCATCTCAGCAGCTTCCAGTGCTGGCTTTTCCAAGTGCCCAGTCTGACTTGGTTTCATTGAACCAGCAGACTGAGACTGTGAAGGGTGAATCATCCCTTAAGGAGAAGAGGGCTTGTGTTTCAGAGAAGGAAGGTGGGGGACATTCCTATTTTCTACTGACACACAGAACCAAAACTTCATTTTAAGAGATGGAGACATATCCCTTAATGTGCACACAGTTACGGTGTGTACAAGTGGAGTGAATGTACACGCCGATTGCAACGCAGCACCCAACTAGCTGCACACAACTCCGTGCACCCAATTTGAACTTGTAGCTGCACCCACCTCCCTGGGCACCAAGGGAGTTTACTCCGGGTAGCCTGTCAGGTATGACCACCAGCAGAATGGAAACCAGCAAGCAGAGCAGGGAGATGAGCAGGAGGGGCTGACCTTGCTTCATGTGCATCATTATTTCCTCCTTGTTTTTCTTTCAGAAAGACTTGCGGTCAGCCCCTCAGCTAGTGTAAATCACTACTGTTCAGTTAAATGCAATGCTGACAAGATGGCTATGTATAAGAGCTGTTTTCCAGGCTTCTACTCTGGGGAAATCATGACTTCATAGTAGTTGTTGTGGTTAGACGTGAGATGGTGCCAGAAGGAGCCTGGCCTCCTGGAGTTGTCTTGTTTACATTGCTGAACCAGCAAAGACAGTCCAAGGAAGTGTACTGATGATGTGCCCCCGAGGCGCTGAGAATACAGTGTACCAGCACCGAAGAGACGGAGCCGTGCAGCCAGGCTGGTGAAAGCAGAAGCCGCTGAAGCGTCAGACTGTTGCTGGCAGAGCGCACCATTGCCCTTCTGTGAGAGGGCAGAATGCCAGTTCTCCATCAGCTGGCAGACCTTGGCCCCTCTGAAGACATCATCTCTTGATATTATTATCTTTTTACCCTCCTTTTTTAGGGAAATGACTCAGGTCCTGGGAAGGTGTCGTCTGCCATTTAAATAGCTCTGTAATGTTTTCAGTTTGGTTTTAGGCCTGAGAACAGTATGGAGTCCTTGCTGGGATCTTCTTGCTAATGGCTAAAAGTGAGGAGTCGCACCTCGGACTGGCTGAGTAGATAAGAGGCCAGCATTTTTTGCAGATTCTGCGTGAAGTCAAAACCAGAGTGCTGGGAGGGAGTGAAGACCATTTGGTCACTAGAGAGCAACATTCATTGCCTGGAGAATTACAGCTCATTGTGGAAACTTTTCCCAAAGTTCAAAGCAGAGAAGTCCTTTAGCTCCAGGCCTGCTTAGATTGGAACTGTTCAGTGCTGAAGACGTGCAGGGGTCGGGGAAACAGGTGTCGTGTGTGCTCTCCAGGATGCCAGCCATCCTACTTCTCCCTGCCAGCCAGTAAGAAACCAACAACCCAGCCCAGAGCTAGGACATTTCTGATACAGGAGAGCCCCTCATGCAAAGGAGGTGACATCCAGATCATTTTTGGCAACTAGGAATACCATGGCCCATTTCATAAGATCACAGAGGTATCTGCCCTAGGGTCCTGGCAAGATTTCAGCTTTGGTAATGACATTCGTTCTCTCTAAATTTTCCCTCCTGTTCCGCTGGATTTTGCATTGACTTCACCTCCTGCTCCAAATCTGCTGGGTAGCATTGCCGTGAGCTGTTAAACAGCTGTTGCATTCCACCGCCACTGGTGAGTGATATAATCCCCGTATCTTCACTCCACAGTGAACCAACTAATGAGCAGGCCAAATTTACCTCTGGTGCAACTCCACTGACTTCCTTGGCCTTACATCCAAGTGCAGATGAACTCCACGTCCAGCCACCCATGCAAGTATTGTGAGAGCCCAGGAGCTGCCCCAGTCTCTCGTGTCCCAGCTCGTTCTGCTTGTCAGACTCCTGTCTTCCCTGAAGAGCAGGCTCGTTCCATTGGCATTCTGTGCTCATGAGAGATTTGATGGATCAATATGTTTTTATTGTCAGTTTATGCAAGGTCCTTTGGTAGCTGCTGCTGAACAGGTACCTTTCATTGTTGCCCTGTCAGCTGAGCTTGCTAATTATTTTCTATTTGCATTTTGGGCACGGTCTCTGACAACTGCTACTTGCCATCTGTCGGAGGAGAAATCCAGGATGAGTGTCAGTCTGTTTGTTTTCTTTCTAAGGTAGTGCAGATTATCTTTCCTGTGTAAAGGGCGAGCTGTAGTCTGTTGTTCTGGCAAAAGCCACAGACACTTTAATAATGATATTAATACTGTTAGTGACGTAAATAGGCAAGAGGAAGGCAACGCTGATGCATGTGTTTTATTAACTTAAATAGTTCACTGGAGCCAGTAAGTTCTTGTTGTCCACTTTTGCTACAGCACAGTAGCTATTTATGCACATAACAGCATAAAGGATCTTCCCAATGATTTAGTTTAAAGTACCCCCAGATGTTATGCCAATACAGAAACAATTGACTACATCAGTAGCTAGATAGCTCTATGCAGTAAAATTACCATGTTGGCAACCAGACAAGAAAACTCAATCAAGGAAACATACAGTTGGCAAAGACCTCCTGTCTTAAAGTGCCATTAGAGTCAGGAAAGTGACTCCAGCGAATGACACTGCATTTCCTCGTTGTATTTATTTTCTAAGAGACTTTCACATCACATGTGTGCAGCTTAAAAGCCAAAAGGTGATGTGCTGGCTCTACCGAATAAATCAGGAGGCTGGAAATCAAGTTGTGCTCTCTCTGCCCCCTCCATTGTTACCAGAAATAACGAGGCTGCTTTCTGCACTCAGCTGGCACTTCTGTGACACCAGCTTCCTCTGCAGTAGCAACAATGGTAGCCATGAAAACATCACTTCTGACCAACTGCTTCTACATGGTGGGACCTGAGATACCGGTGTTAGTTCTCACCATAAGTACAGGGAAATGTGGTGATGTCCCTATTACCAGAATTGGCTTATCTGGATACATAGTGACACAATCAGAAACAAAGTACAAATGAGCTTACTTAATTGGGGTAAGGAATGGAGGGGCTGGGTGGCAGAAGGAGCTAATGCATCGTTTGCCTTTCACTTCTGGAGACATGGTTTCAAATGTGGTGTGGAGCGCGACCAGGTGAGCGCTAGGATCACAGTCTGATCACTGATGGATATTTGTGGTCATCTCAGCATTGGCAAACTCCGAGATCCACTCTGGCATGTTACCGCAGTTCTGGCACACTTGGCAGCTGCTGTTTGCCAGAGAGAGCGAATGCTGAGAATCAGCAGGAGGACGTACGGGTCAGGACCGAGCAGGGCTTGATCTGAAGCCCGTTGAAGTCCTTATGAATCTTCCCACTGGTTTCAGTGAGAGTCTCAGCGTGAATTCTCTCTGGCATGCAGGTCTATGTGAGCAGCAAATGTGCTGTGCGCCATGCCTGGCCCAGGACAAAGTAATCCCTGGCTTTCACCATCACTGGTGAATTCATAAACAAAGTAAAGGGAAAATAGCTAAAAACAGCAACGTGGAAAGCTTGTGCTTAGTGACTTAATCACAGGGCACGAATCCAAGGCTGATGGACAAAGACATAGAAGTAATGAAGCTTTGCACTCCTAGTGCAACTTGAAGTGTTTTTCTGCTTGAGCCTGACAACCTACTGCAGCCCTCCCCCAAAAGGAGCTGCGTTCCGAATTGTTTATCAGCAGCCTTCAGGAAATATCACACATTTTAATGTGGTCATTCATGCTGGAACTGCTCATTTTTTCTCCCCACAAGAACAATGTTATATAAGCTGCTAAATGTGGTGTCTACAGTAATAAGCCGCTTAGAATGGCTCGTTATTGCAGTTTAACTGGTCATTACCAGCTGGAATAAACTGATTTCTTATGGGTTATGGTTTAAATAACTACCTGACACTCTGAGCCATTAAAAAAGAGTTAATGAATAGAGGGTGAGAATGTTCTGAAATGTGTACAGCCAGTGAGTGTGCTTTCTGCAAGAGGAAATCATTTTTTTAACTTTTGCTGCCTGTGGAATCCAGAGTAATTTAACCTTGGGGGAATTTAGGGAACTTGCTTTAAATCCTGATCTCAACTAACTTTTTTGACCACAAGTTAGCCACTGCCCCAGTTTCCTCCATTAATGGTGATGATGCCTGTTGTAGATAAGCTGAGTGTCCCTTTTTTCCCTCTTTTTACTCTTTTTAATGAAACTAATTAGAGGCTATGGAATTTCAAAGGGAGACTCACTTTTTAATAAGGGCATTATGCTTCAGGAGCATTGGAAGCTCCTGAGATTCCAGTTTTATTCATGAACTTCAACCCCCTTGATAGGCTTCAAATAAATTCAGTGTGGTGGGTTTTAGGTTTTTAAAAAAGAAAAAAGTAATATAATTCCTGGGGGAATTTGCGGGGAGAGATAAGTTAATTCTTGTATCAGGAGAGACCTGTTTGCCAACAACAGTCATTTTATCATTACAGTGGTCCACAATACTGACAGCAGTATTGGACATACCCTTTGAAACATACTTATTTCATAGAAGCAAAAGAGGCATGATCTCAACATGGAGGATGAGAAAGATTTTAGGACTGAAATTAAAAGGAGCTAAATGGATGTAGCAGTCTGATGAAGACTGGGTTTCTTCTGCTAGGACATTTCTGATAATGGTGACTGGCTTTGCACTTGAGATTTGGGAAGTGCAGTCATTTCCCATAGGGGTATCTGGTTTTTGCAGTGTCAAGTTCTTATTCCTTGACACCGTCAAGCAGCCAGGTGCCCTAAAGTAACTTGCAGTCAGTTACTGCATTAGATATGCCACATTCATGCTTTTTATAGGCAAGCCAGGCTCTCACATCTTGTGAGCCTTTCGCAGTGGCCAAGTATCACTGCGGTCAGTGATAGCCTGTGTACGGCCGTTTAACAGGAGCGAGCACGTGTCCAGTCCTTCAGTGTACCAATAAAAAAATAATGACAGTGAGTGAAATAATCCAAGTCCTTTGCTTTGTCTTCCCTCCAGTGCTCCATGCCCGCCTGCATCACTGCATTCCACGTCACGTGCGCCTTTGATCACAATCTCGACATGCGGACTATTTTAGCGGAGAATGATGAAGTGAAGTTTAAGTCCTTCTGCCTTGAGCACAGCAGTGGTGCCACTAAGCCCCCAGACGAGGCACGGACTGAACCCGACCAAGCCCAGCTGGACTTAGAAAAGGTCACGCTACGGAAACAGAAGCTCCAGCAGTTGGAAGAGGATTTCTATGAACTTGTGAAGCCCTCAGAGGTGGCTGAGAACCTCGACATAAGCGAGTCGCTGGTGGATTTTGTGTACCAGTACTGGAAGCTGAAGAGAAAGGCTAATTCCAACAAACCGCTGCTGACACCCAAAACAGATGAAGTGGACAACTTGGCTCAGCAGGAACAGGATGTGCTCTACAGACGCTTAAAGCTCTTCACACATCTCAGGCAAGACCTAGAGAGGGTGAGTACACCTTCTGCTACCCTGATTCTCTCCCAGTCACCCAGACACTTCTAGCAGGCAGCTGCTGGGAAAAGCCATCTTCATCTCTGTCGACCTGGTTAGCTTTTCCACAGGGTCTGGCCACTGTAAGTACTCTTCTGAGACTCGTCTGCTCTGCCCTGTCTGTTTGCTCTCGGTACCTGAAGCTCTGTGTAAAGCAACTAGTGTGTTATCAAAGAAAGGAACAGAAACCCCCCCCAGACCTTCACTCTTTTTTCTCCTCATGCATAAGCACAGGAATATTTTCTTTTTAAAGTGTGCCAGATGTCACAGTCATACTGTTTCCCTGCTCCAGCTCAGGTCCTAACGGATATGTGCCTTCATCACAGGATGCCAGCACAGCTGAAATGAGTTCCTGTGAGTCCCAGCAGTGACATCAATGACTGAATGTGCATTGAGTTTAACCTCTGTTCCCCGCTCCAGAGGGGAGCCCTCTCGCACAGGGGAGAGACCCACTGCCAAGGCAGCACAGCCACCTGTGCTGTGCCCGCTCTGGGAATAAAGGGCCATTAACCGGACAGGGAGCCAGACTGTGCCGCTAGCTGAGTGTCAGTTCCACCCCATTCACCAGCTTGAAAACCACGTTAGACACAGAAATGGAATTTGAGTATTTTTTCAAAAGCAAATAGTAAAGACAAATCCAGTGGCATGAGTGAAACATGGGGCCAATGGATGTGATGCTCTTATGTGGGGTACAGATCACCTCCTCTGGGATGCTGCTGTGTGATCAGAGCCCTGTGGCACACACAGGCACATCACAGTGAGTGGTGCCCAGAAAGGTTTGCTGCACCGCAGGCCACCGCCAGGACAGTCCTCCACTTGGCCCGTGTCCCCGAGGGCACCACACTGGCTGAAGGAAGAATCAATGTCAGCAGAGTTACAATAATAAACTTTTGTGACGGTTCTTGCACTGAATGCCGCCTGCTCGCCCCTGCTGCATTGGCTTCTGGCTCTGTGCATGTAAGCAGGCAGTAAAGAGAAATATGTAAGAGAGGGGATCTCTGAAACACCACGCTGCCAGTGCCCTTTGTGTTTTGTCAGTCTCATTTGCCTGAAAGGAGCTAGCAGGACTTAGGGGGAAGCAGAGGCCATTTGGGAGAGGGGCTGGGTACTGTGCAGAAGAGACAAAAGCAAGAGGGAAGGAAGCAATACAGCATGCGTCGTGAAACACAAAACTGGGGGGAGAGGGCTGCGAAACACCATTGTCGCAGGAAGGAACGGTGCACAGGACCTCACGTCAGCGAGTCATGGAAACCCCTCTGAGCTCATAGGGGCCTTGCCTGTGTACAAGCAGGGCAGAGGCACTGCTAGAGGTCCTCTCTGCTCCTGGCAGGGATCATGGCGGGTGTCTGTGGCTCTGGAGGGAGGCTGAGAGGGAGAGTTTGTTTCTGCCGCTCTTGCCTTGCCACCTCCTCTGACCACCTGCCTTCCCTGCTGCTCCTGCTGGCACGGTGGGAGCACTCGACTCCTGCCAACAGCCAGGCCCCTCCAGCAGCGCTGCCAGCGCTGTCCCCTCTGCCTGACCAGCGGCAGAGGAGACCCTTGGCCCCAGCTGAGGTTGAGCAGAGAGCACGGCAGCCAGGCCTGCCGATGCCTTCCTTGTCTTTCAGAGCTGTTGTAAGACCCGTGTTAATCAGGTACGTTTAGCTCCTCAGAATAAAGGCCCTACAGAAAGGCGCGTGCTTATTGTAGGACAGGAAATATTTTAGCCTTGGGCTGTGCCCCTGCAATGCATCAGGATTTCTCTGTTACCCGGACTGGGATTTTAAAGAAGGAGCATTCAGCATGACTCGCTAATGCTTTCCAGGAATGCGAGGCCCGCAGAGCCTCTCTGTTTCACTGACATGAAAGCCCAGTCACCCAGAAACTTAGCACAACCTTGTGCAGTCCAAACCAAGCTGTTTGCTTGTGGTGTCAAGGCACTGGCTTCAGTCACTCTGCCGTCCCTGCTCCGCGCATTGGGAAAGCCTCGCCCTGCCTAGAGACCTTCCACTGGATGCAGATGTCTGCAGTCAGGTTTCTTGTCTGTGACAGTGGCAACCCTTCTGTCTCCTTGCCGAAGTCCCCTTCGCTGCCTACCCCAGCCTCCCTTGTCCCTGCCTTTACTGTTTCATGGTTAAATCAGTGTAACACCCTTTCTGCTGGAATCCCCCTCCCCTGTTCCTGTCTATTCCTGTGTCTCTGCTGTAGGAGTTCCAGTAAGACATTTTTAGCTTATTCCACAAGCTTGCTGTCTCAGATCAGCTGCAGAAAAAAAGCTGTATGCTTCCAGGAGTGTCATATCAACATCTGAGACTGCTTGGGTACGAGGGAATGGGGGTTGTTTAGCAATGTAAATGTGTAAATATCAGCAGTCTCTAAGCAGAGGGCAAATGATGTTTTCTTCTAGGAATACAAAATCAGAGAGGAAAAATATTGCCAAACATTTTGATAGAAAAGTTGCCAGAGGGAACGGTTTCCTTTGTAAAGAAATGTTAGTTTGATGCTTGGTTCCATCCAGAACAGAAAGAAGGGGACATGGTAAAGCATACAGCATTTGAATCACTCCTTTGCATCTTCATGTAAGGAACTGTAACAAGAAAGAGCGACTTTCCCTCCTGCAGAAGTAAGTGCTTCCAAATTGTTCTGAAGGAGAACGTAACCTCCAGCATAACCTTCTCCTAGGACCCTAGGTGTTCAGATGCATGAGCCTGTCACTCAGAACCGGGGTCTGGCAGTAAGGTCTATCCCATGTCAACTCCAAAAAGATGCAGCTCAGACAAGATCCATAGAGCCGATAGAAGAGCTGGTTAGAGAGCAAGGCATGTGTAACTGCTCTGCAGGGAAGAAGGAGACAACAGGACTACCTGCAATCCTGGAAGGGCATGAGCATGCCAGAGAGCAAAGCAATATTTGAGTTGCTGCAGGAGGATCTGTTAGAATAACACGGTCCAATTTAGGAAGAAGGTTATGCTGATTATCAAGCCTGGCAAGCGATAGCTCCTGGATTGCAGAATTGTCTGCTCGAGAGAAATAACGGATGCCCCATTGACTGGGACAAACTGTTAGAAAATGTACGGCAGGCACTAACCCTGCTTGCGCGGGGCACGGACTTGCTGGTTACACAAGTCGGCTCCGTTCCTGGGATCCTGCTTTCTCTCTCTATCTGTATTTAACTAGTTTTTTTTAAGATTGAAAAAAAAATCAGTAGCAAATAGCTAGGATTGCCCTGGTACATTAAAAAGCACAATATTTCTTTGAGCACAGGGACTCTACCTCTTTAATGACATTGGTTACAAGCAGTTGTTTTGTTTGTCTAGGCTGCTATTTACAATTCAGATGCTGGAAGCTTGCTGTCAATGTGAAAATTCATGCACATTAATTCATTTGTAAAGAGAGAGCAAATATAGTGTGGGGCAAATGTAAATACACGATGTCTCCGTTACCACAGGCAATGCAGCTTTAAAAAAAAAGCTGACAGCCTAGACTGCTGTTTATCATTTTGGTATCAGACATTATGGAAGAGGGGAAAAAAAGGTCAGGCTTGATGTGTCACCATTAGAGGCGCAGCGGCTCCTGAACTCTTACAGAGGAGGTAGCCTGTGAATCATAAAGAATCCCACTTTATGGTTTGGGGAGGGAAGGAAGAACCCAAAGGAGAAGGCTATGGGCGTGCACCAGTGTGTCTGCTCAAGTTATTCAGCTCCTGGGAGCCAACTTTTGCTTCCTGCTTCATTGCCTGCAGCTCTGCTCCTGGGCATCCATCTAGTTCAGCTTTGGGAGAGTCAAGACACTGAGTAAATATTCCCTGTCAGGTCAGATTAGATCCCATTTCCATTTTGTCTTTTACCCATTTCCTCTGAAAGATGTTGCCCCTTCCCACTGAGGCGGCAGTCACAGCACCACTCCAGCACAAGCAAACAGTAGCTGGTGTCACCTGGCATTTGTGCTGACTCGGCTTGCTTATCAGTAGTTCCTACACGGGCACATGATGGGCTGTTCAGGTCAAGTACAGATGATTCGCGTGCACATGAGGGACCAAATCCTGTCCATGCCAGGATGCCTCCTGCACTCTCTGCACCAGGGATGGCATCACATGGGGCTGCAGCAGCGAGCTGTGAGATGTACTCTGCTGAGCAGGAGCAACACATGCCCCTACAGCCTGTTGGATTTTGCTGCTGGTGGCACTAACCAGCTGGCACAGGAAAGGAGCTCACGCTGTAGGGGCATGTGTTGCTCCTGCTCAGCAGAGTGCCTCTCACAGCTCACTATTGCAGCCCCACTTGGTGCCATCCCTGGTGCAAAGAGTGCAGGAGGCATAGGTGACTGGTAGGGGACACACGTGCCCCTCTGAGAGAGCTACCCCTGCTGCCGACACCGCCAACGGCGTGTGCAGGTGCTCGCCAGCTCCGTCCCCGCCACCAACACTGCTGGTAGTGCCTGCAGGTGCTCGCCAGCCCCATCCCCACCGCCAGCTTCTGCGGGTCCCCCCCAGACTCAGGAGGCACCAGTCGCCAAGGCAGGAGGCATCCTGGCACAGACAGGCTGTAGTCCCTCGTGCATGTGAATCATCTCTGCTTGACTGCTGCCACCTAAGCAGCTCAGGGCCCCAGTTCTTTAGCTTGAGGGCCGATCCTGAACCCCGGGCCATTGCCCAGCTGCAGGGACCCTCTACCTGCAGTGGGACTGACCTGTGAGGAAGTAACCTGACACTTTCCCCGCTTCCCCTCCCCTCCTTCTGCGGTGGAAGTTGCAGCAGGCGCCCTGTGGTTGGAGGGGACAGCTGTCTGCAGGCGGGTTGCTGTCCCTGCTGAAATTCCTGACATGGCCGGGTCTCGCGCTGGCTAGAGCACTTCTGTGGAGCATTTATCAGGAGTGGTCTTCAGGAGGCGACCGTCCCTCTGGCGCATCCAGGACAGTTTCAGCTCTCCAAGGACTGGGTTTAGTTGCGAAGCTTTGCTGTTTGCAGCTAGAAAGTTTCTCTAGTGCATTCCCCAAGCCAGACCCAATACGGCAGCAACTAACAGCTAATATTTGACTCATCTGAGTAAACAACACAAAGGGTGGCGGTGGGCCAGGCTCCGGGCTGGTGTTTATCGACACAGCTTCAGGGAAGTCAGCGGCCCCAGGCCAGTGCTCAGCAGCCGAGGTTCCAGCCCGGTCTCCGTCCTGTACTTCACATCTCATGTGCAGCATCCTAGCATCTGGCTGAGAGCAGCAGCCAATTTTGCGATCAGCCCCTGGTTCTCAGACGCTCAGTAGCATGGATAGGGTGAGCAGTGCAGCGAGCTCCCACAGTTGCTTTTCCTCACTGCCTGACCCCGTAGCCCAAGCTCAGATGAAACCTCTGTGCTGATTTCAGTGAAAGCAACATGTGCATGAGAAGGGCAGGATTCAGGCAAGGGGGTAATGTACCAGTGGGCTCCTTAGGAGTTTTTGTAAAAGTTTCTAAATCAAGTGCAAACGGGAAGAAAATGCTACCCATGTACACGTGTGTGCACAGTGCAGATCGGGAGCTGGGGTGAGTAGCCCCATTGAAGTCACTGGAGAATCACTGCCGAACGGGTAGTTGGCAGTTTTGATCGCGGTGTCAGCCAGACCTCCACTGTGCTCCTTATACCTCTGCATGTCAAGAAACACCTTGCTCTTCTCTGGTAAGATATTCCTCACATCCAGGGATCTCAGAGCTCTTCAGAGTTGTTCGCTTCCTCAGTGGGTGTCTGAGCATCAGTCACCATGTAACATTAAAGCCCAGCTCTCAACCACAGTGGTTGCAATGCTAATCCCCATCAGTCCAACAGGGTAAAATGGTCAAGTAATTTAAACTCTGACCCCCATGGGTTCTGTCTCCTGGTGCTTTCATTCAGATTAATAGCCTGGTTTAAAGGTCACCCCACAGCCTGTGCTGGAAGTCAATCCAGAGTTGTTGCACCAGGAAGTAGATGCAGAAGTTGAAATCTCTCTCCCTCTTCCCTGCTTGCCTGAGCTGTTCTGGACTGAGGCACCCGGTGTCTCTGGTGCTGAAGTCTGGGGCTTTCCTATGAGCGCAAGTTCTTGAACTGTGACTGGGATGGTAAAAATTAAACTTTAACTGGCTGATCCTTACCCTCAGCAGAAGATGATTACGCTTGCACAGAACGGTGACCGCACTGGGTTTGTGAGTATATCATAGGTTATACGAAGGGTGTGAGGAGCAGCTTCTAACCAGCACAGTCTGAGCACTCTGCAGCACTCTCCTGCTTCGTTTCCTCAGTTTCCTTGGAAAAGAGGGTAGAGTCTAGGAAGGAGATTAGTGGCATAACCTCTCTCCAAACTGGGTACCACAGCAGCAGAAACCTGATGAAGCTGTCTGGTGACCTGTGTATAGAAACTGTTGTGGGTCCTTGAGTGTGCCACACCACCAAGCATCCACACTTTGTGCTAGAAAGGCCTGCAAAGCAGCCTTCTGTAGATGCTGGGGGGATAGGGGAATGGGAGGGCAGCCTCTGTACTGCACTCCCCTGCACCCGAGCACAGGGCATGCTTGGGAAGAAAGCAGAGAGAAGCTCCTTTCCCTGCGCAGGTGGCAGCCGTGATGTGGCTTCCTTGTATTAAGGAGGGTAGATGGGATGGACAGCAACGTACCACATCTCAGAGGGAATACGGCTGGATTGGGTGCGGGTGCGTCCCTGGCACCTTTCGTCCCAGCATGTTGGGAAGTGTCTGAAGGGCTGCACTTAGAGAGTACTCACTGTACCTTGTTTGCAGAGAGGGATCTGCCAGAGCAGGTCTGAGCCCCTAGAAACCCTGTTTCTTTTTTGCCTTTCTGAACATAATGGCATTTGCACCATGCACCTGCCCTCTCCCTTCCCTGGCGGGGCTCCAGTTCTCAGGATCTGAAAGGGGCCTACAAGCTTGGTCCCTCTTCTCTGATGAATGTCTTTATTTTTATGTCCACTAGCTGATTTGGGCCAGGAGTTTTGGAGCTGGTGATATCGGGTGTCCTGCAGTCTTGGCCCACTCAGAATTTCCCCCGGGGGAGTTTTCAGTGCACCAGGAGTGCAGGGCTGTCCGGCCAACAGTGAAACGAGGACAGGGAGGCCAGGATTTCTCTGGGCAGCAGATGCGGGGCAGTAATTAGAGGCAGCAGCAGGTCAGCCGACTCTCCAGGAGCACTGCTGGGAGCCTGGGGCTTTTCGAGGCCTTGCTGACAGTAGGAACCCTGTCTTGTGTTTCGCAGGTCCGAAATCTCTGTTACATGGTAACAAGGCGGGAGAAAATGAAACACTCCATTTGCAAGCTGCAGGAGCAGATCTTCCATCTCCAGATGAAGCTCATCGAGAAGGATTTTTATCCAGGTAGGGGCTGGTGCTACTGCTGGGGCTGGGAGAACTTGTTACTACAGATGTTTTCCTTTCTCTTGTGCACCATAAGGACATCTCCAGGGTGCAGTGGTGGCAAGCTTGCCACGTTGACTGCCCCCCCGGCCTTGTTCATGACAATAAACTCATGGCTGCAGCAGCTGCTGAGAAGTGCAGCAAGTTATGCACAGCTGCTGGCATATCCACATCCACTGTGGGCTTGTGAGTAGGACACAGCCCTAGGAGTCAAGACTGGTCCCACCACAGATTCACTGTGTAGCCTGGTCTGGTCATTTCAGTGGGAGCGGGTGCCCAAATGAGACTGAGGAGTCACGAAGAGCTGCACCCAGCTCAGGAGTCAGAAGCTGGATTTTAACCTCCCGAGTTGTAGTTTCTTCAAGTGGACAATGGGGGAAGTGGTGCCCACGCTCCTTGTCACATGCTATGAGATAATACAGCCCCGTGTAGGTGATTAGGTATTCACCTAATGATGATTATTGTTATATTCAGAAAGAGATTTGTCCCATGGCCCAGCCAGGAGTCTGAGGTTATAGCTGTCACTGACCCTGTCCAAAGCACTGATGTTTCAGTTGTCGGAGAGAAATTAGCCAGAAATATTCAGCCATTTGCTTGACAGTTAAATTAAAACAACATGGGCCTAGCCTACTCTTGCAGGACTGAGATGCTCTTGCTGGAGCACATTGTGCCATTGCGTCTCCACCTCCTGTTTGGATGGTGATTGCAGGTCCAGGACGCAGAGCTATCAGTGTTGGGGTTTCCAGCTGAAGCATCTGGCTCCTTGGCATGTTTTAGTTGCATTGGATTCCTTGCAGCGACCCCTGGCTCTGTGAGGAATCAAAGGTTGAGCTGCTGATGGGATGTCTTTGGCTTCTAGGTGCCATCTCCTTTTAACTTTAATAGTCTGCTTTTCACCCTGCTCTGTGTCTGCCAGCAGAGACCCTCACACGTGCAGTTTGGGAAGCCCTTAGAAG
This sequence comes from Crocodylus porosus, assembly GCF_001723895.1. Taxonomy (NCBI): domain Eukaryota; kingdom Metazoa; phylum Chordata; order Crocodylia; family Crocodylidae; genus Crocodylus; species Crocodylus porosus. The sequence continues at coordinate 28,704,379 of NW_017728914.1, forward strand.
TTTGTATTAGATAACTAAGTCAGAGCAGCTGCTTTCTTTCCTCTTTGCTTTTCTTAAGAGCACAGTGGCTGAGCCTGCACCCTATGAATTTCTCCCCTGTTTGTCAACGGCAGCGCAGGACCCCACCGCCTGGCCGGCAAAACAGTTTTTCCAGTAGCAGGATCTGGCTTTCTGGCAGGCTCTTCTGCCAGTTATTGTTTGTGGCTTTGGAGTTGCCTCTGAAGGCATCACATGTTTGGGGTTTCTTCAGGAACTCTCTGGACTGCATTTTCCTGTACAAAAGTTTCCTTTGACTGAAGTGCTGGAGTCTGAGAAATGTACATGTGCAAAAGCCTGGGACTTGGATCCCATTCAAATGCCTCGTGTTAGGCTGTCCCAGGTCCCCTTATGGTGCAGAGGCAACACTCCGGGAGTCACACACGGTGTATTCACGTGAGATATGAGCCCACAGCATATTCACATGAGAAAGCCTGAGCATGGTACCCAGGAATTGCAGGGAGAGTCACAGGTTTCCACAACTGTCCAGGTGTTGTGGAGACGTGGCTGTGCAGGACTTTGATTAGATGCTGCTATAGGGCCTGGTTACAGAGGTTTTGAGCACCTGCTCCAACACCCTGACTTATTTCGAATGGTCTTTTATTCCACAAAGCACCCCATTGCAATCGGTGGGTTGCTGATGGACAACAGTAGAAGGACCTCGTTCATTGACCCCATTTTGAGTTGTGGGTCCTCAACATTGTCTGAAAATGACATGCGCATCCCTCATGCCCATGGTCTTCTGCTGAGAGCGTTGCTTTGGGCCTCAGTCTAGTTTCAAAATAACCAGATTGTCATGGGGCAGCAGTTGAATTCCAGAAATCAGAACTGCACTGAATTCCCTGAAGGGGGTTAGGGTTTTCATTTCTTTAACACTGAAGTTTTAAAACTTAGATCTGGACATTTATTACTTGTCTGTAACAATGGGAATGGTTTTCAAGTGGACAGTTTTGCATAATTTTATTTCCAGAGAGTGCGTGTGTGTATGCCAAATGCGGAACTATTCCAAATTCTGTTTGGAGGACTTGAGCTCAGCCATGGAGGTGTATGAGACGTGTTTGCGCCCTGTTACTTAGGCCTTTTCAGCTTCCAATTTTGTGAAGAATTCACAGAATTGAAAGCATACATACATACATACATACATACTTACATACATACTTACATACATATAATGCCAGGCTGAATAGGATGGCATTGAGAGAGACAGATCTCAAGGGTTTTACTCACCTGAGTCTGTTAAATCGTTGGCATACTTTCTCCCAAAGCAAAGTCGCTTTCCTTCAGGGAGCGCAAGCTCATTTGGATGGGATGACTTGTGACACCAAGAGACTTGGGGTGCAGGGAGGTCATGATGGTTATTTACAAAGCTCAGTTCAACTCCAGGGAAGCGATTCCTCCAAATCTTGACCCACTCATGAAAATCTAAAAAAAGCTCAGAAGATTGGGTTGGGTGACAGGAGGCAAGTAGGAGAGAACACATTAAGGGAAGGGAAGGGAAAGGTTTTCTACTGTGATGCTCTCCAGCTTATTTGTAGCACACGCGTTCAAGATGACAATGCGCTGGGGCAAACATGGTGTAGTACCTCTTCCGCTTTAGAAAAATACCATGTAAACTGGAGAGTCCATGTCAGATGCCCCACAAGAACCTCTTCTGCCCACCAGGTAGGTTTCAGGGAGGCTGAAGAGTGACCTAGCCATGGCTTGGGAATGAATAGCAGTATTATACATGGGCTTTTGTGGTGCTAGTGCAGTTCTGCTGTGTGATTCAGGATGCTGCTTCAGTCCTCATTGCTTCATAGCAGTCTGGGTCATTTTAAGGCAGGTTGTGGTATAATCTCAGACTGCATTTACAGCTGAGCATCAGCTAAGCAGAACAGGCAGAAGTGCCTAAAGCAGGTTAGTTACCGAACGCCATTGTAATCCATGGGAATTCAGTGCCTTGGCTTTTCTGGAGATCACTCGCAGCACCACCCTGCATCCGAACACACTGAAATCCCTTTAGAAATGTGGCCCTTAGTGAATGCAACCATACCTGGAAAACACATCGACAAAACGTAATAGCTGCAGTTTGGCCACGCTTCTATGATTAAAACTAAAATTTGCACTTCCCTCTACTTTACAACAAAGCCACCCAGTAGTGACTGGTGATGCCTAGTGATTAGATCTGTTGTCAGATTTGAGCTCCAACATCCCTGCTGGCAGCGTGTTTTGGGAACCTCAGAGAGCAGGTGCTATAGGTTACTATCCTTACAAATGTTGTGTGTCTACGTAGGGAAGACTAGATTGATTCACACGGTGTTTGTTTCTGCCTAAAGGTGAGTTATCACAGAGAGAATACTGTAGTTACCCACTGATTCATGTGACGGCTTTGTGTGCAAGCTTTGTAAGTACTTAATACATTTTGATGTAAATGTTATTTTCTCCGACTCCAAATGGCACACATTTGCCAATTAGATTTATGATCTGAACTGACTGGAGCTGAGCTGTCTATCTCAAAGGACAGGATTTTTTCTTAAGGCTGAGAACTGATTGGTAGCCTCTGGTGATGACTGCTGTCATTAGTGACATAGACATGATGCAGAAGAACTCAGGAGTGTAGGACCGCATCCTTAACGGTCTTTGCATGCCCTTTCAATTCACTGCGAGTTAGGCATCTAAATGCCTGGGAGGATGGGGGCCCTCCGGCCTGGTCCTGCCCCCTTTGAAGTCCCTTTCAGTTTTACTTTTCTATGAGGAGAAGCAGAGAGAAGCCATATAATTGCAAATCCAGATATAGAGAAGAAATTGTGGCTTCGTTAGCCAGTTAGAGACCCAGACATGTATTATATGAACAGCATATTAGCATATATCTGTTCCCAGTGGTAGAGCATGGACCTAGCTTTGACTGTATCTATACTCATTCAGGTCAAGATTAAATCTGCTGAAGTTAGTGGTGTTGCTCTAGTTTAAAATTGGTCCAAGCATGATAAAAATCAGGCCCTACTTCCTAGCTGCTGTTTCTGTGACAGATAAACAGCTCGTTCAGGCACTGGCCCCGCCATGACACGGAGTAGATGGATGGATCTATGAAAAACATTGCATATTGACTTTCTACTTGCCATGTGTTTGACTAAATAACAACTCTTGTGCCGAGTCTTATGTTTGTGCATCAGTTCAGTAATCCCAGCGGCCTCAGAAGCTATTAAACAAACCCAAAAAGTTCCTGAGTTACATTTCCGTTCTTTTGATCTTTAGCCCAGAATCTTCCCCCACCAAAAAAGAAAACTTATTTCCTGGAAGCCGATTCAGGGTGGCCCCACTTGCTGTCACTTATGGCTACAGCAGACATTTGGCTCTCCTGGGATGGGTGTTTGGAAACAGAGGATATGAACCCATGCTTTCTTGTTGTCCCTTCCAGTAATTCCTCCCTCACATCCAGCACATGTTCTCCTACTGTGCTGGCCCCGATTACAAGTTGGTGAACAGGATCTCTCGTACACAGGCTGATTCCTTAAGATCTTTAGGACTCAGTGTTGTTTCTGCTGCAGAGATAGCAAGACGTCTGCTTTTTGTTGTTGTAAATATTATCTCAGAGGTGCTTCCTGTGTCAGTATCTACACCACGATTCACGATCATGAATCCACACCACGATTCACGATCACACCAGATAGGCTGCATTTTAGAGCCCGATAATGCAAAATTCTCATGGTGTCCAGAAATTTGCTAAGCATTCTCAACTCCTATTGACGTCAGTGGGAGTTTAGTAATGTTCAGTCCTTTGTGAGATCAAGCCCTTAGATAATTTATTGGCCATTTTTACTTCATTATGCAGAACTAAATGGTCTGCAGGCAGAGAAGAAAGTTGTTCTCCTGGCATTTCCCACACACAGCTTCCCTGACTTGGTTGCACTCCATTCCTGTGACTTGGGGAAAGGAAAAAAAATCTGCATCACTTTTCTCAGTTAAGCATAGTTATTACTTATAGTGCACAGTACTTAATGAACGAAACCAGGTGGCCCGTTTTTTTTTGGAAGGGTCTCCGTATAAAGCTACGAGCCTGGGGGTTTATTTTCCCATTGATGAATGATGACATAGGCAGGAGATGCTCATTAAAGCAAAGGGGAATTTCCCACGTAAAAACAAGCCCTTTTCTGTCTTGCATATCTGCCATGCATGAAATGGAAAGTCTATTGCTGACTGCCTGACTTTGAAATGTAGTTGCTATTTTGACAGGTTTCTTCTCAAAAGGTAACATTCATGTTTCTGTTGAGAACCACTGTGCTGTCTAAACAAAGTCATATTTTTATTTGTAAGTGAAATGAAAAATATGTCTGTGTTTCTCCAGTTGCTTGGCAGGAATGTAGCAAATACCAATTTTGCTTTTCTTTCCTTCTCTCTCTGAGTCGTTTGCTTATGAGAAGGTCCTGGATTGGCAGCCCCAGAAATGTAAATATTCTTTGAATCTAGATCCACATATATTGTCAGGCAGGCATCATGCAAAATCCTGCACTAGCGCGTATCAACCCTGACAGAGGGAGAGGAGAGTTCAGTCTCCGTGGCTCATTCAGTCCAGAGGTTCACTGCTAAACTGCTAACAAGTCTGGGGGGGGATTTACATGACGCTCATACCTTTCCACCCTTGTACAGCTATCACATGGAGTAGCTTTTGGTCATCGCCAGCCTGGGTCAGATTCAAGGTAATGATCAAGCCAGGAAAAATTTCCCATCACATTTCCAGTCCCTTCAGCAATTGAATCTCCTCTGCGTTTGGTTTCAGGACTCTGTCCCCCCCTCACTGATGTTAAGAAGAATTTTTGCATGGACTTCTTTAGGAGAAGGTTTATGCCATGAATGAGAAGAATACAGTTTTGAATATCTCACCTGGTAATAACAGTTGTACTTTCCATAGGGTACATAAGTAGTCCTGTTTGCCCAAGAGGAATAAATCCAGTTGATATGCAAAACCGTTTAGTACATATTGATTTTTAGCTGAATGTCCAAATGGCTATGAATTATGTTTCTGGGTTATTATAGGCAGCGCTGCATTGTCTTTCCTGCTCCATTTAGCTAGGTTCAATACGGTGCTTAAAGCTGTATAGGGTTTTTTTCCTCCTGCTGTAAGCAACAGTAGTTATTACATTAGAAGGACCAAATCAAGACAGGTTTGCTGAAAAATGCTGTAAAATATCATCTTTATCAAACTTGTGTTGCAGCTTTATACCTCTTAAGGCAGAGAACGTGGCTAAATCCTGTGTGTTTGCCTGTGATATACATACAGTTTGCATTTTACAGCCAGCTGCGCAGGTTGCAATGGTTAGATGACTTATACCCATCTGGCTTCTCAAGACAGAAACCATTGGCACTAAAGGGCTTAATCTAGCAAAGCATTTTAAGCAAGTGAGCCATCCACTAGCCGTTCCTGCGCCTATATTAAACTTGGGTTTAAGTGCTTTATGTCCTGTTACTTCTTCACATAACCTGTAGGAATCAAAACCTGTGGGATCTGTAAGAAAAGTAACATCTACTTGCCCAAATGATGGTGCACTGCTCTCCTGTGGCACTTTGGTCCCAGGTTTGATTGAAGTCTGGTGTTCCTTCATTGAAGATGGCTAGTAAGGACTGTTCTAGTTCCTTACCCTTATCCCCAGGTTCCTGTGCTCTTCAGTCACCTGTTATCACAGATGCCTTGATTAGGTGATCTTACATTTATTTTTATTTTTTTTTCTGGGGGGAAAAAAAACCCAAACAGAACAAACTGGGAAGAAAACAAAGGGAAAGAAAAGTGACCCCAAAAGGAAAGGAAGAGATGGGAGAAAAAGCAGTCCTGAGAAGAAAGAAAAAAGGAAATCAGGGAGTGAATCAGTATTGGGACAGCTGGGTAAGTTTGACTGAATGAACACGGCCTTAAAGCATCTGGCCAAGGCAGGAGTCAGTGGAATGGAAAGGCTTTGCTGTTTGGGAAAGGGGGGGTTAGGGCTAAGTGGCAGCGGCAGCTCTGGGGGCCACGTGCTCCCACTTGCCACCGCTGAGTGACAGACGGACTGTGAGAGCTCCTTACATTGCTTCCTCTCCATGCTGCGAGGCACACGGTAAACCAGCCCGCACCATGACCCCAGAGGAGGGGCTGTTTGTCCACAGTACACAGCTCTTAGGCTGAAGGCTGCACTCAGGCTGGGAGAAGCTAGGGAAGAATTCATTCAATATATTTTAATGAGAAAAGATCATTTTCCTTCCTGGGGATACAACCCTCCATCACAAAAGCGGCTGGGCCCAGGTAGCTGTGCTGGCAGCTATGAGATGGGTGCAGAGTAACTCTGCTCTCAGCATTAGTCTGTCTTTTCCCATAGCCCGACTGCCCCAGTATTGCGATGCGTAACTAGCTCTAATCCCTTCCTGCACTGCACAGGAACAAACCTCCCGAAAAAAACTCTTTCCTGGCAGCCACAACTTCTTTTTTACAGGGAATTTGATGCCTGATCTATTTTCTGACGTTTAAACAGTATCTGTGACCCCCCGCCACCCAGTGTCCAGGTAGTGTGGCAGGCTACCTGGCTTAAACCCTGGCAGGCAATGGGTTAACCCCTTCCTCTCCCACAGGTGTGAGGAAATAATGCAAGGAGGAAGGGGGCTGGCTGCCCAATCAGCGTGTAGGAGGAAAGCCGGGGAACCCTAGAAAGGAGCTCTCTGGCACTAGGAGGGCAAAGAAATTTGGGGGGAGGTTTGGTTTGTATCCTGCACTTGGCTTACCTGCCTCCCCCCCTGCCTTTTTTTCCCTCTTGATAGATCTGAAACCATAGCAGTAGGGAGAGAAAGTTTCTCCATGGAAGGGCATTTAGAGTAGCTATCCCATTATGCTAACAAGGATACTCTAGAGTCTTTCTCCTTGAAACATCTTACACAGTGCCTTGAGATTGCCTGTGATATTCCTTACCACTGTTTCCCCTCTCCTTAGATGGTATCCTGAGTCCTCAGCTTTAAGTGATGTCACATCAGGTAGCTAGTTCTGCGGTGATCTTCCACAGCAGTGTTTTCTTACCAGTCTGAAATGGAGGGGTTTGTCATGTATTGTGCTGTCCCTTAAGAAGGGCAAGGCAGAACTGAGTTTAAACCACCAAACACAACTTTATATAAAGTTAGCAAAGTATGGACAGGAATGGCTTATAATGAGAAATGAATTCCTTCTGTGTCAGGTCTTCAGGGTTCTGAATTTCTTTTTTTTTTTTTTATTTCAATAGGCCATTTTTTAGAGTTGAATTCCTAGCAAATATGAGTCATAGAAATTTGAGCTGGGACACACCTGTAGATCTACGATTAGGTCATCTTGCTAATTATCTTACCACTGCAGAAATGGTCTGTCCTCTTATTACCACAAGCAATTCCTCTTCTCCAGCACTTGCACCTTTCACATGTGTCAGTGGCTCTCCTGCCTTCACCCCTCTGTTATCACCTTTTCATTCTTATTGCCTGGCTTTAAAACTCCTCACAAGTCTGTCCCTCCACCCTCTCTATTCCTGCTCTGCTTTGCTCAGTATTTTGCTATCAAATTAGTGCAACAGGCCAGGCAATCAAGGGGAAATTCATCTCCTGATCTGATGGCAGGGTAGACCTAGAGGAAGAGAATTTGGCTTGGGCTTAGCTGGGAATGCAAGGGCCAGTAGGTGCATCTAACACATCTGCTTCTTCACAGCACATGTGTTGTTTTCCTGCTTTCAGTTTTATTTAAGAAATAAACTAGTATAGTTCAGTAAGTGTTCCCTGTAAGGATTAACCAGCTTCTTGGGATCAGATGATTGGGATTTGCCTTAAAAAAGAAGTCTGGTGCATTGCAGTACTATGGAAATATGACAGCTTAAGAAAAGTAGTGGCGGCTATATTATTTTGGAGTCACTTGTAACAGATCAGAACAGCTTTCTCTTGTTTAATAATCACTGTTTCACATCTGATAGGGATATTTTAATCACTGCCTGTCTTAATAAATTTGGCTAAAACCTAAAGAAACCGTCATAGCAACATCAGGTCGTATCTTGAAGTTCTTTGAGTCCTCAGCCTCAGCTTCCACTCAGGTCAATGAGCCTTCAACCTAAGTGACTTTTAAGGCTAAGTTCAACATTAGAAACCACAAAGTCCATCTGAAATGCCGTCCACGTCATTTGTTTGACTTGGAAGCTTGTGTGTGCAGAGGCTGTACAGCTGTCTGTTAAAATCAAGCCCCCTTTTTTAAACCTAAAGGAGGCATCTCTACTAACATTAGCGTAGTCCAAGCTCAGAAGCGCCTGCAGGTTTTGTGCAGCCAAAATGAATAGTGCAAGGCAGATCCTTATTTGAGGAAACTGCTGCTTTCATTAAACCTTGGGTCCTGCCTTGTACTTTGGTCGATTGCTTTAGCAGCTTATCAAGTTGGTCCCTCTTTCTACTATGCCCCAGAATGCGAGATTAAAGGAGACACTTCTTTAAATGAAAAGAGACATTTAGAACAAGTCAAAGGAAACCCTTCTTCACACACTCTCCCCAGCCCTCAGACAGATGGGGGCATCAGGTACAGTATGCTCTCAAAAGGGGCTTTCTCATTCTTTGCTCATTGATAACATCTCTGGCTATGCAAACTGAGATGAGGAGTAGCATGGGTCATGTTTTAGTGCACAGTTAAGTGCCTGCAGGATTGAGGCAAGAGTTTCCCTCCCCCAGCCCTGTACAGTGTGCTGCAGGTGAGAAACATCATGTGGGGTGATGCCAAGAGCTGCAGGAATTGGCGACTGAGGGAGGCTGATGCTCTGAGCTACGCCATGTCCCGCACATGATACTTTTCTTTGCCTGTGACTGTGTGTGTGCTGCAAGGCAGCCATCACATGCTGAGGCTTATAAAATTATTAGAAGTAATCCTGACTGTCTCTTTTCATTTGTTCCAGCTTTGACCTTGTTCCATTCAGACAGGAGTGATCCAAGCTTAATTGTCTTCTTCCAGGGAGTTGAGGATACTAAAATTATGATTCAAGAGGCTAAAAGAGGGAGTATAGTACCAGTGATTTTGCTTTGTGCTTTCCCAGCAGGACTCCAGCCAAGCACCTTTCTTACCTAGCTGCTCTTATAAAGGTTGTGCCCTGAGAGCAGTTCAACCCCCGCCTGGCACAAGCATTGCAACCTGCGGGTTCTCACCATCCCAAAGCAAAGGCCTGTAGTAAGAGCAGAGTTCTCATTGCGGGACTAGAGTTCATCCAGCCCTTCATCTCCTTCCCATTCTTGAAAGACTCCTGCGTATGACTGTCCTGTAGTTGAAAGGACTGTAGTACTTCTGGATGGCTAGATGCCTTAGGCTCTCAGTCCAGTTCTCCCCAGTCACTCCTCCTTCACAGCTTGCACCATCCATCTAGCTGAAGTACTGTATCTCGTTTGCCATGAACACAGGGTGACCTGTACTGGCACGCTGTAGGTCTGCCAGGTTGCAGCGACTTGACCTCTGAAGGAGTTTTGGATTCTGTCTGTTCTTTGCAGGTTCAGTTAGCCCAGGTTTAGATCCAGGTTCAGTTGCTCCAGAAGTCTTCTCTAGGGACACTGTTATGCCTGGTGATTAGTGTGGCTAACGTATGGGATTAACCAGTATACACACAATTAACCAGGATTACCTAAGGCAAAGGATGTACGTACACTGTCTCACACGCTGCATGGCGCATTGCAGCAGACATTTGAGTTCTTGAATATCTGCCTAGAACCAGAGAATTGTTCCAGGGTTTTTTATCACAGTTTACAGTTTTGATATTGTATTAGACTAGCTTTGCAGTCTGAGCACACAGTGAATTGAATGCTTCTGAATTCTTAGACAAATGCTTTGTCTTTTGATTATTTTTCAGGGTTGTCAACTTCCTTTCCTATAGACGGGACGTTCTTCAACAGCTGGTTGGCCCAGTCTGTTCAGATTACCACTGAGAACATGACAATGAGTGAATGGTCCTTGAACAATGGCCATCACGAAGACAACACCCCAGGTCTTTCTGAGGAGCTTTTACAAGATGAAGAGACCTTGTTAAGTTTTATGATGGATCATTCTTTGAAATCCCCATTCAAGCAGAGCGAAGCAACTAAGAAAGTTAAAAGCAAAACCAGATCGAACACTAAGAAAAAACTGTCAAGAAATGGCTTGAACACGCTCTTCAAGAGTCACCAGGAGGGGGATTCCGATCAGTGGACTAACAACATCAGTGACTTATCGGACGATGCCACAAAGCCCTTTGCTCGCAATTCAAGACCTAGCGGGTCAGAGAAAGGAACGGCAAAGCCTCACGCAGATCGCAAAGGGGCCGGTGAAATTAAGAAAGCAGCAAAGAAAGGATCTTCGCATCCTCCTCCAAAAGCAAATGATTCCCACGCCTCTTCGGGTCTGAGAAGCGCTGTAAGCAGAGATGAGGAGACAATGAATTGTTCTCAGTCTGAGCCCAGTTCCCTGGTTAAAGTGCCTGACTCAGTAGGTAGTCCGAAAACAGTCGTGAGGTTTAAATTACCAAAGGACAACAGAGGGACTAGGAGGTCACCGATCCAGAAGCCTGACACGGTTAACGGGCCTCCAGTCAATGAAAGGTCAAAGGTCATTTTGCACCATTTTGACAATGAGACTGATGGCTACTTCTCTGATGCAGAAATGAGCGACTCCGACACGGAATCCGGTAGTGGCCGCGTGCAGCGGAGCCAGTTAGATTCAGGAAATGAGGATATTGTCAGAATGAGTATTTTGGCATCCTAACTCCACTAGATTTCCCAACTGTGACAGTCCTATGAGGCCTAAACCCAGTTACAACTGCCATGTTCAATTTCTGCCTGGTATCATAACGAAGGGGGTTTTTAATGTGTATATATAGTTTAAAATTCAGCACTGTTGTCTTTCTCTTCTCTATATGCCTGAGATACAGCTTAAGCTTCACCAACATAGATTACCGTAAGAGTAGTTGTCCCTCCTTAGTTACCTTCGGTATCCCAGTTAAAAGAAACGCAAGCATGCGCATTAAGAGACTTGTGCTTGCAAGCAACGAGCAAGAAGACATCTTACAATCCTAATAAAGAGGTCTGATGTACCCAGTGACCGTTGTTTCTGCAGGGATGACAGTTTTATGGGCATTATTTAAAGACAGACAGATTTCATGCTCTGCCTGGGATTACTGCCCCTGTATGGCAGGGTGCGCAGTAGAGGTACTATGATAGCCGCCTACACGTACACACGCACACACCCCCCCTTAGTGAAGAAGTAACACCCTGGGTGTGTATGTGTGTACGCAAGGAATAGAATAAGCGATTCTAAGATAATAAAGCACAAAAAGCTCATTGGAAGAAAGCACTTATGGGTGGAGGAGAACAACATCCTATGTGTAGTTTGTTAAATCCTTGATTCTTTTTTTTTCTCACCTTTTCAGTCTGATCAAAATCCGTCCAGGGGTCAAGAGCCAAGATGTGCCCCAGCACTACATCTGTCAGAGCCAGAGTTGGGCAGCACTGTAAACAAGTCATCCGAGACTTTGGTTAGATAGAAGATACACATCTTTGTGCTAGAACTGCCATGCTCTCCTGCTCTCCACTAATACTCCTCCTGAGTAGCTATGGGTATCTGGTGATGCGATGTAGACCTTGGAGGTTATTTGAACACTTTAAGGCTGTTTTGAAAATTGTAAACAATTTACTCAGGTCAATTGAGGAGCCTTTACCAAAACAGTTGGGCCAAAATTGAGTGGGGTGGAGGAGAAACATTTTCTGGAAAAAAGAGGGGAAACCTTGATTTGGCTGAAGCATTTGATCAGGCAAAAGAGATAATGCCAGCGCTTCGTCTTAAATGTTGGAGGCTGCACTCAGCTGTGTGGGAAGCTGTGCAGGTAAACTCCCTTTCACAGCTGTGGATGCTTGGCCCCAGGTCTAAATGGAACATCATTTTAGAGGAAATTAAACTGTTTGCCTGTATCATCCTGTTTTCCTACTGAACACTATAACAACAACAAGTTTATCCCTCCCCATCTTTTTTTCTGTTCTTTAAATCCTAGTTAAGAGCTGTTGACTCGTCGTAGGAGGGTGATTCACAGAAGCTGACATTCTAAATATTACAATAATTTAATGCATAAAATGTCCCCAGTAAGCCTTAAATGTTGTTTTAAAAGCCCATGTTACCTATGAGTCAGGCAAATTTCCATGTTTGCACTTAATTGCACCATTACTTCAGTTTTGGCTTCAAAGGTCACAGTTAAGTCGCGCTACGTGTTTTATTGGAGTGACCCCAGTGTGAGCTCAGGGAACAACAAAAAAAAAAAAAAAAAAAAAAGAATTCACTGAAACTTTTGTTGTTGTTGTTGCTGTTGTTTTTTAAAAAGTAAAAAAGTAAAAAAAAAAAACAAAAAATACAAAAAAAAAAAACCCACAAAACAAAATGACCACAAACCATACCTGGGACATTTCTGCAACTGGTAAAAACCCATCACTTTAAACAAAAACCTTGCAGTTGTCAAACGAATCAGTCAAATCATTTTGTGGATGCCAAAGAATATTTTGACAGTAAAGCAGCACAGCCAGAAACCGGAAACTTGTCATTTTGAAAACTGGGATGTAATTTAGCAGCAAAGGACTAAAGACACATTCATGACACACTGCTGAGGCGATAGATTCCAAGCTTGCTGAAGAGGATGCGTCCATCGCCGGGACCGCGTCCTGCCGTTTTGATTTCTGACGCTTTTTGCTCATTCCACTCTGAGCTTTCTTTTGAAACTCTGGGACTCCTAAAATTGACTCTCGTGGTGTTTTAGAGTAAACCATCTTTACCAGCCTTCAAAAGTCCTTGTTACCAGTTAAATTGCGGCCGAATAAACAGAGCCATGGATAATCCCAACTGCTTTAAAAAAGAGAGAAAAAGCAATCGACTCTAGAACCAAACATTGGGTGTTTCCCTCATTTGGTAAATTTTTTTATGTTCGGTAGTAGCAAAAAGAAGACACGTAAAAATAAGAAAGGAACCACCAAAAACGTGGTTATAAATTTTAGCATAATTCATGGAGGTTGGAAACTAAAACCTGCTCATTAATTAAGGCTCAGTATGTTCAGATAATGTTAAATACAGTAAATAGGACTTAGTTTATCTTATCAGGCTTGCTAGCTTTAGCTACAGTATCCTAGTTATAAGAGTCATAACAATAATCAGTATGCTGCCTTTTTAATGAATCTTGCTTCCGTGTGCTTCACTTCAACTATGGTAAAACAAATCACAAATTTCACTGTACACAGCTTCATCCATCAGCTTCTGCATTCCTTGCCTGCTCCGTACAGGAAAGCAAACGGGGACGGACTTTAAAGAACAACCAAATCCAAATGGTTCCATGTTTCTGTTGAATCGTCTGCAGCACTGTGATCCGCTCCATTGTTACTGTGAACAGGAAAGAGTTCAGAACCAAAAACAAACAAAAAAATAAGGTGGTTATAAACAGTCACGGGACTTCAGACATCATGATTTGGGATCAGGGAATAAAGTTACGTGCAGAAGGGCCAAATTCGGCCTGGATGGTTTGTAAAATGAGAGGAAGCTAACAGAAGCATTTATCAGAATTGCTGGGAGAGAAGCCAAAAGAGTGTTTAATAGACAGTGGCAGAAAATGTTTCTTTTGTAAACTCTGTTTATGAGAGCACTCCAAACTGGGTGTAAATGTTTAACCCTTTGTCTTGTGGCTTAGTTAACTCTCAGTCGTTTGTGTAATTGCTGTGGGATGCCTATGACCGGAGTCTTGAATTCACCGGCATGAGAAACAACAGTCATTCGTGTCTGCGTCTAAAAGCACAGCCCCAAATCCAGGGCTGAAGCACGCTCCCAGCTGCGCCCGTCCTGCCCTGGCGGAGTCCCTGGAGTTGTTGTAGGCGTGCCCACACAACGAGCTGCGCCAGACATGCGATGGGGTCACCCTAAACAAGGCTTGCAGTGGGTGTTGGGAGGAAAGCTCCACGCCTGTGATGCCAGCCTGCTCCTGCTTCCTCAGTAGGCAAGCTGGTCGCAGATGGAGTTGGCTCCCAGCGAAAGGGGTGAGGACCAACGGGAGAGAGCAGAGGGGGCCGCTGTGGGCAGTAGGCCAGATCTAGCCTCACTTCCAAGCCAATCCAAGACCCCCTCTCTGGCTTTCGCAGCCCCTCCAGCAGCCTCCCAAACCGCCTGGAAATTAGCCAGCACTTAGTCACCGGGCACTTGGTACCTGGCTGGGTTCCTGAATGGGAGAAACACTCCACATGCCCCTTGCTCCCACATCCTCACCACCTACTCAGTTCATAACAAAAATGCTAATGTTGAGGAAAGAGAAAATGTTCCAGGGAAATATTTTTGATGTATTGTAAATGTATTTTGAAATGAACAAAAAGAAAAAAATATAATGGTTTATTTTATTAAACAAATGTTGTCTTTAAGATGATGTATAAACTGCAGGAATTGACATTTGCACTGTAAAAGGACCTGTTTCCTTGGAGAAGAAGCACCACAATTGTGGGTTAATAAGATGATGACACAAGTAGCTATGATCAACACTCATGTCTCGTTCATACAGAACAATCAAAATTCGTGTTTGAACACTGGTGGCTAGTGGAGTTTCCTGAAGACAGTTCTGAGTTTACACATTCATTTTCCCCTACATAGAATTGCTGGATTGGAGATCTTCTGCACCATTTTTTTTTTTAATGTCTAATTTTTGGCTGACATTTTCCCTCAAAGCACAATGGAGTACTAGCCATTTCAACATGAAGAAGAGACCAGGATTCACTCCCCCTTTGTACATAGCCCTGTTTATTTTCATGAGCCTGTCACTTAGTCCCCACCAAAAACCCCACCATTAAGGGACCTCTTTTTCTGTTGCCAGGGCAGCGTGTTAATTTTGGTTGTTCTTTAAGGAAATTCCCATGTATTTTGCTCCATTCCACACACGAAACAGACCCGCTTCACATCAGTTACAGGAAACGATATGAATGTCACAGGAGGAGAAACCCTTCTGTTTTCTTTGTTTCAAAGAACGTGATGTGCCATTTGTTAATATAAAAGAGAAATATTGAAAATATATTGAAAAGAGCAATTTTAAATTATTTTTGGCTTATGTTGCAATATTTATTTTCTTGTATTAGAAATTCCTTTGTAGAGAAAAAAATGTATTTTTCATTAATGCAAAAACCTATTTCTCCTTTTTGTACATTTTCCATGTTAGTTAATCCTTAAAGCAATATAATGTATCAAACTTGTTCCGTGTGAGACTGTATTATGCATGCTATTTGTGTTGCCTTGGACTAGCTCTGTCTGCCATTATTTTCATCATGTTTAGATTCAGTGTATGCTTTAATACACATTGGGACCATGGCCCATTGCTTATGAAGAAACCTTTGCATTCCTCAATGTGTTGGCAAATGCAGTCAATAAAGCAGTGTTTTATGTGTACGTTTGTGTTAGAGTATTATGTAGTTAACAAATTCAAGTGGAGCAAATACACCTTGGTATCAGAAGACCCATCTCTTTCGCATCCCCTGTCCCTGGTAAGGGGGATCCAGTTGTACCACGTATAGGACATCCATTTGTTCCTGCTCAGGTTAGTTGACTGTTAGCTCCCTGGTAGTCTGATACGTGTGTGCCCTGTCTCCTTCAATGAGCAATAGCCATCTATCACCCCAAATAAGTTAACACTCGGAGAAGTCACCTGGAAAGGTACGTTTGTCAGCTCTGTAATTCACTGCTTGGGGGAGGCTGACCAGGGCTTTATAACATTTTAGCAGACTGCAAAATCTCTTTGTGTTCATTGCAAATAAGTGGCGTAGATCGAGTGTATCGGATAAATGAGGAGCTGCTTTTCCTCTGGGGTATAGACTCTGATTGCTGACGTGCTGTTGTCCTCTGGTGACTTTATTTCCATTGGTTGGGTAGAAACACAACAAAATACGTCTTTATTTAGTACAGCATCTTTCAAACAAGCTGCATCCCAAAATGCTTTGCAGCCAATGGCAAAACCAGCCATAGAGAGAAGTGAAGTGGAAATGGAAAGGAGACGCTGTCAGCCAAGCAGTGAGAAGAGATGGAGATGTATGAGGAGGAAGTTCTGGATGACAGGAGTTGCAGAAGAGAAAGTTCTCACACCAAGAGATAATGTGACACTCCGGGAAAATGTAATACTCCTTTTTCTATTTATAGCAATAAAAACCAAGGCATAAAACCAAAAGAGATTGTAACAATGACTTACATTTTCCTTTGCACATCATTTGGTTTTCAAATACTGGCAACATGTGACAGGTTCCGAAAAGGAAATATTCTCCATTATCTTTATAGGATTCAGGTTTGTAGAATACATTCACCTTTAAAACAAAGGAAGCTCTATTGAGACCAAAAGAAGATTGCTTTAATGAGGGTAAGAAAACTAGGGAAATAATGATATTACACTTTTTTTTTTAAAGGGCTTTTGTTCCTTTGGAAAAGAAACGTGGATTTCGTTGAAGGCATGCGTACAACACAAGAATAAACATGATACAACTTGGTCTTGAAGAAATCCAGGTTGGAAGTTAGACACAGGTTTCTACCTAGCTGAGCACTGACATTCTGGAAGAAGCCCCCTGTAAGGATGGGGGGAGGTTGGAAACATTGCTCTTCTTTTATCATGGAGTTATTAAAGAAATTACATGATGTGGCCTGTGACCGTGGGGGAACTGCCCGCAGCGATCCCGTAG
Source organism: Crocodylus porosus (assembly GCF_001723895.1). NCBI lineage: Eukaryota > Metazoa > Chordata > Crocodylia > Crocodylidae > Crocodylus > Crocodylus porosus. The sequence continues at coordinate 28,721,083 of NW_017728914.1, forward strand.
GTCCCTTCCAGTCCTGCCTTCCCGCCGCAAACAACAGTCTCTTCCAACAAAATGCCAAAAGAATTTCCCCCTACTCCCCGCCTCCGCTCGACGCAGGCTGTCTTGCTTTTCTATCCGTACAGACGGGCCAGGCTTCACGGTGACAGTTGCTTGGCACTTCTGAAAATTCAGCCCAGCTTAGCTCAGGATCGGCTCAAAGTTGGAGGCATCCAAAATTATTGGCCACTAAACAGTCTGGCGTTTCAACATGGTTGTGATGCTGTTGAAGTCAATTGAGTTGAGTCCCCTGACATCAGTAGTCCAAAGCGAAGGGCTGGTCTCTGCCTCCAAACCCTGCTGATCTGGGTCTGCTCCAGGTCATCTCTTCTATCACAGCACTACTTAAAGAAGCGGTCTCTGAAATCCAGAACCAAGCCAGATATGACTTCCTAGAACAAGTTTTCACCTCTAATTGCATGCCTGGTTACCTACAGAAAGCAGGTGTTACCCATGCAGAGTGCACAGACGGCCACAGCCTCCATGGCCTATAGCTTCCACATGGCATTGCGCTTCTCTAGTCGGCACGGCTAGTAGCCCGTGTCCAAAACTGACAAGATATATCATACCCCATCTACTAAATGGAGGTGGATCAAGGCCTCCCCAGGACCAGGGAACATTTCCAAAATGCAAGATACTGGCAAAGGTGCATAGTTCCCCTGCCCCAAAACGGAAAGGCGATGCTGTCAGCCAAGAACTGAGAGAAGGCGGAGATCCATGAGGAGGAAGTTCTGGACGACGGGAGTGGTGGCTGACCCACATCACTTCTTAAATGTGATGGCGAGTGAGGATGTACCAGGTTACGACACTGAAGGGTCATTATATTGACGGCACTATTCTGCGAGCTCTCAGGGGCACCGACCCCAACTGTACTTCACACCAGCATAGACAAGTAGGGCTGGAAGGGACCTCCAGAGACCTAGTACCCTGCCTGAGGCAGGATCATCCCGCCCTACACAGATCCACTGTCTAACCTCTTAGCAAAACTACATACTCAACCCTGACACCACACACAAGATACCACCCTAGCTGCTACAGAGAACCACGGCAGCCAATGTCTTGCTGCTGTCAAGGTTGCTAATACACGCTCCAGGGCCGTGTCGACGCAAGACGCTGACTGCGCAGTACTTCCTTACTACTGTGCGGTACCGTCACGTGGCAGGATGCATGCTGCAACGCTGCTGAGCATTAGTCACAAGCTAAGAGCATCGCCTACGAGCCATCCAGTGATGCTACTGGGCAGTAACTCCAGGTACTCTGCAGTCATTTAGTACTCGTGTATGCAAGTACACCCACCCCCACCCCCACCGTTAGAGAAGTCTAGACTGCTATCTTCTGATCAATGAATGTGACCCATCACTGATTTGTCACAGGTCTGGGGGATTTTTTTTTTGTCACAATAATTTCTACTTGCAGAAGTGGCAAAAGGGTCTCTGTGTTTCCTTGAAGTAAGTCAAAGCCTAGTTAATAAATGTATTTTGCTCAATTGGTCCAGTAAGTTCTTAATTGAATAAATCCTGATATGTTTTTGCCTATAATGTATTTTGCTAATAATTTCTATAATTCATAAAGAAAACATCTCTAAAAACTGTGGGCACAGAGGGGCCTTTTTGTGGGGGGGGGAAGCATCCAAATCGAAAATGCCACTTTATTGTATTTGGATGTTTAAAAGCAGAGGCAAAGGATCAATTTATTGCAAACTAAGGATGTTATTACTCCTGCTGTTTTACAGCTCCCATTGCCTTAGGCATATCTGTTATGAACTTTCAAACTCCATTGACTTGAAAACAAGCCACATGATGTGCTGGTGTGATGTGCACTTTTAGCATCTAACATGAACCCAGGCATCCAGAGTCCTTTTAAAGTTATTTTTCTTTCGTAAGTGCTTTACTTGTTCTATACAGGGGGGATATGAAAGCATTACTAGCAGGTTTCATAAAGCAAGGCTCAAGGATGGACTGCAAAGCAGACAGGGCTCAGTAACCACTGTCTTTTCATTGGGAGGGTTGTAAGTAATGGCACCCTTATTCCCTTTCCTTTAACCAAGGTGTTAATTTGCAGACAGCCCAGGAACTGGCTCTTTGAAAAAGCAACAATGGTCACCTAGTTTCATAGTTTCATAGTAGCTAGAGTCGGAAGGGACCTAGGTAGATCATCTAGTCCCACCCCCTGCCTTGGCAGGAAAGAGCAC
>NW_017728914.1:28723320-28752051 GCF_001723895.1 Crocodylus porosus
TGGGCTCGCTGGCTGTTGCTGGGCCTGGTAGTTCATCATCTCCTCCGCCCTCATCTTCCCCCTCCCCCGACGAGCCTAGTTTAAAGCCCTAGCATCTTCAAAGACACAGCTCAGAGGCCATAAGGAAATAAAGCCACAGTATGGATGAACTTCTCAATGCAGAGTGAACCTGCCCAGGGGCCGGCAGACCCGTCCACCTTCCAGAAGAATTCAGCCTAATCAGGCGTACTTCGGTCCTACACAGGCCGCCCAGGTTCCCCTATTTACTCTGTTCTTCCGTTGTCTTCTGCTGATCCTAGTCTACTACAGAGCTTGTAAGTGGGAACTGCTTTCCAAGGGCCATGCTGCAGTCTGATGGAGCCACTGTGCTAGCCTGTCACCACTTAGGCTAATCACAGCATTGCATTGGTACAGGGGCGGGCAAAATGTGGCCCGTGGGCCGGATGTGGCCCACCAGGCCATTCTGTCCAGCCCAGGGGGCCCCTAAAAATTTAGAAAATGAATATATATCTGCCCCTGGCTGCCTGTCATGTGGCCCTTGATGACTCGCCAAAACTCAGGAAGCGGTCCTCCACCCGAAGGAATTGCCCGCCCCTGCATGAGTAGCACTAGGACCGGCTGCACAGATCCTTCGGGGATGATGCTAACTTTACTTACCACGTCCTACCATCAACACTGCAACTGCTGAACAATTTGAGCACAGGTTGGCGAGAGGACACGCGATACGTTTTGAACATAAACAGCTGCATACTTTTACGGACAGATCTAAAATCCTTGCTCTCAGATCGAGCAGAGGTTCGCTTGGAAGGTGGACGCCACCTTTCAGGTCTCAGTTCTGAAAAGAAGGGATCGCCTGTAAAGGACGGCACTTTAATGACAGAGATGGAAATGATCAAGTCAGGAGGGTACCACGGCTAGGAACCTCACATCCTTTTAATGACTTGATTTATTTAGGAGTGGACCGAGGATATAAAAGCATAACTCTCTTCACAATAATGAAGCCACAAGTTCAGATGAGCTTTTAGCCTTATCAAAGTTACAACCCAAAGCGCGGCAGGGAACTGTGATCTCAACGGCTTTTCAATTCTTTGATTTATTTTTGTTGTTGTCCCCATCTTGCTCTAGTTACTGTCAAGTCTCAGCATTTCCTTCACCTCCTGATACTCCTGAAAATCCAGCTGGTCCTGTGAAAACTCAAGCAGTGCCTCTCTGAAGAGCTGCTAGTCTTTGGTCAGCCCTTGTTTTAATTTGGGAGAAAAAAAACCAAGAGGCAAATCATATCATAGATTCGTAGAAGTCACGTCAGAAGGGACCTTGCAGACCTTCAAGTCCACCCCTCCGCCTGGGCAGGAGAAAAACTGGGCTCAGATGACTCCAGCTGGGTAGGCATCCAGCCTCCTCTTAAAGCCCCCCAGGGTCGAGCCAGCACCACTTCCCCTGGAAGCTGGTTCCAGGTCCTGGCCGCCCTGACCGTGAAATAAACCTGCCTCCCTGATGACGTGACCCAAGCAAATCTTCCAGGCTCCAGAAGGCAGAAAGCACAGGCTGCATCGCAGGTGCTGAGGCAAGCAGATTGTTTGCAGCGCAAAACCCCAGTGATCCCCCACGAATCCCATCCAAACGGTCAGACAGGTACCGCGTCCAGTTCCCCTCATCAGTCAGGTCCTCTGAAGATGAGACGAGTCAAGCTGCCGCTGACATGCGCTCTGCGGGGTTTCCAGCACCAGGGAAACAATCCATGTGGCACTTGGCAGCACTAGAGCAGCATGTTAAATTTCTCATCCAGTCGTGGATTAGCTGAGACAAGGTGCACTTTATAGCTTTAATTGCTACAGCTGCTCAGTGCTGTGGTGCAGCAGACCTCTAAGTCACTAGCAGCACTGCCAGGGGCAGCAGGACTCAGGGCTACTTAGATGCAAAGCCCTTGGGCACTAGCCCAGGACATCCCCGCAGCAATGCAGAAGTGTGAGTGAAGTCGGAGTCTCCTAGAGCTGGCAGCAATGGGCAAGGCCCTAGCTGGTGCATTTAAGGGAAAGGAAAGCAGGTCTGCGGTGCAGGGTGGCTCAGAGCTAGTGCCTCCAGTACCCTCTCCCATCTGGGCCTTGCTAGGGGAAATAAAAGCTTGCAGGTTTCCACGCCAGGTTTGGGTAGCTGGGTCTCATTGTAGATCACAAGGAGATTCTAGTTTTCTGTTGCCTCTTCTGTACCCATTATAAGTTCACAGCACCTGCTCAGGTAAGTCATGTCTGCGGGCTGATCCCAGCCACTGAATCCTCACTTCCTTTGATGCCCTCGCATCCCGCCACCTGCCATACCAGAGGCTGCAAGAGCTGCGTGGTCGCCCTCTTCTGCTCCCCTTTGCGACCTGCTGCCTCCTCGGGGCAGAACAGAGCGAGGCCCTGGGCCAGGAGGTGGAGGTGATGCCGTGCTGCCTCCAGCTGTTGTGTCGCAACGCGGGCACCAGGATTAGAAGCTGCTTGGGCAGCTGCATCCCGGGCATCGGTCTCGGTTCCCCCCCCAGCACTTCCGACCATTAGTATCAGGACTCAGGCCCTATAAAAGCCTAAGAGTCCTCTTAAAATAATAGATTTTGAGGTCTTTTTTTGCCTCCTGATCTTTTTTTTTTTTTTTTGAGCCTGCAGGAGGTCACATATTTTCAAGCTTTTTTTCACAGATATTAGGGTTAGAAAAATCCCCCCCTTTTTTTTCCTACAGAGACAAACCTGAGTCTCCCACAGCCACTCTGCTCTGCGCTTGGTCCTTCCAGACCTTTAGGCTTCGGTAACCTCTTGGTGAAGCTGTAAGACTCAGTTAAGGTTTTACAGCACTTTGAAATATTAATGACTTTGTTGTTTTTTAATTTTCTCAATATAATATTTACAAAAATGTCCAGGAAACTTAGAAATACCAATGTCCTTTTTCCATGCACATATCCAGGGCTGATTGGCTCTATTACTACAGGCCCAAATAACCTAACTTTTCCCCTTAGACGGTTCACTTTTGACAAGAGACAGACGAGTGAATAGCCATGTCAAGATGTATCAGCATATGCAATGGTACCGCTGTTGCCTTTCAAACGAGGCGCAGTACTCGTGCACAGGGCACAGCCAAACAAGTGGTTCCAGTTGCACAGACAGTGAAGGAATATCTCTGGTTTTAGTCCCAGGAATTGTCTTTCTTATCATGAAAATATGCCAACTCCAGACTCCTTTTGTGACAGACACGAAAGAAAGCTAGGAAACACGTTTGCTTTCATGAGATGCAACCTCGGCCAACTCGGAAAGGGAAACGAGCTAAAATTAAACGGCAAAGTGCTTTTAGGTTAAACAATCATGCAATAAATCAGTGCAAACAAGGATTATATGTAAGACTGTAAGTATGAAAAACTTCTCCTTCCCTCCCAAGCAGCATGCAAGAGAACCATGAACCTGTTGCATACAAATGCATTAATTAACATTTCTGGGGCAAAAAGACTACGTTTGCCTGCTCCTAAGACTTACCATTCATTTCATAGGGCAGATGGGCAGCCTGACACCTCTAGAAAGACCAGACTCTCCTATTTCAGTAAAAGAAGATTCTCCTTGTGCGTAAATAATGACTCGTATATCCTGTTTGCAGAGCAGCCGCCGGAGGATATCGTCCGAACAGATGCTGAAATCCGATCCCATGCAGAGGAGAGCCAGGTTGAACCTGCATGTCGCCACTTGACCTCGACGGCGGGTGACACAAGGTCTGATGCTGAAGGACATAGCGCAGCTGCCTGTTGAGGTGGCATGGGTCCTGCTCCCAGCGCATGAGCCTTGAAAGCCATTTCAGAGCAAGCCTGGGCAAAATTTATAGGAGGATTTATCCCAGCTACTAAACACTAAATAAAATCTTCAGTGAGAGATGGGGTGGCTTGACACTGTTAGGGATGGCCATGTAAAGTAGGCACCATATCGGTGGCTGCCCATGAAAAAACAGAGGAAACCATCCATTACTGATGGAGAACTACAGGCTGCTCGAAGTGGCTGAAAACAACACTTCACAGGAGGGAGCCCAGAACCGGGGCAGAGACCGACCAACTGAGCACAAAATAACTCTGCTTTTTATGTCTGGACTCCTTCTCTTAAGCCACATACGAGTACAAAAGCACCGTCTAAAATGAACCGTCTGCTCTTTTAACACTCACATGCAAATCAAACAGCTGAAGAACATATCATCATAATGTGAGCTGGTCAGAAGCCAAGGGAAATAACAATAAAATTGCACTTTGCCAGACAGGGGATGAAATATTGGGTAGCTCTGCTGTAAACATGACTAATGGTCATAGGACAACTGCCATGCTACTTGAACGATGCTTTTTGTTAAGTGATAAATGACCATCTCACGGCTGTTCTGTGGTCCCACTAATAGCAGGAGTCCAGCCTCACACATGCTAAAGATAATCTGCCAGCCCCTCAATTTACTGTATATTATGCCATCAGATCCCAGGAAGATTAGCTCAGCGTGAGGACTGCGGTTATCTCAGACGTTTCTGCCAGCTATTATCCTCAGATCGTGTGAGGTCAGAGCCCCACTAAAAATAGTGCCAGGACGCACCGGTGTGTTAGATGGCTGCGACGGTGCTGGATACCCCGCGAGCTGTCAGGCACCGTTAGCAAACTAACCAGATCCCAGAGTCTGCAAAATGCACTCCAGTAAAATCGCGCACAGACACAAACGTATCCTTGAAACCTTTCCAAAGGCTGTCGTAGCTTCACGCTCCGCGAGCGAGGAGAAGGCGAGGCCTTCTCACGCCGAGCTGGTATCTCATATCGAATTGCCAACAGGAAGCCCATTTGCTGATCTACTTTGTGATGAAGGAAGTGTCAGCAGACAACGCAGGACCAAGAACAAAAGCTTTCAGGTGGCAAACTCGTACAAAAGACAAAGTCAAGCTGGTCCTTCCGGCAGGCTAGTCTCTACCCTTCTCCCCTCACCCCGAGATTTTGGATGAGTGTTTCCCAATGCGCTAACTATAATAAAAAAACCAGTGTTTGACTTGCTAAGCAAAATTGTGCAGAAGTTAAAGAAGAAAAAAGGATCGAAGAACAGATATATTTCCCCACCGTGGTATAAGCCTGGGAAGTTCATAGATTCACTGATTCGAGGGTGGGAAGGGACCTCGGGGGGCATCTAGTCTGACCCCTGCCCCTGGCAGGCAAGAAAAAGGGTCACCAAACCCGGGACCATGTGATCCCAGCCAGGTGCCTGTCCAATGTTACTTGCTCATTGTCCTGTCCCCTGTCAGGATGTCACTGTTTAGACCATACAGGATTTGAACCCGTTGTGGAATATTTTGGACTGAAGTAGCCTAATGGGTTTTGTGAAATGCAGGCCTGAATGCAATCATCAGCCATGCACGGCAAAGAGACATTTTAGTTTAGTGCTTGAAATACAGTTGCAAAATAAATGGGAGACTATCCCTATATGTTCCGCATAAGACTTGTAAGTGCCAGCATAAATACCAAGGGGACAAATATGCTCCAGTGTGTCAGTAAATCATCAGTGATGGCTATGAAAATGAATTAATTTATCCTCAGCTTATCTTGAAAGAAGTGCAGTAGGATCTCTTTTTATTGTGTTTGATTAAATGCTAATGGCATAACATAATTTTCTCCAACTATTAAAAGCAGTGGTGCTGTACTTCTGCTTCAATGCCTCGAACTTGATGAGAGTGTATGCAATATTTAGTCTTCCAAAAGTTAATACATTTAGGGGGAGCCATTTTGTGTACTAAAAATAGTTTCTTTCTCCTGGATCTCCATGTAGGGCTGCAGAATAACGTCTGCTCTGATTGCACCAGATGCATTTAAATAAAAAATAAACAAACCCACCACTAACCCGCAGACCGAGGCACAAATCCCTTCCAGCCAAAGAGAAGACCCTGGCTGAAGCAGATGTGTTTCATAAGCATTCTTGTGCTAATCCAGCCAATTTTGCTGGTAGCTACTGGAAGAAATAACGTTGTGAATGCATGCTAGTATTTAGCAGCGCCCCTGAATATGACATCTCGCTAGTGCTTTTAATCTCCACTCACCAAACTTGTTCTCTATCACGGGAATGTGCAGATTAAATATAGAGCTCATGTGCTGGGGACAGTTTAATTACAGATGCATCTTTTTATAGGGAGATTACCAGGGGAAAAATAGTAATGAGGACACAGGACCAGATTTTGGAATCGGCTCGTCTTCATTGGAGGCAACGCAAAACAACAGCACTCCCCTGTAGCAAGGGTTATCCACAGAACCAAGGCCCATGTGTCAGGGAAACCTGCCAGAGCCTATGTTTAGAAATGTAATCGTCTTCAGATGGAAAGCAGCCGCCTTTGGTTTTTTGTTGCTATTTGTACAGCGTGATTCAGCAAATTCGCCGCTTCTCGGCGAGGTTGAACACCTGCAAAGAAGCCTGCGGAGATGGCTCAGGAGGGATTAGCCTTGCACTTGATGCCCACAGGAGGCAAAAAAGCATGTAAATGGCAAACAATTTAAAGATGAATTAAAAGAAAATGGCATCCAGGAGTACAAGACATCCCATCAGCAGTTTAATTACTTGACAGAGCTAGAGGCAACTGTGAAGAAGCCAACACAACTGACAGCGGCGTGTGCCAAGGATCCAGATGCCTCTGTTGGAAAAATAACTTCTCAGTCTTGGCAGCTGGGTGCTAGGGTGGCCATCCAATCAGGAGGAAAAGGTGGTCATATAACGTGCCTGAGTACATTTAGCAGCCTCACACCCCATCGCCTCGCTGGATGAATTAACAGAGCTGTATCGTCCAAATGCTGTTGTGAAATAGGAGCCATCCTCATAAAGAGAGACACGGGGGGAGCAGGTTCTGATTCCAGTTACACTAATGTAACTCAAGAGTAACTTGAGTTTCACCACTTGCCACTGGGTTGCCGGGATCCTGGATGAATACTTGGGAAAGACGTGGCATTACAAAACAGTTGCTCACATTTTTCCAAAGCAAGCGTGTAAAAACTGATTTCCTTGTGCACTTTACTGATCCAGTAAAATCAGCAGCTTTCACTTCCCCGTTGGAGGAGGAGGCAACACACATACGTGAAAGCCCTTTTGGAGTCGTCTCGTTCCTGGCAGAGATCATGCGGGCGGCATGCTTTCTGCACTGATGTCTGTTGTGGGGATGAGTAGCTAAGTGGAGTTGATGAGCTTCCAGCTCATCTGACCTGATGATTCATTCTTTGCTACCGCGCGTGCAGAAGCCAGACTTCACCTGCTTAATTATGCAATGGTGGGAGAGTTTTTTTCAGGTATCAGACAATGAGCCGAAATGTCTGGAGCCCCAGTCGCTGTGGGTGTGCAATATGTCACAATGAAACTCAAATTTGCTTCTCTTCAGACGGCAGCAGCCATTTAGTTCTCAGGGTGGCGTGGTGCCGTCTACACGCAAGAAGCACGCACTGCGCTCTCCCAGGGAGACTTCGCTATCTTCTTGGGAGCTTCTTTCTATAAGAGTAGAATGATTACAAAATAATCAATAATGCCAGAAGAATAATTTTAGGCCAAGAAGAAATCAAGAACAATTTAGACTAAACGAGCCTTTGCACGTGGGATCGTAGCCGACGTCTTGTCGCCCGCCATAAAGCAGGATCCAGAGCTTGCCGCTGCAGCTGTGGGTCGTGTGAATAGTACTATCAAAGTAAATGGGAACTCTTTGCATAAATAAGGATACTTATAGGAACAAGGGTTGAAGGGTTTGGCTCGTGGAGGGCATTTCAATTCTGAGTTATTGCTGCCTAAAACAGGATGCTCACTGGAAAAAAAAATGGGAGGAAGTTGTATATTTCGATTTAATGAAGATAAGATCATTAACCAGACATGCCTGTCTTTTAAGTGATACATTATAATGCTGTTAACTAAATACCAAGGAAACAGACATGTAAAAAAGGGCAGAGGTTAAAAACCGGCTGTCATTAGGAGCACTGCAATTGAACTGAAATTGCCTGATCAATAAAATGATTTTTTTTCCCCCTGGAAGTCGATTAAGTTCAGAAAAATACCATTACACATATTCATACTGTTGTGAGTCCTGCTAAAAATATGTATGCCACGTAACTGTTCCCAGAGCTTCCCTGAGGAGATTCTTCTACGAGCAAATGAAAGACTGAACTGAAGGTATCCACACATTTAGGATTATAATATCCATCCGGCAGCACTCCCAACCGTGGGCGAGTCGAGTGCGGGTCTCCCCGCTGCAGGATCTGATTGTCTTGCTCAAACATGGTCTTTCTCCCAGTACCTTGTGGGATGTCCAAAAGGAAGATGGAAAGATGGTAAAAGGCAGCTTCTGAATGAAGCGGCGATCAGGTACCAGAGCATTGCACGTGATACCTCGGCCGAGGGCGTCACATGCCATCTACGTAAAGCTCTGGAAAGTGGGGAAAGTAACCCATTAATATATATGCTGCAAGAAACCCTGCATCCCCCTGCCTTTGGGGTCTGGACACAGAACAATTTAGACAAGTGAGTTGTGCTTAATTAGCCCGCAGTGCTTTTATTAGCCTCGGGACAAGCAGAGCTGCAATGAGTCTCAGTGGTGCTGTCGCCTTGTCATGCGAAGGTTTTCTCCTCTTCTGCTTCTGAAATCTGGCCCAATCTAGAGGTGGCCGAATCTAGAGGCAAACAGAGCAACCCGCTCGCTGGCTTCTACTGAGCGTCTGGGAATCAGCCAGATTCAAAGAGCAGGCTCCCTGGGTCGTGGGAGAAGTTGGCACTGCCACTAGAGGTGCTTCCAAGCTCCAGGCATGACCTCTTCCCTTTCTTTCCACTCCTCTTCCCTTTCCCCTTTGCCTTTCTTTATTCTTCCCCTTTCTTCTCCTCTATTCTGCTGTGCTCTCTCAATGTCTCACTCCATAACTTTTTTCCCTTACTCACCACCGCCTGGCACCACCTGCCCCTCTCTACTCATTTCTGCTCACTGTAGGCTGGGGACTGCGTGCAGCTCAAAGACGGGTGGATGTAAAGCTCTCATTTTCTAGATGGAGGGAGTCAAAACACGAGCCAGGGGTAAGCCCCCAAGTCTGCTCTAAACCTGGATCCCTGTGAGCATCCCCATGTTGCAGGCAGAGCTCGTTTCCTTGTACTCACCGGGAAGGTGTCACAAGTAGCCCAGGGCTGCCTGCAAGGCAAGAAGCTCACAAAGTTAAAAACAAGGCATTATAATAAGCCCCCCAAAGAACACTTATTAAAAACTAGGTATTTGCTGTATGAGATGCCACAAATAATGCTCCACCTGGCACAAAGAGAAGAGTCAGGAAGGGCAGAGGCATTAACCACGCAGGATCAGTAATACAGTTCAGAAGGGGGGAAATCTGCAGTTTGGGGAGCATTAGCCCTACACCGGAGAGAGTTTGCCGAAGTGCAGAGAATATAAGAAAACTGCAGAAACACCAATCTTTTCCCACAAACAGTTGTCTGCAGGTAAATTTGGGATGCTTGGAGAGCTGCGACTGAACAGGGGAATGGTTTGATACAGTGGTTCAAATCCCAATGCAAGTCAGTAAAGATTAGCAGCCATTACTCCCTCCAAAAGGTCCTTCAGTGAAGCAAATTAGTAGTCTCAAGCCGCCTTGTAGTCTGCCGGTGCTCACTTGGCAGGTAACATGGGCATCGCTTCTGCAGAGCCAGCTGGTGCCCTCATGGTGCCCCCTCCGAAATGCTTGTGCCTGAACGGGCTGGTTCCACCCGGGCCAGGTAGGGGCATTGCACATCAACCGGTATAAGTGATCAGAAACCAGTTTAAACCTGTAACAGAACAGAAGTTCAGTGCACATAGACTTGTTTAAAAATGGCGGGACCCAGTTTAAGATAGACCTGGATGAACGTAGTATCAAACTTTGGCGATTTAGGTTAGACCAGTCTAGTGAACTTCTGTACTAGAACCCCTCTCCACTCAAGTTAGGCTGCAGTCTGCCGGCATCCCAGGTGCCTTTGCAGCCCTGAGCATAGTGCCTAACACTGATGGGGGAGCGCTCCGCTCTGTCCCACACCTCTGTCAGGCTCTCTGGCACTTAGCCTGCTTGCAGGGCATGTGGGTCCCTGGTAACCCGCCCAGGACCCCACCCCCCCTGCACCTGTGAGCAGACACAGCTCCAGGAAGCAGGCATGATGGAGCAGCATGGCTGCCTCTGCTGCCTGCCTGCAGTTGACAGATGCTGGCGGCAGGGGGGAGGTGTGCTCCACCCTGCCCGGCAGCCAGTCAGGGGTAGCCCTGCCGCTGGGCTTCGCTGGGCCGTGCTCAGCAGTGGACAGCCATGGGGAGGTGTGCAGGATTGCTGGCCTTAGCCAGTGCAGGCAGCCTGAGTGCCTCTCCCGCTCCCCCCAGGGCAAACGCCTGTTCTGTTCACTAGCGATCGAACCCAGGGTACTTAGAGTACAGGGGGTAACTTAGATTGCTTCTGCCTACGGTTAACCACCCGTCCCCGACTGAGCGGGACAGTCCTGGAATGGGATCCTCAAGTCCTGGTCCCAGGCTGCACGACTCCAGCGCAGCATTTGTCCCTGATTCGCAGTGTCATGCAGGGATCTGGGTTTCCCCTTGCAGGCTGGCAGTGTTTCAGCCTGGAAGGGGCTGCTTGGGGCTGCGGGAGGCAAGATGCAGGGGGGTGCCACGTGTGTGACCGCACACATGCATTTGGCTGGGAAAGAGCTGGGCAGCCTGGAGAGCAGCTCCCTGCAGCTAAGTCTACGAGGGTGGAGAGGCTGCAGGGGGCAGACTGAGGCCCCCATGGTGAGGGAGGGAGGGAGGGAGGGAGTCCAGCCAGGATGGTACATGGAGCCCCTGGACTGGGGTGAGGAGTGGGACTGAGCCACAGGCAGCTCAGGGGAGGGTGGGTCCCCGCCTTTGCACGCTGCCCCCCAGAGAGGGGGGCATGTGTGCTGCCCACTGGGGCGCAGGGTCCCCCGCCCTGCTGCCCTCCCCTGGGAGCCCCATGCCACCATGGCAATATGCCCCCTGCCCACCCAGCAACAGCCAGGGCAGTGGCGGTGTGCAGTTGTGCTGCCCACTGCTTCTGGGTGGACAGAGGGTACGTGGCCAGTGTGGGGCTCCTGGGGAAAAGGCAGCAGGGCAGGGACCCCACATCTGCCCCCAGCCCCACTCGGCTCTGCTCTGGCCGTGCAGGGGTGAGCATGCACCTTGCCTCCCAATTTGGAAAAGGTGATCACCCTGCTTCCACCTCAGGCTCTTTGCACATCAGTACCTAGCCTTAGCTAGTCTCCCCCCTCCAAATCCTGGCTTCTGAACAGGACCTAGGTCATGGCCAGGACAGTACCAGGGGAGCTTACAGAATCACTGTCCATCTCCCCGGCGGAGAGAAGCTGAGTTCAGTTTTTGCTGAACTGTATATTTTCAAGCCCCCAGTTTGCTATCTCTCCCTTCACAGACACAGATTTGAGGGAGAGCATCGGATCCCAGATGCACAAGCATTTCTACAGCAATCAATGGGACTGATCTGCGATTTGACAATGTTCCTTGAAAACACTGGGTAAGGAGGTGGACGGGTCAGCAGAAATGTCTTGCATGTGTGCGTACGTGTTTATCAGCGCAGCAAGGAAGCAGCTGAAATGAGCTGAGCTTTTAGGAGTGCTGTCGCCCTTCTGAGTGGAAGCTAGCCTGCATCTGGCCTGTTCTCGGCATCCTAGTTTGACTACAGCCACAAACCATGCGTCTACAAGCACAATGTCAAGAAGCAGCACTGGGCATGGAGGAGCCTCAAAAGCACAGGCATAAAACCCAAACACGGAAGGAGCCACACAGCCAGCTTGGACGAGGAAGGGAGCTGTGAAAAATGAAGCACGGCATTGCAGAGAGCAGCGATAACAGCAAATGCATCAGCCCTCGGTATATCATAACACTGGGCCTTCTCTGCATATGTAAGCAAGCCTTTTCATCCAAGCAACTGTAAAAGCCTTGCCACGGTTAATTAACAGCATCTCCACCTCATGAAGGGAGAAGCAGTGTCATCCCCATTGCACAGGTTTATTTTCTAAATCTAGAATGTGCAATTTGGGGTTTCGGCTGAGAAGGTTCCTCGGGTAAATGTGATGTCACTTATTGGACCAACAAAAGATATCACATTTACCCAAAGAACCTTGTCTGCCTATGTCCTTCGACCAACACGGCTACAACCTACACCCCCAATTTGGGGGTTGAAATTTAACAAAAGCTACTCTTGCCTTCTTCCTGGACATCAGAAATGTGGTACCAAATAACTGAGAGTGGCTGACGTTTTCATTAAAAGTTGAGTTTGGAAGCCCCGTTTTAGGTGCCCAGCCCAAGAGACCTTAACTGGGCCGGAAAGCTCTGCACATGCTCATTCCTTGCTGGGGTATGAAACTGGGATCCCTCAAAATGGAGATGGCTTAAACTTCTAGGGACCTTTGAAAGTTTTGGCTGATGCATTTAAATAAAATGATCTTCTGTTTTTAGAGCAAACTCTTTCTTCCAGCACCAGTACATATTTGAGTATGGCCTTTGCAGGTGCTATCAGCTGCATACACAACATGGGAGCTGGCCTAAGGCAGTCTAAAACATCAGCCCTTCAAGCATAGGTGTAATAGCACTAACCCCAGTTTGAAAAGCAGTTATGAAAACTGATCTGATTTACACTATGTTCAAACTGGTCTAGACAGACTTCACATTGACCACCATGCACATGCAGGCGCATGTATCTAACAGAAGCGAGCACGCGCGCACGCAGGCACACGTACGCACTCACGTCTGGTATGCCAAATGCAGAGGCTGGTTGTAGATTTTCCAGTGGTAAGCCCTTTCTGCAAACCATTGGAGAATAAAATAAAACTGATAATTTTGAACAGAAGGAGCGGAGATGATGGTGACCAAACCTCTTAATTTGCCCCATCGCAGTGCTTGCAGTACCACAGACCTGTCAGTGCAGAGCCTTGTTCCTGGCACCTATTCAGCCCCCTAGCAGATCATCCAGCAGTCACCTGCTCCCCTTTCCCTTGTTGCCATGAATTGAAGGCAACAGAAGGCTGAGAGAGGAACAAGGGAGGAACCGGGAAACCACAAATTGCTTTCTGTCTAATGGAGAGTTGGATCCAAACTGCTATGGGCAAGCAAGGCATAGCAGTGTGGGTGTGTGACTCGGGGCAGTGAGATGTATTCGCAGCAGAGAGCAAGCGTCCTAGGACACCAGTACCCCAGAGCTTCAGTCTGGAACGAGCACTCAACCCGCCACCAACAAGAGGAGTTGGCCACCCCTGGTTAAAGGAGCATCTTCATCCGACTCGGCATGCTTTCCAAGAGCCTGGCTACCACTTCACTAATGTGTACTGTGCACGGATAGCGCCCGGCTCTAGCAACTTCACTACAGCAATTATACAAATCTCGCTGGTATCCATTTTCTCTGGTCCCTGAATCAAGCTGGAATTCCCTCTGATGCAGAGTATCATTTCTGATCACCTGTTTCGTTTTGGCCGTCTGCTTGTATGCTTTAACTTACACGGCAATTTGCTATGTTTGTCACTGATATCTCTGGTAGTTTTGAAGTTCATTACTGTACAGAATGGCCCTGACTTGTCTCAGTGCTACTGGGGCACTGTTGTATAAGTCACTACTAATCCAAGCCCAATCTCTCTGCAGAAGAAGAGAGAGTCTAAATGACTTGGAATTCGTGCCGATCTGGTGTATTACAGACATGTGGCTTATTTATGTAATTGGACAGTTCTGGACACACCTGAACCCGAGGAGCCTTGAAATCCAAGTCCAGAATGACGTCCCAGAGCTTGAATGTCAAGGGCTGGCTTGAAATGTCCGATCAGTCGCTGCCAGACTTTAGGGAAGTTCAAATCCAGGTTTCATAGCTCAAGCCCAGCTTGAGCTGAAGTGAAGCCCTCTGTGCAATTCTGGATCTGAATACTGACTTGAAAATACTAAATAAATTGTGATTTAAGCCATCTGATGCAGCAAGTCACCCGAAGAGAGAATATGGCATCTATGTTGAACGTTATGGAGCAGAAAATACCTCTGGTGACATGTTGTTTTCACCTGTGGTGCAAACATCGTGCCTCCTCTTGCTTTGGGGACTGAGCCATCATTCGTTTCAGTTTGGCTGGCAGCCTGTCTACATACTTTGTGATGCTTGGACTGTAGCGTGACAGTCCCCATTCCCAAAGAAACCCATTGGGCCTCTTCCTGAAACAAATCTTCCTCTTCCTCCTAGAAAATGAATGATAGCAATACTAGGTTCTCGGGTATTAATGAAAATTGGAAACAAACTACAAAAAGTCCTTTTGTGACTTGGCAAATAAATTAAACACAGATGACAGTGGTTGTTTGTTGTGGTGTTGGAGGGTTTCAGAAATAGCATGCATTGGCTTACGTGACCACACACACACACACACACACACACACACCCCTCTTACATGTGACTGAGGACTGGCCCAGCCGTGCTTATTCAAGGGTGTTTTTCTATTTCTATCAAGCATTTTTTTTCTCCCCAGTTCAGAGGTTCCTCATGTTAACTCTGCTCAACAGAATAGTTGGATTCCAGTTCCCTACCTGCACCCTGGAAGAAGCAATTTCTCTGAGCAAGGAATTTAGGATTTGATCGTTGCAATCGTTGCATAACTTCAACAAGACGTATCCCTAAATGGTGCGAGAGCAGAAGAGACGTGCTTATAGTATGTGCACCCCTACTAAAAAACCCGCAGTACAGAATGCAGCAGCTGATGGTTGGCCCTATGCACCCAGCCATGCAGCCCTGCAAAGCCAAACAAAATGTACAGAAATATGCTGGGTACAAAAAACCATGGACTAAATACAGACATTGGATTTATGGCAGGTATAACCTATCTGCCATCTGATAACCCTAGGCAACCTGTTTGCATTTTACCGGCTACATTCTTCTATTGCCAGTTCAACATTTCCCCTTCTCCCCACCTGCCTGTCTCGCACCTATTGTCTTCCACCCCTCTGATCCTCACTGCCACGCATTTGCATTTTTACAAATCTGCATTTTGCATTTTGGCTTCTATTCTACCCAGGAGAGCACATCATTCTCCAGCAGACTCTCTATGTGCCCTGAAAAAGGCTGTTTGTGCCCAAAAGCCTGAAAAGAACAATTTTTCCAACTATTTACGTGGTCTAATAAAAGATCTCACATCTCACCCAAAGAACTTTACCTATGTCCTTAGAGCAACCCGGCTACAACCAACAACCACCCCCAGGTCCCCTCTGTTGAATTCAACCCTACAGCAATAAATCCATGTCCAATGCTCAACCATTTGAGTGGGGTTTTTCAAATCATCCCATGCTGGTTTACCTGGGCTCCCCCTCGGGGTTTCACCATGAATTTCAATGGGAACAGAGTTTGCAGAACTATGCATAATTAGTGCATAATTAGTAACTGCTATGACGGACCATTGGGCAAAGCCTGTCCCTGAGGATCAACAGTACAATGAAAGACTGAGCCAAAAATCTCATCACTTGCCTCACAATAATCTAATGTCAATAATCTAATTTACGTGGCCCACCCTCAATAAATAACCCGATAACACCCTTACCATTAACTTCTGGTGAAAACAAACTGGGGAGGACAAAGAAAAATTTCAGTTTCAAACATTTCTGGGCAATTTCCTTCTCATGGGCTGAGTTACATTTGGCCTTTAAGCATTCAGTGCGGGGGTCTATGTTTAAATGGCTTTTGTAGTCTGGTAAGATTAAATTCTTCCCTTCTACGCTTAAAAGAAGCTGAAATGAGTTTATGTATTTCGAGCAGTTGAAAGTTGCACAAATTGAATAGAGATGTGAAATGCAAATATGCTAGTCTGTATTTTAAGCAGGAGATGCATTGTGCTTGCACATTTTGTTGTCTCATACCTAATATTTATATGTTGAATAATTCCTTATTTAACGACACTATCTTATCTTTGTGATACAAATCTGCAGATGTGACATTTCAGGATTACTGCCTTTGAAGCATCTGTAATAACAGAAGGATGAAAAATGTCAACATGAGTATGGGATTCACCCAAGGCAAACATGCACTGAGTACTCAGGATTGTTTTAAGCAGTGAGGAAAGATAATGGGTTGTCTCCCATTTGAAGAACATATCTAACATCTGTAGGGGGGGGAAGGCTGACTTTGATTTTCTATTGCTCTGGGGTTCATTTGCCTTGGCCTCTTGTAGGACAGAGAAATAATACAGGCCAACCCACCAGGGTTACAATCAACAGCAGAAAATAATGCAATGAAATCCACATGGGAAAACACAGCATTATGCATCCAGAAAGAAATAATCCAAAATGCATGCATTCAGGAGAAATGCCAAACAAGATTTAGAGGTGAGCGTGGGCAACAAATTAGACCCGAGTTTGCACTGTACATGAAGAAAGGCAATTAAAATATTGGATGCTCTATACAATAGCAAACAGGAAGCAAAGTGTCTCTCATCATCACAGTAGTGTCTCTCCTGCATCTCCATCTGGAGGACCACATTTACTTCTGGGCACTACATTACAAAAAAGGTATTGGCAAACTAGGTGGGATCTCACAGAAATGCAACAAGAAAGATCAGAGGCAGGCTTCGAAGGAAAGATGAAAAGAGATAAATATGCAAAGCTTGGCTAAGAGATTATGGCATGGACTGTGCCAGGGGTGTATCTATGCCTGAAGGGGGTGGAGGAATCTTTTGATAAAGGGTTCCCTATGATAAAGAGGAATCCTTGAGAAGGATGCATTGCATGGGGGTTTAGGAAACTTCCCCAGCAGGAGTCCAAGCACTTGCAGAACTGTCTCTCTGGGGAAGTGGTGAATGTCCCGTTGTTTGAAATATTTAAAAATGCTGAGCAGAAAACTAACGATATTATGGTCAGGAACAGCCCTGCCCTTTACAGGCAGTCGGACTGGGTAAGCTACCAGATTATTTTCCCCTTTTAAACTTTTTTGTGATTTGTGTTCAGCACTAATGATACCTGATCTTTGCTTCTGGGCATTTGTAAGTAAAGCTCTTGTTTTTCTTTTGCATGTCTAAGGAAGACGCCCAAGACAAACAATGAGAAACAAGTCACCCTTTTGGATTGCTTGGTTTCACTCTGCCGAGTGCAAGAATGACCTTTTTCTCCTCCTTTCCTTCCCCCTGAGGCAATCTAGGCTGAATGCATCCCAGAGTGCTGTGACATCCTCTGTTTGCTGGAGAGAGAGTGAGATTTTGTTGCCAGAGGGAAACCAGTCCTAAAACGTGCAATTCCATCCATATCGAAACCCGCATTTCTCCAGAAGTGGGTATTTGTATCACAGCAATGGAGGGCCAGTTCACAGCTGGGGCAATTCAGTGCAGTCAATGGCTGCACTATGCTGATTTACATTAGCTGAGAATCTGGCCCTTGTATTTAATGAGGGAACCTAGGAAAGGGCATGAGCTAGTCCATAGGCCTTGGCAAGTGAACTGCTGTTTCTCCTTACAAGGGGGTTTGATTACAAGAGGGTCTCCATTGCGCAGTGAGGACCTGAACTAGACCAAAAAGCAGAATTGGACAGTAAGAGGCAAGTGTGGAGCCGCTTGTGCATAGCTGACTGTTGGCACCCAAACAACAGCCGGCATGGATGGGTACGGCTCCCTCATCCTAGCGCTGCTTGTGCCAACAGTAGAGAGGGCCGGACAGCTGCTGCCTCCAAAGATGACCCTTATTGAGTAGATAAACAGAGACTCAGCCTCTTGGGCTGTCACTCAGCTCTTCTTGCCTGTACCAAATGCACGCGAACACTTACAAACAGCCCCCTCCCAACTTCCTGTGTGCAAACAAGCTGAGCTATTTATTCCTCCTGAGAATCGCATGGCTGAGTTTGCTGCACCCACGCACAGTATGTGGGTATGTCTATGCTGTTAGGTATCCAAATGCACTGGCTCATGGTCTGCAAGCTCAGGGCAGGCAAATTGTCTTTCTTCTATCCACATTGCTTTGTCTAACTTGCACCAACCCCCCTATACACATTGCTCATTGGCATTTGTGCATGGTGCTTATACTTGGGGGACATATCCCAGGTTTCCTACACAAACTGGAGCCCTTCTAGGAATTTTCTGGTGTGGATGGTGGGACAGCTTGTCTTTCCCTAATACCCCATTGGCAGAAGTTATTCTAGTCACCAGTTTTGTTGTCTTATGCTTTGGAAGAGTGGTCAGAGCTGTTGGGAAGAGCTCCACCGGGCTGGAACCCAAAAGTTCATGATGTGGAGCCGTCCTTTTCACTGATGCTGGAAGGCCTGCAAGGAATGGTGGTAATGTGCAAGGCTGCGGGGTGCTGAGGAAGCATTCCAGAAAAGCTTGGCAGGCATAGAGAATGCAGAGATTGCTGCATTAGTTCCACATGTGTCCTGGCATTGCTGGTGCAGGAGAACCAGTGTGGTATGGTGGGATTATATCATCTTATGGACAGTACTGGCTTCAGAACTTTTTCCTGAGGAAGCAGATCTTCCTGGCTAGGGACAGACATCCAAAAAGCCTGAGCCTGAACTGATTCAATATTTGCAAGTTAGTTTAATAAGATGGCTAGGATGAATCAGTGTGTAACTGCATAGGCATCCCAAACATGCAGGCACATGCCTGCAGTGGCTCAGGGTGGAAGCCGGGGGGCACAAAAGCAGCCCTCCCTTCCCTTCCACAGTGCTGAGCTGAGGAGGGTGTAGCCAGGCCCAGGACTCTCTGATTAGGAGACCCTCTCCCTCCCGCCTTCTGACCAGCCCAGCAGGGAATTGATAAGACATTATTTATCACCCCTAACTCAGTGTTTTTCACTCCATTAAGAAAACAACAGAGGGACATTACCGGCTACCTGTTGATACTGCCATTGTTCCTTCTGCCACAGCACAGACCGTAGCCAGCATGTGGTCTGCTAGCTAATGCTGTGTCTGTGTAAGGCAGAGGGTGGGGGGGAATCCCAGCCTAGCAGGGACGGGGGGGGAGGGAGCAGGAAGAAGGCAGGCAGATGCCTGCAGTCTCTGTTGGAGCTGTAGCCAGGGAGCAGAGGGGAGGGGCCAGCCCTGCTGTGGAGCAGAGAGCCCCGCCCAGCCCAGAGAGCATGCTGGGGAAGTCTGGTTTAACTTAAACCAGCAAGGAGTCTGGGACAGACATTGCATAAACCGGTTTGACCCAAATCAGTTAAGTCTGATACTACATTCAACCAGGTTTATCTCAAACCAGTTTCAGTCATTTTCAAATTGGTTTATGTGCACTGAACGTCTGTTCCATTACAGGTTTAAGCCTGTTTCTGATCACTTAAACCAATTTATGTGTAATGTCTGTCCCTAGTCCCTGGGTCTGTGTGAGGAGCTTAAGCAACCCCCCAGCACTGCAGCACATGATTGAGGGTACCCATACCAGCTGTCATTATCTGGAAACTGTCTGTCCTAGACTGCCCCAGGCTGGCTAACTAATACAGTGTTCCCATCTGCCTAGTGGTGGTAGAAGTCTGCGATGTTGCTATGACTTACCTGTAGGTTATTGGCATGAGGAAGGTGCCTGAGCTGTCCTAGCTTCCACAGAATGAGATTTCCAAACTGTGCTGAGGCCCACTGGTGGCACCCATGTGCCCACAGTTTGTCCAGGCACTGCATTAACAGCCATTTCAGCAACAGCAAGGGGTACTACTCCCTGGTTTGGCAGGGTGTGGTGGACCTCAGATGGAAGTTCACAAATACAAAGGTAGGAAGCGATGGCAAGATGCCCAACAACAGGTCCTGACAAAGTCGGGTATTTGCATAAATGGATACAATAGGGCCAAATTCACTCCCACTGGTGTTTTTATCAACAAGGTACAGATGAATGGTAAACATCAGTACTCTGGCCACCTATCAGCTCCTGCTATGGGCCAACAAAATGGATTAGACTCTTAGCAATTCATTGGCAGTCTTAGTAATCCTATAATGATGGTGGTGGGTGCATTTGGATGGCTGGTGGCAAGATGCTGCTGCCTCCAAAGTCTTCCGGATGCCAATGTTATGAATGTCATTCTTCTGACTGTGGTCCACTGTGATGTTAGGAGTGATTACTTTCACACAAATGTACTCTTCAGTCAATTCACATAAGCAGAAAGCATCCCACGCTCAGGGGCAAAGGAAGCTAGGGAACTTGGAGATGCCACATGTGCTCACATCCATGCCACACGTGGTGATTTTAATGAGTAACTGATTGCTCATGCAAGTGCTGCTTGGTGCATAGTGAAATACTGAGACACCTAGTACTGATATGTCACAGGGTTTGAAAGTGCTTGTTGTGCTTCTTTCTTTTAATCACCTGGGGTGAGGAGCTTGCTGATTTGCAAGGTGAGCATTGGCATAGGTAAGAGTTGCTTCCTTACAATTAGGTGGGCAACAACCAGTGCTTAAACCAACCTAGATGTTTATTACCCTTACAAATATCTGCCAGGAAAAGCCTCACACCATCGTGGACTGCTAAAAAGTAGCTACCAAGAAAGAAATTTTCATTTTAAAGGACAGCAATCAAGTGCAATCTGAACAACCGGCACACAGACTAAGCGTACAATGCAACCTGTAAAAACTAAAGTGCAATAATAATAGCCAGCGGTTTCAATGTGTCAGATATCTGCTGCCTGCAGCACCCCTCTCATTTCCTTTCCTTTCTCCTCCCACAGTCTTTTGCATGGTGCAGGGGTTGAGTCAGAGGCTGTTTACCCCCTGCTGATCTCCTGTTGCATAAGCTGTCCCTCTCCCCGGGACCCACCCACAGCTCCACCTCTCGCACCGATTGCAGGGTCTGGGATTGCCCAGCAGAGGCTTGCAGAGGTCCCCGTCACCTGATAAGCATCTCTAGCAAGAGATGTGCGCGGCTGTGCCTCTGCTGCCCTGGGCACTGCACAGGTCATAAACAACCTGGAGGGTCCTACACAGGAAAGAGGGATCAGGAGAGTGACTTTTCTCGATCTATGCAAAGGAGACTTTAAGAAACCACTTGACAGCACAATATATCAGTGGATCTAATGAGTCACGGAGGTGGAGTGGCAAGCTTAGTCCTGCCACCGAATCTATTTGACGAGCCAGACTTCTTGCTCTCATTTCTCTGGAGTGGGGAAAACTCGGGAAGAAAATTGATAAGTGCTGTTTGACTGAGAGCTGCAGGAGGAAGCTCCCCTCTCCTCACCAGAACTGCTGCAGGGAGCTAGGGAGGGGAGTTTGGACTCCACTATTGAGGGATTTGGGCCTTTATCCCTGCAGAAAATGAATGTGCCATAAGACCTTTGCAAAAGGTAGCCCCCCACCCGTAAGACAGCTTCCACAGAAAAGGGTTTGCAAGGGCAGAGCGGACTTCTGGTCATTAACAGCGACCGTGATGGCCCACCGAAGAGCCCTACGGCTTGCGGCAGCGTCACACCTCTGCTTCCACGAGCGTTTCCTGAAGCTAGAATCCAGGACCAGAGTGGTTTTACAAACTCTGACATTTGCTGCAGAAGAAAAACCTTTTATCGGATACAAGAAGCCCTGGGAGGCTACGACCAAAACAGCATCATCAGATTCGATCAAGCCAATGCTCTGAAACATTGGGTCCCTGGTTGGTACATCTGCAGTCTTCTTCCGCACTCAGTGGGGCAGGGACGTGAGGGCAGGAGGGCCCACTGCTGTGGCAAGCCCTGACCTGGCTTCAGCCTTCAGCTGAAACCAGTGACACCCCAGGGACCCCAAATCCTCCTCCGGGGCATCCACCTGGGATTCCCTCCCTTCTTGCACCAGATCTCCCCTCCTAACAATTATAAATATGGTGGCAGCATATTTAGGACACTCGTGAGACTAGTTGGTTGGCCCGCTGGGTGGTTGACCATAGTTAACTCAGGTGGCTCTGGGGTTGCTGTGGGCTGAGGGTGGCAACGTGGGAGCCTTCCTGCGGGCTTCCTCTCACTCTACAAGAATAAGGTTCCCGCTGAACAGGGTCAAGGAAATCAGTAGGTTCATTTCTCAGACCACTATCAAGTGCCTTGTGGAGATCTGTGTAGCGGGGTACAAATTGGGGCTGTTACCCAAATTCTGTTTCGCATTTCTTCCCTTTTGGCGCTGCTAGCAGAGGTGCTTAATATGTTCCTGGCCCCACAACTTGAGCAAGATGGCTGAAAATGGCATTGCAATGAAGAATATTTCTGCTATGGACAGTGAAATCATGCGGGTTACCGTACTTCCTCCCCCTGCACAGGTAGTCACCTTAAACGTGCATGAATTCCTCTGGCCAGTTAGCTGCACATTGGGAGCATGTCCTCAGCCAGGCAGAGAAGGGGTTAGCTAGCAGTCCGGCTGTGCTAAGGGCGTGTACTAGTTAGTGAGGAGAGGTCCGTGAGGAAAACGAAGGGTTCAGTGACTAATAGGCAATACAAAATGCCAGCCAGCTTCTGTGGACAGGAAGGGGAAAGGATTGTTTGCAGGAGGCACAGAAGCAGAGAACTGCGGGAATGTCAGTGAAGGACTGCCTGTATCCAAGCCCTAAAACTTGCAGGTATGCTGCAAAGACGGCGCAAATTGGTTGTGAACAAGGGTGGGTAGCAGGTATGTACCCAGAACCCAAGGACAAAGCTTGCAGGATTATCTGTACCCACCCCAGGAGACAAGGATAGGAACTTGCAGTGTGAATGAGTGGATGGCAAGGGCAAGATTGCCAGTCTGACAACCCAGATACCTTGCAAGTCAGACCTACCCTGTGATATAATGACAAAAGCTTTTCCCCTTAATGCCATTCATTTATCCCCTGCCTCCTGCATTACTTTATCCATTTAATTCAGGGGTGCTGGGCTTCGGGAGATGGCCATTTGGCTTCTTCCTTATCCCATTTTGCCCCGCATAGTGCTGCTGTGACACTTTAAGCTCTTTGTCATATATATTATAGATGCTGGTGCTGTCTTTTTATTGCCATTTCATTTTCACTTACCCATCAGACTGCCACAGGCAGCTCTGCTAAGTTGTAATGTCCCAGACAACTCACCCAGTTGACCCTGTTCTGCCATTTATTGCTTGTTTTAATGACAAGCACTGCCTTTTATTGACTTGCCTAACTTTTGATTTAAGTTTACTGCAGAGCAAAGAGAGAAAAAAAACCTCTTTGCCCTATATGGACTGGAAATATATCGGCTGGCGTTTAAATGTTCTTGCAGTGCAGAAGATTGGCTCATACAAGGCACCTTCAAGTCAGCTCCGGCTGAACTCCACTGGTCAATGGCATTTCTCCAGCAATGAAGCTGAGATTGATCTCGGGTCTGAAGAATGACTGCCATTCTTGGACGGACTGGGTTTCACGTGGACATAAAGGAGTGCTGAACTGCTATCTGAGCTGCTCCCCACTGAGTCTTGACTCGGGGACCCTGAAAGTAGCAAGGACATTTCTTAAAACTAAAGGGAAATCTCTGAGTGGTATCAGGCTTGCTAGACCTCTGAGTTTTGGAGTTTAATATTGTTACCATAGCAGGAGAACAACAGTCTTTGCACTTGCCTCTTCTTACATGCTCTAAATAGTTGCTGGCTTTTGCGCTGTCTAGATGTGTCTACACCCCAGTATACCGAGTGTCTATGTGTGAACACCGAGAGCGGTCCAGTGGAGATCATGCAGGGGAAAAAGGTTAGTTGTCAGACTTATGGCCTGGATTACTACAGGCATAAAATTGGGCTGAGCGTGATCCATATGAAACTGGATGGAAGGAAGGAAGGAAGGAAGGAATAAAATAGGGAAAAATTCCTGGCAGTTGTTGCAACCTCCTACTGACATAGCGTCGTCACTGCAAACATGAGTAAGAAAGCGCTGTTTTGTAGCTCAGTAATATTTTAACAGTGATAACAAAGCACCATAACATATATCAAAGGAATAACCATCCCAAAGTCACAAACAATTTAATATCATGATAGTGTACTGTGCTTTCTTCCTTATTTGCCATCCTGACCTAAATTGTAATGAACAGCCGTGACTGTAGTTTTAAAAAGGGCCCTCATCTTTCATTTACATTTTTCTTCATAGTTTCCAAGGAAATTGAATTACTCAGAGAGGATCCTAGAGGCATTTGGTACATCTCTATTAGCACACAACGCAGGACTGCAGATTATGCATGGACAGTGCATCTAGATGTTTATAGTTACCACAGTTAACATGCAATTAGGTTGCTTTGGATGATATTTTTATCAATCTCCCATTTGCTTATTGTTTGTGCTCTTCAGTCTTTGTGATGCCGTTACCTTAAAAGCTAAAATGTACAAGTAACCTGCTGAGGGAAAATTGGACTTGCAAACAAGTTTCTCACAGCTTCTGTCTGTCAATTCCTGTCCATGAGTCAGCAGCAAATGGTTGTATAAACACTGCTGCTCCATGAATTGTCATCTCTCCCTGGCAGCTCCAGACCCGGCTCCTCCTGCCAAGAAGGCTAATGCACAGACACTCTTCCAGGGCAGCAGTGCATCATGCGGGGATCTTAGACAATCTCATTTTCTGCCTAACTAGCCCCGAAGCTTCTGGCAGTAGCAGGGTGCAAATCTAAGGTTCTCCATCCAATCCAATGGTCTCTGCTTGAAATTTGCTGGCTAGGATTACCATTGTTGGGTTCTGCCAGAAAAAAAATAGCTTCAATTAGACCATAAAGACGCAGAGGTGAGCGCGTACTATTTTCATGCCTCAAAAACGAGATGTCTTCCACCGAGCTATTTAAGCTTTAAAGGTAACCTGCAAAGGGAAACCATCAGGGAAACCGTCAGGTTCAGTCCTATGTACTTCTGAAGTCTTGTTTCCAGGCAAGGTTTTCAAAATGTGGCTCTGAGCTGAGTGAGAGGAAAAGAAGATTTGCTATTTGGATCAGTCTATTACCCCTTCTCTGCAGGAAGCAGCATGCACGAGGCGAGGAATTCGTGGGGGGATATCGTTTCCTGGACTGACCACATAGTTGGGTATCAATAGAGAAGCTTTCAGTTGCAAAGCATTCTTCATTAGGGCAGTACAGCATGCTTCAGAGGAAGGCGAACAGAGCACAGTACAGTAGCAGATAATTATGGAGTAACTTCCCTAAAGGGGAAGTTTCTTTCTAACCCTCATCAGTTACTGGTTGACTTTTACCCTGAAGCTTGAGTTTAAACCCTTCTTTTTTTTTTATTATAGTGTATACACGTGACCTAAGCTGGAATCTATTTGTCTGCGGTGTCCCTATGGGCTAGAGACGCTAGAAAACATTCACAGATTATACATTGTTCCACCTAATGTTCTCACTTGCACTTGTCTCCAATTAGTCAGTCTGTCATTGTCTGAGCTGAGAGTTTTATCTTCAGGCAAGCTACTGTTTAGACACATGGATTACTACTAGTATTTTGATCATTGTCACTGGTTAGAAATCTTCCCTTTGTTTAATAGGAGTCAGTCTTCTGTTAAGGAAATCCAAGTGTGAGCTTTGAAAACCTCTTGTGCACAACGCCACCATGGTTATATGAGAAATCCTCTTGTGCACAACACCACCGTGTTTTTTAAGCAGCACATGACCACTTTCATGGCCTGCAGAAGTGCTGGCCCCAGTCACACGGCATGTATCGGGGTTATTAACCGGTTGGCAGGAGTTAGTATCCAGTAACTTCTATTGTCCACATCTTGATAACATGGTGTTAGGACAGCTTGCAGACCGCATAGAGCAAACGCCTTGGAAAATCTGCATCCATAATTCCCATTGTTGCTGGTTGTGCGCGTGTCCGACTGGAACTGTACTGCCATTAACTCCCAGCCATGTGCATTTACCACGAGGTCCTCCTTAGCCAACCATGGACCCTTTTAACAAGGACAAAGGGATGAGCAGCAGGTGTTGAGGCAGTCTTGTTCTGGACATGCTTGCCACAGTAACAGCATTTCTCCCGTAAACCTGACTGCTCCATCACACTCCCAACGTAGGCCCTCTCATCTGCTGTTCACTCCCATTTCCCAATAAGTGTCGCCACTGTTTGCCTGCTGCCCGCAGACAGGAGCGTGTCCACGTGGGATTTGCACTAGTTGAACTAAGTCAGTTTTTAAGCTGATTTTATTTAAAAGTAGGGCTTTTTCTGGGCGAACAACATCTAAATGGAAAATAATAAATAATGTATCCATGAGCTAAAATCTTTTTTTGCTAAACAGCATATGAGAAAACATACCGTGGTGCGCCCCTCCCTTGCTCTGACTCACAGCGAGCTTTCCTGCTGTTCTCTCAAACGGGGAGAAGAATTCCTTGAAATGCAATGGCTGATTGCATCTCTTTCCTGTCCAAGGGACTTCTTATTCTTGCTGAATGACTCTGCTCTAATGTCCTGTGAACAGATTCACAGCCTAGCTCAGCAAGTGGTCCCTAGTCTGGAAAACTGCGCAGGTGCTTTTCTACAACTGGCCTTTGATTCTGGCCCCTTCCAATGCCTTTGGTAAAGTTATCTCTGTGTATCTTGAAACAGGTTAGGGTTTGTCTTCTTCTAATTGTGGGTTAAATGCATTCAGAGCTGATCTACCTGTATTCGTTCTTGAACCACCTTTCAGCTTACAAAACTGTTCTTCCTCACCGGCTGTTATGGCCCTGCTGTGGTCATAGACCGCAGTCTTGTCCCCAACCATCCCTCATTTTGCTAGGGTAAATAAGACAAGCAGAAGGGAGAGTAGAGGTGCACCTTACAGGCTAACTAAATCAGAGATACATAAGCTTTGGCAAGCAACAGTTTATTTCATCAGGCACTATGGAGGGACTAAGGACGCAGTTTTGAAATAGAAAAGTGGGAGTGGGGGCATCGTGGACAGAGGCAAAGGTAGATAGAAGACAGAAAAATAGAAGTTAACTCTCTGAGGGGTGAAGGGGTTATAAAAGCTACTCTGGGTAATGGGCTAAGACTACGTAGTCAGGCCTTTTCTTCTTGTGTGGCTATTCTCATAGGCCTTCTGGTCACCCGTTCCAGTCTGAATTTATCTTTCTTGAACTTGGCTGACAGGATGTTTCTGCTATTTTCCATTTCTGTATTTCACCCTGTGCTCAGGGTCAAGCTGATCATCATATATGGGGACAGGAAGGAAGTTTACCCCACGGTCAGGTTGGTATAGACTGGGGGGGAGGCTCCCTCTGTAGTGGAGGGTATGGCCCTCTACCTGGGATCTCTTGAGCATACTTTGACAAAGCTTTGTAACAGCAGGACATTGGCCACCATGGTCCCCCACTTTCCCCGTGACAGGTTGGGGTGTTGTGTTTTGTATTGTGTCAGAATTGACTCTGTTATTTTGCTAATAGGTTAGACACTGGAGTTGCATGGGATGGTTTGGACAGGGGTTATCCTGCCTTGGGCAGGGGGTTGGACTACTACATGACCTCTGGAGGTCCCTTCCAGCCCCGCTTCTCTACGATCCTATGTCTCCATGATTCTCTGCTGGAAATACCTCCCCGATACATCCAAAGATCACTGTTTTACCTCTTTCATGGCCACGTCACGCCGGTGACTCATGGTCATCCTGTGACCGACTTACACTTGCAGACATTTCTCTTCCCCGGTTGCTTCCAGCTGATGAGTCCAGACATGCTTGCTATAGCATGAGCCCCCAGGAAACTGAAATGTAGACTCGTATCAGCAGTGAGGGTCACGGGGTCACTGATCGATTCTTCTGAAACAATGACCTGTTTATTATCTAGTGACTACGGCTCAGATCCCCCGGACTGGCTGAGCTATATTGTTGGCCAGTTTTGCCCTTCCCCATTTCCTGGGACTAGGAGGAGGCAAGTGGTGTTTCTTTAAGGCTATTCCAAGTTAAGCCAGCTGAGAATGGTCCCCAAGGAGCTGATCCCTGGAGTGTGGCAGTGCTCTGGCTATGCTGGCACACCTCCCATGAGCCCCAATACCGGGGGGGGCCTAGAGCTAACATAGATAGCTTTATGGCTGCCTGGAATTACCTTGGTGCTGCAGAAATCCTCAGCTGCCTGCTCAGGTCTAATTCACAGCCCCTTTGTGCCACCAACACAGCACCCAGGGGCCACTGCGTGAGCCAGGCATGTCCCTGGGCTCTCAGTTCTGAAATTCATTTTTTCCTG
Source organism: Crocodylus porosus (assembly GCF_001723895.1). NCBI lineage: Eukaryota > Metazoa > Chordata > Crocodylia > Crocodylidae > Crocodylus > Crocodylus porosus. The sequence continues at coordinate 28,751,366 of NW_017728914.1, forward strand.
GCTCTCAAGCTGAATGAGATAACGCTTCCCTTTGCCTACAGAAGGAATCAGGAAGATGCGCAGCTTTGCAAATCTGAGCATCACCCCATCTGTTTGCTCTGCCTGTAGGGTTTGTGTTTCAGGCCTAGGATCAGCACTGCAGGGCAGTTACTTTTAACACCAGCTTGAATCCTTTTCTCATCCAAGGTGGGCTGTGGGCATGAACCGGTACCACAGGCCTGAATTTGGGGAGTTTTGTATCTCGCTGGAGCCCTACAGCTGAACTTTCCCATTGGCGCTGTACTCTGCAGTGAGCCCAGCCCAGCCCCCTGATCCGAGGCCCTCTAGCGCTCAGGGGAAACTCACGGCGTTGAATCTGAATGTATCTTGCCAGGCCCCTCTGTCTTCCATGCAGTCCTGGCTCTTCCACAGCAGGTTGAAAATGTAACCTAAAACAGCAGCTTTCATCAGAGCAGGCTGCCAAAGGCCTGGGACACAGGTCCAGTGGTCACATCCCTTCTCTGTGCTAATGCTGTACTGGCAAAGGAGCCATCACAGTGCCTCCTGCACCACCCACAGCTCCCTTGACAGACAGACCAGGTCCACCACACTTTGCTCCACAAAGAGCCTGGCCCCACGTTTGACAGCGCAGCTTTGGCTTGTCCCTTGTTTACTGGGTTTTGTTTTCTTTTTTTTGTTTTTTTTTT
>NW_017728914.1:28752151-28766455 GCF_001723895.1 Crocodylus porosus
CAGGCAAGCTCACCCTCACAAGCAGCCAGGCGTCTGCACCGGAGAGAAGAGCCACACCATGCAGCACGGTGCCCACCATCCTGTCCACACCACTATTTGTTTCCGCTCACATTAGCCTACTGACCCCCTGAGGCCGCAGTGTGATCAGGCCCACGGCTCTGTCCGATGAACACTACTAGCAGGGACTGGGTCTTGAAACCTCCCTCGCCTACTTCTTGCCCATAAGCACTAGCACGGATGCTACTATGAATGTGGTGCCCTCCACTGGGGCTCACGCATCAAATGATTAAGCCTTGCAACTTCCCATGGCAGGCAGTTCAGGCTATTAGCCCTAGGGCCCAGTCACTTGGCCAGGGTTTCAATGCGAGCTCATGTCAGAGCCCCAGCTCTTTAATCCCTAGATCACATTCCCTCCTGGTTATGAGCCTCAAGTCCCCAAACATGGTCATGTTTTGTCACTCTCAGCAGTACGGCTTCTCACAGTCTCTGCTCAGGCCAGACCTTTACTGAGGTGAACAGAGGTTTGGCTTGTGGAGAGACTATCAGGCCATGTCTAGGTAGCAGACTCACCCGGGCACGCAGTGCATCCTCACACCTGCCGGCTGCTTCCAGCTTTGGGAGCAGTGGAGCTGCCTCTACACGCTGCTGCCAACGGGCTAGGTAGCCCAGCTGAGATACAATGCCAATTCCAGGTGCTAGTACAACCACAGCACCACGTGAACGAAGCTGCACGGTGCAGGAGACAGTCTGCATGGACCAGTGCTTGAAGCCACATTAAGTCTGCAGGTTAGGCAAAGCCTAAGATTGGACTCTCTGGCATGACTGGAGCTGGGCATCAGTGTGTTTTCTCACGCTCATGCTCTTCAGTTGGTGTCCTCGGTTCTTCCAGAGGTGACCTAGGTAGTCAGTAGGATGCTGTGAAGTTTTGTTACAACCCAGAAATTTAGTGCAGTTTTCCAGAAAGGCTCACAAGATGTGCTGGCCTGCCAAGCCCGCTCTTGGCCAACGTCCACCTGTGAAAGTGATGGATTTCAAGTGGAAACCAGTGGAAGAAGTCCAGTAGAGAAGGACCTGATCTCCAAAGCTTGGCTGCATTTCACTTTGGTGTTTTAGCTGGGATTGGCATTCCTGGCTGACTCCTAAACCTGGATCAACATCTGACCCTTCCCAGGCCCCTGGCATGGTGTGGATGTACAATGTTAGCTGAACCCCCAAGAGACATGCAGTTTAGATACAAGTCCCTACCCACTTTGTACTGAAATTCCTACTGAGCACATCTGCTCCAGTCCTTCCGGGAGATTAGACGGCTAATAAGGGCAAGAACTGGACAACTGAGAACGGTTCGTGTATCAGTGTGAAAGCAATGGTTTTAACAAGAGGTGGCCAACTAGCCCCTGGACCACCTGAGTCGTATGTCTTTCTTCTAGGTTTTGCTTTGGAGTTTTTCACTCCAAGTGAAACCCCTGGGGTGGAAACCTCAGACACAAGGAAACCTGGTGGAAGATTTTTCGGACGGCACCGAGCTCCATGCAGCTCTGGCCGGCCCACTTCAAGCAGGCACCTTCATTTCCCAGTCCTTGGGGTGTTCACAGCCCCTCTCTCCCTGCACGACTTCAGTTGAGATCCCTATGGAAAACATGTCCTCCAGACTGATCCAGTCATAGGGCCGATGGCTTTAGCTCTACCTCGGGGAGGTCTGGTTTTTATCTGGTTCTGCACCACCGTGAAACATGACTGGACCCCTGGAAAATCGGGTTGTGAAACATTTTGGGTCGGTCCAGAATCCAGACCTGACCCTCGATCTGATTTGTGTGGGCAGCCTGGCTTCACGTGAGCTGTCCAGAGTCCCTAGTTCACACTTGGATTTGGGGCTGCTTGCCCATGGGTAACAGTGCATCCCAGCATCGAGGAGGGGAAACCAGCTCCCCTCTGGGTTCAGTCTTGGTCTGACTCTGAATTTCTGATGGCAGCAGAGGAAGGCGGTGGGGAGAAACCTCTTTCAACCGGCCGCTCCCTGCCAGCAGTGAGTCGGGTACGAGCCCCACTCCCGGTGCTGGAAGACTTTCCCTCAAAGGCCCAGCCCCACCCAGGACAGCCGAAGACCGGCCCGGAGATGGATCCTATCCTGCTTCTGGGGTTTTAGCCTCAGGAGTCCTTGGGGAAACCGAGGCAGGGGAGATGACTTTGACAGGAGCATCATCCTAAGCGGGGATGGGGACAGGTGGGAACACCTTACTTAGGCTCCTCGGCTGCGGGGAGTTACAGGGGAATCTCAAAGCCTCGGGAGCATTTCCCTGCTAGGTCTATTTAAAAAAGCAGGTCATTTGTGCCAGCACGCTGGTCTCCCTCCCTCCTCTGGGCTCCGTGCCTCTTCAACACATATTCTGCCCACGTTGGCCCAGGGCCCAGAAGCCCAAATAATCTCCCAGCCCCAGCCCTGAGAGTTAGCAGCACAGGGCGCGCTACATTTCCTCCTTAACCAGGATTAATAACAATTAGAGCTCCCTGTCCTCCGTCCTTCCCTCCCCCCTCTCGACTGCTCTGCTCACTCCTGCTGAAGGCTGCAGTTATGGCATGTACACCTGGGAGGGGAGGAGGCAGGAGGAAGGGAGGGGGAGCTGATTTCTCTGCAGAGCAGATAGCATCATCTTCCCTGTGAAACGAATGAGTCATCTCTGCAACGCGCTCAGCCCATGTCAGCCTGAGACACAGGATCCCATCGCTCTGCCTACATGCTCTCTGAAAGGAGCCAGCCAAAATGTGCATGTTTAACTTACCATCAGCAAGACAGCATGGCCCAGCCCCCTCCTTCCTCTCTTCCTTGCTCTCCAACAGTTTATTTTTATGGCCAGCAGCTTTGCTTGAGAAGAGAGAGGCTATTTTTTCAAAGAATTGTTTTTTGAGCTCGGCTGCTGGGTTTGGGAACAGACCATTTGCACAGGCTGTGACTGCAGTCACCTTTGCTACACCCGCCGGCTTGTTTGCAACCCTAAAAAGGGGAGGGGGTGTACGGGGGAGGTGGGAGGCACACTAAAGTTTTTTTTTTCCCCTGCATGTATATGAATCTCTGTGCAGTGTGAGCTGCATCCTGCTTTCCACAGGCCAGGCTAAAGGACGTTATACCCCAAAGGGGAGAGGGGAAGAGAATTATTTTCTCATTAAACACCCCACCCACCCCTCCAGCCAGCCTCCTACACACAGGCAGACCTGGGAGGATGAGTCAGCACGCTAAAGGGAAATAGATAGCGCCAGTTCAACTGCAGCTTTACTGAGCAGCTGGTGAAGTCCATGGAGCTGTGGGCAATGGACGGTTGCTAGTTTCTGCCTTGCCAGGCATGTGTCGAGCTGAAAGCAGTTTGCCCTTGGCACACTGTGCTCAAGAAGCCTGTGTGGTGGCAGCTGAGCCAGAAAGCAAATTGCCCACGGGAGGCTGGCCCTGGAGGGGATGGGGCAAAACCCCGCCTGGGCCAGGAAGACCCGGGTGATTCTGCTGGCGATGTCCCTTGCATTTGCGTGGCACCTGCCGTGGGAGGCAGCACGGCTCCCCTCCCGCAAGCAGACACGCACAGGGCTGATTCCCCGGGGAGGGACGTCACCAGTCCAGATCCAGACAGGAAAAATGTTGTGTTTAATCAGCAGCTGATAATAGCCTCCCCTGGTGCAGCGTGAACTGCACTGGGGAAGAGGAAGAAAGTTCAGTATTGAGCCAGCTCTTCCCAGCCCACCCAGGAGATCGTGCTGCCCTCAGTGAGCCATCTCCTGGGCAGCTGCTGCCATCTGGCTCAGCCTCCCTGTATCACCTGCCCTAGCTGGCACACCACTCTTTTCCATAGCTTGTCTGAAAATGTCTCTCATCTCAACCTGTGACCCTCAAAGGCCTCTGGGCTAGGCACGCCCAGGCCTCCTGTACCCACTGCTGCTTGGTGTGAGAGGTGCGTCAGCCGTCATGGCCTGGCACTTGCTCTGAGCGAACGGCATGGGTGTGCTGGGTCCCCTCCCCGACAAACAGGGACCAGGAGAGACAGGAAGAGAAGTCTAATGGCACCTCTGAGGTCACCAAGTCAGTGTGGCACAAGGACCAGTCACGTTTTGAACGCTCAGGCTGCCCGTGTGCACTGGGCTGGTGCTGTAATGATGAAACCCTTCAGCCTGGGATGAGGATGCCGCTCTGCTGTTATTTTTATGGCTCCTTGAGCATAATTGGATGACAAAGTGGCACTCCAGCTCTGTAGGCAGAGCACCAGAGCCATCGAGCATTTTGCAGCATGCGTGAACGATAATAAGCTGGTGATCGCCACACAAACACACAGGCTTCAACCTGGCTGTTTTTGTCCGGATCACTATTTCATCCCTGCTTGGTTTTAAGCAGGTTAGCATGGTCCAAACTTATTCTTGGCTTAGTACCATGTCTCTGGCATTGTGGTAAACTGGTCCATGCACAGATGAGAAAAAAGGACTGCTTCTACTGGCACAGTCAGCCTGACCCCCCATCCCCAAATTCAGAGGGGGAAACCAGCTTTCATGCCATGTGCCTTGCCCCTGCTGCATAGGCATCACAGGACGTGGCCCTGCTCCCTCCCCTCACCCTGATGGAGGGGTGCTATCACCTCCTCTTTCCAGGTAGTACAAGGAAGAGCCTCCATCTCTTCTCTCAGCTTTCACAAAAGGAGCTCAGTCCTGGCCATGCTTTTAAGGGAGGATCCCCCTTCCCTCCTTGCAGGTACATCAGGGATAGACCTGCCCGCCCTAGAGCCCCCTCCCTAGTTCCCATAGAGAGAATCTGCCGTCTTCAGGTAAGATGAGGGGACAGCTGTCCTTCCACCCCGTCTCTCTCCGAGCCGCGCACCAAGCTCCCCTGTGCACATGCGCTCACGCACACACAGCCACACAGCACAGGAAGATTTTATAACTACTTTAGGTATTATATACATATATATGTATACGCACATACATGCATACACATATATAGGGGTGTAGGGGTTACTTTTCACGCCATCCAGGAAGAGCACACGCCAACTGCTGGAACTTCCTCAGCCTGATGAAGGGCTTTTGAACCCAAAAGCTTGCTTAAAAATTGTTTTCCAACTATTTAAGTTGGTCTAATAAAAGATTCCCCCAAAGAACCTTGTCTACATGTATATATACACATATGTGTGTATACATACATAATACACATGTATGTACACATGCGCACATTAGTAAAAATGGAGATCTCGAACTAGTCACCTGATTCCCTCCTTGCTGCAGACCACAATTGTTTCCAACCCACCAGGCCCTCTGGCTCCTACAGAGAAGGAAATAGGACTGGCATGTGGTAGGAGAAGCACACACTCCCCAGGTGGCTAGAGCTGTTTTCATAGTAGCTATACTTGAGAATAGCTCCTTCTATAACACCTAGGTCCTGATCTGGCTCACAGGAAAGTCAATGGCAAATCTTCTCTGATGTCAGTGGGGGCCGGAGGTGATCAGTATCGGTGTTGTTATACCTTCGTATTGCACAGTTGTAGATCATTTGCTAGGAAGCCAGGTGCACAGAGGTCTATTTAATACTCAGCAGAAGATCCTTTTCTTTTTTAATGATCATTTCAATTGGCTCTAGAGGAGCTTCGAGAGCATTAGGATAAGCAATCATCATGGATGGCAGCACTGGGTGACTGGAGCAATAGCTGATTAAAACTTAATGTGAGCTTAATTCCTAGGAACCTTGCTAAGCACTTACATGGAATTTCCTGATCATTTTACTAGACATGTGTGAAACTGTGTTTTACTACAGTGTTGCACCAGAGTGTCCATGTGCTGATTTGTAGGTGGATGCTAGTAACTATCCAACTGGCAACTGGACGTTTGCAAAATAATGGAAAATGGGATTTGATTCCCTGCAACTCTACGTGTCCAAATTCAGCCCAGGTTTTAAGGAATGGATGGCTGTATGATGAGTTTGGTCTTGGGCTACCATCTTCTATGCCCCCACAGAAGGAGACAAAAGACCTACAGCCCCTCTAATCCAGCCCTGAATTAAGAGCCGTGTATTCCAGACACTAAGGCTCTAGCGTGGCAGGAGATTCAGGTTTTATGCCTGGCTTCACCACAACTACACGGTGAGTAGCCAGTAGTGAGTGGCTGATTTGCGCTCTCTGAGACTTGGTTTCCCCATCTGTAAAATGGGATCATTTGGATGAAAGGTAGCATGTGAGCTCTCAGCACTGTTGACGACCACTTTAAAGACTGGCTGCTCAGTCTGACATTGCAACTATCCCAGTTACCTTCCTCTACAAAGAGCAGAGTTAAACATTTACAGTGTAAAATCCAACCACCTTTTTGGGCACTAAGAAAGGGCTCAAGGAAGCAGCCAGGGAGGGTCTGTTATTAATGTTTGGCTCAGTCCTTAGTGTGCCCCAGGGCATGCTGTGCAACATTAGCCCTGTAAGTAGAGCATCCCAAGCTGTTTGAATTCCTCAGTGTAGCATTTACTATTCTGTTTTGCTGGAGTCCCGGGAATTCAAATACTGTTACGGGAATTCAGATGCGCTGCTGACTTTCTTTGGGGGGATGAGATTAAGTGTTGCCTGTTGAGTAGCTAAAGAAATAACACATTAGCTTTCCTTCTAAATTCACTAAAAAGTTCAAGCAAGTAGTGTGTCAAGTCCATTCGTATGTGATTTAGCTCTGTTACATGTCCTGTCATTGCTGCTGTTAACTCAGGAACTTTTAAGTTTACCCCGGAAGCCAGAGGGAGGTATCTTTTATTCCTGGCGATGTTGCAATCCACTTTGACGACAGCGCACAACTTGTGTACTAAGATGCCATCTTCTGGAAGCTGACAGTTGCAAGTGAATAACTGGTTTCATCTGGGATCTCACAACAAGCAGTGAAATGAAAATCTACAGGCTGGATGCTCTTCGGGAGACATGGTGCCCTAGCCACTTCTATTCGTTTTCAGGGGTAGGCTGAGTTTGTTCTCCCTGAGTTAAGAAACCAAAGGGGTTCATGTGGCATGGGTTGGAAGTATCGGTGTCCCCATCGCAAAGGCCACCACCGCATTTGGGCCAGTTTTGGCAGTACCAGAAAATGGTAGGAACCAAGCAGCAAGTCGGCTATCGGCACTGAGCGCTCCCCAGGCTGTCAGGGCAGCGTGGAAACCCGTGCTGTCGAATATGCTGCACCTGTTCTCTGGAGAGGAGGAGGAGGAGGAGGAGGATGTCAGCTGCAGGTCGTGTGAATGAAGACCCTCTGATCAGCAAAGGACGAGAACAGAAAAATAGGCCTGTGGGACAGGTCCTTATAGGAATTCACCTTCAGATGGATCTGAATTGAAATGTTTTTTGAAGTTCAGGATAACATTCCCCACTCTTTCATGTACTTCTCTTCCTAATCCTGCTCAGTTTCGAAAGGCCAGAAGGCCCCAGGAAAGGCTCTTTTACAGCATTTCTAATCTGATGAGATACATGCAGTCCCTGGGGAATCTGTCGGGATTTCCTGCTGAGGTATGGAGAAGGCTCTCATTGCATTTCAGCAGGTAAAAGTGTGGGTTTATCTATGAACCAAACCTCTGAAGTTAATAATCTCTGAGACAAGCTCTCCTGCAAATGAGTAAGAATAATCCTTTGGGTGTTTGGTGAATCCTTGTGAGTATATTTATTAATTGTACTTTGCCCATCATTGGTGTCTTTCACCTAAATGCACTTCAAAATATGAAACAGTGAAATAGTGAGTTTACTTACCTAGAATAATACAGCAAGGCAGTAGTCTGGACCCATTAACGGACCTCACCTTTCTCAACCCAAATACTATATATTAAGCTATAACAATAAAAAGTTGCAATCCAGCTACACTAGAGACATTATCTCAGTCTATGAACCACCCTTTTGGGATGACAAATAAAATAAAGCCCAGAATGACACAAGTGGGAGCTGAGTTAAAATGCTCCTAGGTAAGGAGTTTAGGCCATTGAGCAAACTTTCAGCGGAAAGTTTAAGAAAGGCTGCAAAAGCTTCATCTTTGATCTAACACTCCCATCGTAGCCAGAACAGCATCCACTATACTCCACAAAAACTTGATCCTATACAGAGCCTTTTAAAAAGCACAAAAAGGAGAAGAACCAGGTACTCATCAAAGTCTAGGACAGGCTTGCGTATTGCAATTTAGTTAATATGGAAGGAACTGAGATGCCAGGCTGATAGGTGGCACAGCAAAAGATCCCAAAGTTAGCTAGGACATCTCCTCTTGCAATCCACAGACCATGCACAAATCGTTCCATCTCCTGTTCACATTTCCTAACCCTACTTTTTTGCAGCATAACTGGAAAATCACCTGCTGCCTAAGTCTTAATTTACATGTCATCTTCTGAGCTTCAGCTCTGTTGACACAGTAGCTCAGTAGAAATCCCCCTCAATCGTCCTTTCTTTGTCAAAAGCAGTTTTCTTTCCTTCGTATCATCAAAGCACTGAAACATAATACAACCCCAGCCATCCATGTGCAGTTTATAGTGTGTATATGGAGGTGCTACTTTGTGCCAATTTTCATCTTTACGGGTTTTATTTGCAGCCACAAGTCCGCCAGGTTTTACGTCCACTGCCATTAACCATTATTACACCAAGCTGTGCGCCACACTGCTGGAGGAGGGTGTCATGTAGATTTGCAGGTTGTTGTTGTTTGCAAATGCAATTTGGCTGCATGGGAGTTACTTATAAAATGTAATTGATGCAGGGAAATCATGCAAACAAATATAAAACGGTATCTTTTATGGAGATGGATTACACTACAGGACCTGCCTGCTGGTAGGCAGAGTGACTTAATGGGATTTTTAACCTACTGTTATTGAAAGGGCAAGCAAACCCAGGCAGCTTATCACTTTATGTGGGTCATATACAACAACATTTGCAGATTCCCCATAAACTTCAGGCCAGGTCCTCATTTGATGTAAATCCATCCATCAATAGAGACCACCTACTTGAAGACATGGTCCAACATCTGTAAGGCCCACTATTATGAACAGCATGCCCCTGCTTTAAAAAAATGGAACTTGTACAACAAGACAGAAAGAAAATGGCTATCTGCACATGAGAACCCTCTGCTTGGTCCACATAGGCTTTAGGTTTCCTTAGGTTTTTTCCAGGAACTGACTTATTGTGGACTGATGAACCAGAAGAAAATCTGCTCCATACTACTTAAGTCAAAGGAAGTCTTTCTGTTGCCTTCAGAGGGGGCTGCATCATGCCCTTGATGAACAGCAAGGCCTGAGTGTATCCAGATGCACATACAGGAAAAACAGAGCTGGAGCAGACAATGGAGCAAGAAAGAGAAATTCAGCTCATCGTCAATGAAAGTTTGAAATGCTGAAGCTTTTTTCTATTTACAGCTTTTTTGTGCTGTAAATAGAAGCTGGACATAGGCTCCTCTGCACATATGGACTGGCCAGGGAGTGTTGGGCCCATGTTATTTCCACCCCGTGCATGCTCCCTGCATCTGACATATGAACTGCGAATTCCGGGTCCTTTCTCTGTTGATGTTGGAAATGCCAGGAACTGGAGTCTGAAATCCTCTGTTTATTCTCAGAACAACGTAGAACAGAAGTAGGAGCTGTGCTAAATTCCAGCAAAGTGATATTCTTAGGTCTTAACCCTGAGATGGCGGAGCCTCAACTCTAGACCGCTGCTCAGACCTGAGATTGCCATGCACATGCCACGTGGGTCTGTTCAAGAGTGGTTGTTTCTTATGAAGGGGTCACTGCAAGCTGGACTGAGCCCACTGACCCAGTTTTGGTCCAGCGTCAAACAGTCAGCGGATTGTACTGATTTGAGTCCGCAACAAGCTCAACTGCAAAAAGTGCCCCCTTTAAAAAAAGAAAGAAAGGAAAAAAGAAAAAGTGTAAACATGCATAGTCTCATCATCCTGTCATCAGGAGCCTGAGAACTGTCAGCAACTGCTGCTGCCTAGGGGTATGGGCATACCACTGCAAAAGGCCTTATTCATGTCAGATAATTTCTCAGAAGTGTCAAAAGAATTCCGATTGCAATGCTAACATGTGATCACATACTGCTTTGGAGCTGTGCCACCGAGCAGCAACTTGCACAGAAGCCTGCATGCAGCTACGGAGAGTTCAGACTTCTCAATAAAATGTACTTAAGCAATTACTGAAGAACAATGGGGGAAAAAATCCTTGAAATTCATGAATCTGCCATCTGCTTAGTGAATTCAGGTTTTCTATTTATGGGCTTTCATATACATAGGCTTGGCTTGTCTCTTTGTGAAGTGCTGTTATCTCAGAAGCAGGGTTTGAATTACGCTTGGACTCTTAGCGGGGTCGGCAGTGATGGCAGCCGGAAGGAGCCACCGCTGCCACCACGGTCGCTGCAGGGCACTCTGGGGGCTCTCATCTCTTATGGGATCCTCTCATCTCTTCTGGTGAGGGTTTTGGGGGTTCTCATCTCTTGCAGGGGGCTCTCCTCTTTTATGGGGGGACTCAGTCCCTCCAAACCACCCCCCCCATATTTCAAACTGTGCTCAGGAGTGATGTTATCTCATTTCCTCACTCAAGCAAACTTTAGTTAGGATACAGGTTAAGCTCTTTAAAAAAAAATCAAACACCTCAAGACATTCTGATAATTTCCCCAGAGAATTAGAAGATTTAGACAGGGAAAGAAACCAATTTGGTGTCTTCTAATCCACCCTTTGGTCAGAAAAGGATAGTTCCCTTAAGTATAGTTGAATGTATTTTAACTGATCTAGTTCTAAATGTCCCAGGAGCTGGCGCTTCTTTCACTTCTTGGGAGATCATGCCCAAGTACCTTTTTCACTGTTCACCTTTGGAGATTGTCATCCCATCTCCCACTCAGTCGTTGCTTAGCCAGATTGAATGCGTTGGGCCCAGACTGAATGCTTTGACTGCTGTCAGTGGGGTTAAGCCACATTTGAAAGCAGGATACGATTGAGTTCCCACTTTGGAGTCAATGGCGTAGCTCCTGCTCACTACCCTGGTAAAAAAGAGCAAGCCCATCGTTTGTTTTAACCATATCTCATAGGTCAGTTCTTCTGGTGCCTAAATAATTTCTACTACTTTTCTCCGCCCCCATGCCGTGTGTTTAAATCTTTCTGGTTCCTTGAACAGGCAACAGGACTGTAGAGGCAGGGAATATTACTTGTCTCCTTCCTCCACAATATAACAACTTGCGGCACAGAGATAGAGATTTGTATTTGCTTTAATTCTGCTGCCATATTGCAGAGCAGGCAGGTGACTGATTTTGTTGCTTCTGTGTAGCCCTGTTTCCAGGTTCTCCCATTTCATTCACAACCTGCTCCAGGGACTTTTCCCTGGCTGTATGCAGTATACTGTACTGTTAGTCCTTTCTCCAGTGTGGCTGATTACCACGATCCCTCTGTCTGTAAATCAAAGCTCTCTCCTTCCTGTTTGGCTCCCTTCTCCTTCTGATTCAAGTGCAGATGATCATCGTCACACACGTATATATTACTGTTGTTATTAATTCATCTTCTTTGTCCCTTTCACGAACATCCAAGGACTTGACAGAACTTAGGAGCATTGTCCGCATCCCCTTGTACCAACCTCCAGCCACCTCTCTGGTGCGAGATGGGAGCCATTATAACTAGCTCAGCGGCATTACACCCCTTTATGGGCAGGAAGTGAAGAATACTATAGTCAATTAAAGCAACAGGGAAAATGTATGCAAGTGAAGTGTCATTGCCCATGTGGGAATTTCGCCAAGACACTGGACCTATCATTGCCACTCTGCAAAAAATGCTGTGATGGCTTTATTATCCCTTTATATTATATTAATAATAAATAAATAATATTTATTATTATATATCAAGGTTCAGGACCTTGATGATTTGGTATATAATGCCTAAGAGACTGTACTTCTCTGAACCAGCGAAGACTGTTCCCTCCCGAAGTGCCACCTTCCTTTCCTGTCCTAGCTGTGTTATTCCCAGGTCATCACTTTTTTAGGCACTGATCAAGTTTGATGCTGATTAGTTCTTAGTTAATAGCGCTAAAGAGAATCACAATATAAAGCAACTTGACTGAGAAGGGTAGCAAAGGAAGTCTCATCACAGGAGTGAAAACAGTGACACTCCCTGGCAGGGGATAAAGGTATTGAGGGGGAGGGGGGCAGGCTCGCTTTCAAAGGCTCTCTTTCTTTCCCTCCCTCTTTTCTTTCTTCTAGTGCAAGACATAACCTCCCTGCAGCCAGCCAGCTAGGACAGGATCCATCCACCTGAGTCTCCACATATTACAGAGCTTTCTTCACTGACACTTAGCCTTTCTTTAACACGGTTTTGATTCAATCCCCCCAGAGGTATTCAGTGACTCATTTCATTCTCAAGACCAGTGCTCTTCCTCTAGCTCCTTTGCAAGGAGTTAGGCTGACCTCTCTACCTGGCATGTGTGGTCAGAAGAGCTACCAGCTGTTTCTTGTTCACCAACACAGTCCAAATGTGTTTGGATGATTCTGACAAGGTAAGACCAAAGGGGGAACAAAAGGTCCAAACTACTAGGACACAGCAAACCCCGTGCTCTCAGCACCCGGCTGGAGAACACCGCGTATCACCCGTGGCCAACACTGAATCGCCCTTGATGGATTCCAGTAGCAATGAGGCACAAAGGGTGCAGCCACCTTGGCAGGTCTGTCCCTCAGCCCTGTCTCTCTCCTGCAAGCATGGGGGTCAGTATGCAGTGGGGGAGTGGGGTGGGGTTGGAAATAAATGTTTCTATCCTACCAACCACAAAGAGAACCTGCAGAAAAGCTAAAGCCACCCGTGGCTGGTTCTTGGGGGCATGGGGAGCAGTAACAGCAGGTGAGGGAGACGCCAGCAGTGTAGCTCCACTGAAGACGCGTTCCCGAGATGTCCTGAATTTTAGGTGACCTTGGGGTTATTCAAGCCCTGGGGAGAAAAGTGCCAGGCTCACCCCACAGCAAACTGTGCTAAGACGCCTAAGAGAGAATCTGGGATCAAGTCCATGAGATGAACCTGTTTTCCGGCGGGTGTGTGTGGGACGAGAGTGATCACCAGGGACCCTGGTTTTCTCTGATTTAAAAAAAATCCCCAATTTTCAGATTTAAAAAATAACCCCAAATCCAAATTTAAAATGAAACATTGTTATATATGTCTACATATTAGTGGTGTTTCATTTTAATCATGGAAAAATGTGGATTTGGGGTTACTTTTTTTAATCTGAAAATTGGGAATTTTTTTTTAAATCAGAGAGGAAGAGGATCCCTGGCGATCAGCTAGAAAGCCAGTTAGTGTGAAATCTTTGAGGGATTGGGAGAAAGTAAAAAAAGAGTTGGACTCCTGCTGCCCTCCAGTTGTAGAAGAATAATAATGTTGTACTGCACAATAGGCTGAGAATAAGAGTTTGCTATTGACTTTGTGTCTTTCTGTCTGGTCATCGACCGCTTTGATTGGCGTGGGTTAAATTAGGCTGCTGCACGGGTTGGGCCCTGATTTCTCAGCCCCAAAACCTGGTTTCTTTGCCAAAGGCTTGTGTTGCTATGCAAAAACCTCTCTGACACATTAAAGAGCAGGGCTGATGGGCTAAGAAGCCCAAGTCTTTCACTCCAGGGGTGTCTGTCTAAAGATTCAGTATGTGACCTCCTCATCTCACCCCCAACTTCAATTCCACGTCAGCTGGGGACAGACCTGGTGTGCTGTGCATACCCCTGGAGGGAGTTAAGGGAACAGCTGGAAGAGGCTTCCTAGCAAAAGGAAGGAAGGTAGTAGGGATGTGTCCCCAGCTAGTGCCCAAGGAGCAGGGAGAGACATCCTGACTCCCCACAGGACTCAAGTTGTTACCCCCACGAGGCAGCTCATGCACCATGTGGGGGTGGAACATGAGCAATGAGCGTCACACAGCGATGTCGGCAGGACCCCGTGACTAGTGCAGGTTCGGAGTCTGCAAGAGGGAGCTGAACGTAGAGACACTTAGGGGGAATCCCCGAAGTCTGCCAGAGACGCAGACAAAATGCAAAGCAGATTTGGGCAAAGCCACAGATGTTTGCATGGCTGGCTTATACATTTGTGTCTCAGTACTTTTGTGGAGGAAGTGTTCAAGTCATGAGAAAAAACAAGGCTTCTGGTCCAGTAAATTCCACTGGAATGACTGTTACTTGACCAGCTCTTAAAAGTTTGTTGGCTCTAAAGGAGCATTGATCCTCCCTTTCCACCTCTGTTCTCTGACTTCTTTGTTATTATTGTCTCATGAAAGCAGTTAAGTGGAGAGCTCTCCTTTTTGAAAGCACCCCTGAAAACCATTTGCAGTGGTCCCAGGGCTTTGGCTGACCATTTGCA
>NW_017728914.1:28766555-28771658 GCF_001723895.1 Crocodylus porosus
TTTGGCTGACCATTTGCAATGGTCCCAGGGCTTTGGCTGACCATTTGCAGTAGTCCCAGGGCTTTGGCTGACCATTTGCAGTGGTCCCAGGGCTTCCAGAGTGGAAGGGAAACATCTCTTTATCAGCACTTTAGACAACTGTTCATGTTACAGTTTAAAGATACTGCCATCTACGGATGGAAAGAAGCAGAAGCAGCCCACCGATGCTCCAAATTGGTGAGACAGCAGCAATGTAAAGAGGAAACTTGCTGGCTTGGAAACAATCCTTGTAATGATGGAAACATCCGAGTCAAGAGTTCGGAGCCGAAGTTTCTCCTGGTTTGGGCAGCTGGAGCCTGGGCTTTTGCCTGAGCCTGTTGTAAAGAGAGACTGCAGTGAGAACCTGATTCCCCTCTCACATAAAGCAAATAGGATAGGAAGACGTTACTGGATCCTGTCGAAACAAATGTTGTCCAGACTTTCTGCACAGGACAAAGCAAGTCTGAGAGAGACTCTGAGAAAGGTTTTTAGGTGGAGCCAACAAACCTGCCTGGTCTTGTTTGCTGCTTCTGTGCCATGTCTTTCTATGAACACCGTTCTGGCTCTCTTTCTTTACTTGAGCACCGGGGAAGATTTTTGCTGGGATAAAGCTCTTTGTTGTCAGGTTTGTTTTCAAGAACTTGGGCGGGTTATGACCCGTCTGCCCACGATCTTCTGTTTCAGTTCATTGCAACTGATTAAAAAGCCAGAGCATGCAGGCCTATTCCGAGGGGATTCAAATTAAACCTTTTTCTCTGTATGGTGTTTGACGTCAAATAACACTGTTCCAGGATCTGTCATTTCCCAAGGAAAATGATATTTGCAGAAGGCTATTTCCTACTGTGCCCTCTTCATTTTAGAAACCTGCCTTCTTCTGGTGCCTTGGAGGTTGAGCTCAAGGTAATTTTTCACCATCTGAGCTCCCAGCCTTGGAGGACAGCTGACATGTCAGGATATGTGGCATGGGGTGTTATAGAGGCTGTCTGTTCTTCTTTTATCTCATATGCCTGTGAGGACATGCTAGATAGAAGGTGTTGTTGAACTCTGCAGTCGTTAAAATGGCAATATTTAGGAATAAAGGATTCAAAGAGAAAATTTAAAAGGGTGATGGCCCTCTGTTGCCGATCTGGATTCTTTTTTGGGGGATGGTGGTGTGTTTTGAATAAGTCTGATTATTTAATCTGACCAATTCCTCGGCTCATTCATTTTTGCTGACAGGCCGTAGCTGTCCCTCTCTTAAAGGCATTCATCCCTTGAGCGTTAGCTCATGTTTTGCGCTTAGGTGTCACACTGGTGATCATGGTGCAGAGAAAGCTGGTGGAACATGCAAGATTCACATCCACAGGCCGTATGAGCTTCAGAGGCTGCTAAGCTGGGCGTATGCAGGTACTCCTTAGGGTCCTTGGAACAAGAAAGAACAGACCTCTATTGCTGGCACGCTACCTAATGTTTTATAGTAGTACATCTAGTGCAAAGTTTAACTTAGGAGGGGGGCTATTATAGCCCATGTGTTTATCTGAATAGAGTAGTTATGGTAAAGGAAGAAGATGGGTAGTATGTGCTGTGGCATTGCAAAGCAGCAGGTTACATCTGTCATACAACTATTTTAGTGCTGTGTACCCTATAGACAGATCTTCCATGAGTGGGTGTTCACAGGGGTTAGGTCACCCTAAAAATGGCATGCCTGATCTAAAGTTAGTTCCTGTCAGACGTGAACTAACTTTATCTGAGCCTGTGGTTAACCCACCCTCGTGAGAGTTAGCCCAATTTAACAAATGCTTGCGTATGTTCACAGCACAGCCCCGGGGCTGAGGGAAAGCCCAGCCACTCTCCACGGCCCTGATGCTGTGCCCTTTCCCCTCCCACCCTGACTGGGTTATTTTTATTCCCCCACGTTCCCCTCGGGCTGGGCAACTCTGCCACCCCCTCCCAGACCTGCCAAGCCCTCCATCCCCAACACTTCCTTGCCTCTGGCTCCCAGTGCCTCTTCCTGGCAGGTGACACGTGCTTGAGTACGGTGATCCTGACTCAGGGATCACCCGAGCACCAGGTGCCCTAAAAACACCAGACGTGAACCAGATCCCGCAAGTGCTTGTTTGCAGCCGGACTAGTAAAAAGCAGAGGCCAATTCTGGTCTACCCTGAAGCACTCGATTCCTTCATGTGACTTATCCATGTTTGCACTTATTTTTATTTCAGCTCTGCAGTGACTGACCTGCATTGATCATTCTGTTTATGCCCATAATCTCCCTCTTACCAACAACGTTAACACAAAATGGCTATTACTGAGAACCTCTCTGCTGTTTAATATGAATACCAGATCTATAGGGAGAGGCAGATAGCTGTCTATTACCACTGAAATAGCTGGAATTATCCAGTTTCCAGAAATGAGACTTCCTCTGGGTAGAAGAATCAATTGTTTGGTGTTAGTAAATGCCCAATTTCACTGCATTTATGTTTTTTACAATCCAAATTGTCCAGCTTGTTTAAACCATTAACTGGAGTCACAAAAGCCTTTTATTACATTTCAAGTCTCCCATTGAAATAAATGCTCTGGAAGGAGTTTGTTCTGCACTGTCTTTTGCAGCTGAGCATTCCTCTGCACTATGGGTAATGGTTCGGCAGAGCGACACCAATGCAATATTAGCCCCATGCACTGGGAAGATAATGCCATTATTGGTACCTGAGAGACTTCCACCGCATAGCTAAAAAGTGCTTTAGCGCTTCAAGGTGAAAATGGGGGGCCTAATATAGTGGTTGGAGTGGAAGCCTCAGTTTGCGTGTGCGCCCTGGCTCGCCTCATACAGTTGTGCTATTGAAAACACTAATATAACAAAAAAACACCCCCAAACCTGAGGGGTGAATCTGCAGCATGGAAAGGTCCAGTCCTACAAGATGCCCCAAATGCAGTGATATGAATGGCATGCAAGGTTCTTTGGGTAGGTGTGATATCTTTTATTAGACCAAATCAGTAGTTGGAAAAAAAGGTCTATGCAAGCTTCGGGGCGCAATTACAGTGTAGGGTGCCTAGCACCTCTCAGGAGTGGTTGGTAGATGTATAACACCGGCATGTAGGTTCCCATTGGTACAGAGTGACCTGTGCCCCAACCCCTCCAGTCTTCCTCCTTCAGATTGCCTAGGGAAGACCATTGGGGTGCTGTGTAGAGAGCTTGCTGTAGGCTCAGGCAACATGCCTGGCACAAAAAACTTTTGACCCAGGCTTTGTAGCACTCTGTGCAGACACTGAAATGGTCTGTGCACCCCGTGAGACCGTAACTCTGATCAGATGTTAGAGGAAGGAAAGCAAATGAGCGCATTACATGGAAATACAGTGGGAGGGAGAGAAGGGACTTTATAAAGATTGTAAATGAGGATGGTTTGGGTCACATTCTCTAGACGCTTACTAGGGCACAAACTCCTGAATTTCTCTTCCATTAAGTGGTCTATCGATGATGTAAAACTTCACACAAGGTTTGTTTTTATGTCTTCTGCTTTTTCTGTACTTTTCCCCCTTGAATTTCTCTTCGTTAGACATGATAGAAAGGCCTTTGAAATGAGGCTCTGGGTGGAATTTGTGCCAGTCAGTCACATTGGTGACAGATAGTTGTCTAGCTCTGCAAAATTTAGTGGACAAGAATGGTCCTGAGTAGCTTTGGAAAAGCTTGTACTTCTTTTTGGAGTGGGGGGAATTTGGATTTCAAATAATTATGCCCTTGCTCTTCTTAACTAAGAGTTAATGTGCCAGCTGTTGCCAAGGGATAAAAACCTTCACCAGCAGCTATGGCTTTCTCTAACTACATATCACACAATATATAATTTGATGTTTACCTGCTGCTCCTCACCTATTTTTCAACCCCAAACTGGGTACTTAAAACTTTAGAAAATTTGTCTATCCAAAAATGAACTATGAAGTAGTCGGGGTAGCTGACGTGAACATGGCATATTTGGCCCCGATTCGGGAAAATGAGGGAACAAACTCATCCCCCCAGTAATGCAAACACTTTTCTTCCCCCAGATATAGTCTACTATGGCCATAACCCACAGATTACAACACCCCCAACCTTACTTCCAGCCTCTCTGAGAAAAAACCTTCTGTCCTTTACCACTTCTTTAACAACCCGCTTTCCAACAACACGCAATGCCAGCAAAGGGTGAAGTGGAAGTGTGTGGCGGGGCTGAGGTCATCATTATCAGGTGTGGGCTTTTGCACGTGCTGGCACAGGGCTGCACTTCTGGCGTCCTCACTTCGGCAGGTGTGCCATGTGCATGGTGATGTTAACTGCTTCACGACAAAGCTTTTGAAAAGTAGCCCTGTATTTACTAGTTTTCAGCTATGAAGCTGAGATGGCTCTTCTAGGCCTGACGCACAGGATTCCCTGCACAAATAATACAATTTCCCTCTAGATTTTTACTTTCTGCCTCCTTTCTTGGGCATTTTTTCTTCCCTAGTTCTTGGGATAATACATTTCTATATTCCTTCCTATTCTGAGCACTTGATCTTCTTGACAAATGAGACAGACTTGCCTGCCTCCCACAGCAGGCTGCTGGCTGGTACAAGCCAGCTACGTGATGCACTAATGGCTGTTTTTTCTCCTCAGACAGCAATAGGCTTTGTCTTAACCTACTCCCGGTGACAATGAGGAGCAAAATTCACTGTTGGTGAAAGTGGGCACAAGTACATGGAAACCAAAGTGGTATTAATCAAACTCAGCAGTGAACCTAGCTTAGTTATGTCAAGAGGAAGGAAGCATTAGTGACACAAATGCTTATTTCTTCCAGATTTTATTTTATTTTTTTACTTTTAAGATGCAGCAAAATTGCTCAAACTTTTCTTTGCAGAATAGTCCTGGATCTCAGTTGTGGAGCTACACCAACAAAAAAATCCAGTAGAAAAATATCAAAGTAACACTGAGTCAATATTCTAAGTTTATTCCTTATGCTGACAAGATTTGTATAGTTAATAGGGGTGCACCAACAGAGATTTTGGGGGCTGATACCGATAGCTGATTTTTAAGGAGGCATATCAGACAATACCGATCCGATGTACAGCTGCATACAGCTGATAGGTCTGTTGTGGTGAAAGGGG
>NW_017728914.1:28772248-28798938 GCF_001723895.1 Crocodylus porosus
CCACCCCTTCCATCACAATGGACTTGCCAGCTGCACGCAGCTCTCCCAGCTGCCAGGCTGTGCTCCTCACCGCCTATGTGCTGCGCTGTGCTGCGGCTGCACGCACATGTGGGCATTTATTGGCCAAATTATCAGCCACCTCAGACCAATTTCCGATGTACTTAATTTTCTTTATATCTGTGCTGATCTGATATCGGACCATTGTATTGGTGCACCTCTAGTAATTAATTACATCTGTGTCAGGATCAAGACTGAGGAAAAACTGTTAAGATGACTCAAATGGTCTTTTTCTAAACCCACTGCTGTCACTCCCCACGTCCTGTGTTCTAGAAAAATTCCTTGTCCACCAATTTTCAAGAGATGCACTCGTAGGGATAGCAGATGTAAACACTGATATAAAACCAGAGGATGATTTTAGGGTGGGTCACTAGAGCAGTTTGTTTTTACCCAGGAAAAGCAATGTGACAGTATGAGGACAACCCACTTCTCTTTCCAGGGCTCCTCAATTCCAGTGCTAGATTTGCTGTCACAGAATCATAGAAAACGAGGGTGTGAAGGGAGCTCAGGAGGTCACATCTAGTCCAATCCCCTGTTCAAAGCAGGACCATCCCCAACTAGATCGTCCCAGGCAAGGCTGTGTCTAGCTGTGTCTTAAAAACCTCCAGGGATGGAGAATCCACCACCGCTCTGGGTGACCTGGTCCAGTGCTTCACTATCCTCCCCATGAGTGAGTTTTTTCTAACCTAAACTTCTCTGGCTGCAACTCATTGCTCCTTGTTCTGTTATCTGCCACCACTGAGAACAGTCCAGCTCTGTCACCATTTAATAAAACAGATATATTGTCAAAACAGCTACTGAATTACACACACACACACACACTCTCCCTCTCTGTCTTAACAGGTAAACCATATCATGAAAATGGTTTTAGTTTTTTCAAGGTCAAATACAGCAAGTTAGATAAAAGAAGTACTGTATAAAAATAAAATGTTAAAAAGAACACAAGGCTTCCTCTGTAAGGTGCTCTGAGGCCTGCAGAAGGAAAAGGTCTAGTTAAAAAAATTAGATTCATTTTACCATCTTGAATTTTCCCTGAGCCCAAGGAAGGGCATGTGTGCCCAAAAGCTTGCAGAAAAAGATTTTTTTTTTTTTTGGCGATTTCTTAGTTGGTCCAAGAAAAGGTATCATCTCTGAACCAAGAGTTTTGCATTAGTTAAAAACTGAGTATTATTAAAAGAAGTCAAATGGCCCTCTCTGTGACCTGATGCAATGTGCAGTAGCTTTACCCTAAAGTTTTCAGGACACTATAGGTCAGTTCTCTTGAAAGTAAACAGCTCCTTTCAACAACTCCAGCAGGGTCAGATGAACCTTTCATGGCTGAGGTCTGAAGGGCAGTCTAGTAGCTGACACAGGTTGGGCAAGGACTTCAGGAACAACTCTGGAGCTAATTTTGGACTCTCGTGTTGATGGAGACATAAATAGAAATGGTGTTGTGGTCACATGCATAAGGATCTGTTACACATTCTTTGCATCATAGCAGCGGGCAAGCAACTCACAGCAACCCAGGGAACTTCAGTTAAGCAGATTTGTACAAGTTTTCTTTCAAAGCAGTAGGTGTGATCAATGTGTGTAAACACTGTGCTTTATCCTCTATTGATTCCCCTTGGCTCTGTTTGTCAACAGACACGGAAATACAGGTAGGGCTTCCTCCTTGCTGATTACCTGTTACAAGAGCAGAAGGCAGGATAGAGATGCCCCTTCCTAAATACCCTAAAAAAAGTCAAATAATTTGTTCTCTGGGAAGTGAGCACTCTCCAGCTATGGCTCAGAAAATGAAGGGCATGCTGGAAGAGGTGGCTGGGAATGTCTAATCTGGTGGAGAAAAAAGTAAAAGCTGAATTGAGGTCCAAGGGGAAATTTCCCTCCCAGAAAAGACTGCAGATATGGCCGGTGGTTTTGTGTGCTTTGGGAAGTCCCACTGGAAAGCCAGTGAGGACCAGAAGCCCTGAAGGCTGAGACGCCTCGGATCCAAGCATCCGCACATGATTAACAGAGATGATTAAAAGGGACATTTTTGTGGCGGCCGGGCATTTTTTTCCTTAAATAATTTGCCTTTTTATGGAAACGCTGACAATTTCCTCACCTGTTGAACATATATCTGCCACTGATAAAGTGGCATGAGAAAACAAGCCACGTGATTAGTACAACTTCCCTTTGTTGGCTAGATGCTGTTCCTCTTGCTGCACCTAAAAGTCTCTGGTTGCTGCTTTTGCAGCAGCTATTCATTTGAGTCTTTCCCATGATACTTCCTACAATCATTTATTGGCTGATATACCAAAGCTCTTTATTTTCCACGCTGCAAATCCCATTTTTCATTTTAAGCCTCAGGGCCCTTACTTCACAAGGGCTTTCAGTGAGCAACATCCCTTGATAACAGCGTGCCTTGGCATTTATTATTCTCTGAAGGTCTCGATTTCAAATGTGTCAATCGCAAAGCAAAGACCGGAGAAGACAAGTGACACATTATGTTAGCACAGGGGTTTTTCCCATCTGGAATTCAGGCTCAACCCTCCATGTCTGAGCAGCAAGAAACTTCCAAGGGTTTAAAATCTGGTTTCAAGTTTTACAGCTTGTCTACATGCCTACTGACAAGTCAGTTAAATAAGGCGATCTCAGTTGTGTCCTTGGGGAACACCAGTCAACACAGGACACCAGAACATTTCTGAAATAGGGTAAAATTTGGCACTATTGCTAAGATGGCATGGAGCAATTGTAGGGTTTCAAGGTAACACTGAAATGTGCCGTCGTAGGAGATAAGAGAGCAGGGTGTCCGCTTGTAACAGTTCCTGACTCTGGTAGGTTTGGCTTTGGCAATTTTCCCTCTTTTTATTTTTCAGAGGCACTGGTATTTTGAAATACCAATCCCAAGAGCATCCCCTCAGCAGATCAAGTCAGTAAGGCTCGGAGGGTTTTGCGTGCAGGTACTATTTTCCCTTTCCCAGTGATAATAGGAGATGGATCAATCCAATGCACTTTTCCTTTCTCTTGATTCCATGACTGTCCCAGCCAGTAGCCTCCACTGTGAAACTTTGTCAAATGTTTTCTGAAGATCGCTGTGCAACAGTCAATAGTGACTTTGCTAGTTCTGGGAGTGATCTCTGAAAAGATCCCATATTACCAAGGCATGACCTCCTGTCCAGCATATTCATTACTTCAGGGCCATGCTATTCAATGTATGCCAAGCACTACATTTTCAATGCAATTGGCTGCCTTAGGCTTGCTGAAAAGCAGCCTCCATTCGCAATGGCAACCGCACACATTCCAAAATGTTAACTGTGCCCATCGTCTTGCCCTGAGGTACAAGGAGGTTTTAAGTTTCAGGTCCTTGCACTCCACACCCCCGTCCCCTGGTTCTGCAACCCCCTAGCAAGTTCCAATCTGTTTACTTCTCAATCAGTTGCTTGCCCCAGCATTTCCCTTGTTAACATGGTGACCACATTCACTTTTGGGCATCTGTCCTCTCCTAGAATGAAAGCATTGCGTTGTATTGATATAAAAATGCAAGGCCAGACAGTGGCTCTGAAATTACTAACAGTTCACATGTGCACACATGTCCCTAGCTGCTGACAGAGACCCGTTTACTCTTCCACTACCACAAAGGTTACTGCTATTGTTAAATTAGTTCTAGGATTAAAGCAACATTTTGTGGGGGATCCAAAAAAGCCATGATTGACAGCTGGAAAACTACAATGACAACAGATATTTGTGTCCAAAAACTGTTATTTTTTAAAAGATGTATTAGTTGTTTTAGGTGTTACACCTACTTTCTTTACCCATTTTCCTGGCATGCTTTTTTGGTCTCCTTTCTACTATTTAAGTTTTACAATAATACTGCCAGCTGCGAATGAGCATAAATATTTAGACAACCGCACACACTATGATGGGTACATAAGGAAGAAGTAGAAGCAGCTCAAAAATGCAGAGATGTTTGAATGCAAATTTGACTCATACTTTGTTGAAAAGTTGTTCCCAAGACTCAGAAGAAAGGGATCCAGACCAGGTGAGATACAGCTATCTTTCGAGTGTCTGCAGTAAGTAAGTGCACAGGAGCAGGGGGAAGGAATTCCAGCTGATACTCATTCTGCCACTGTTTGCCCAGGGACTTTGGATATGACAAAACCTTTTTGGGCCTCAGTTTCCAGATCCTGGAATGAAATGTAATAAGTGCTTCAAAGTTCTGTTAAAACAAACGACTTCCTTATTATGATTGGGCATTAGTCATAATGAGTGTTGTCTTGAATCAGTTTGGAGTAATTTTTACACATGGGCGGCTATTTTGATACATCTCCTGGTAAGCCGAGGAGCTTCCAGCTTCTGCTGTGAAAAGAGTGACTATTAAAAGTTAATATGAAGCAGCATGTGTTGATGGTTTGATAAGCAGCTCCATGTTATAGTGGGTAGGTCAATCCACTTCCCCATAACAGCACGGCAGGTCAAATGTGAAAAAAATTCATAAGTGAAAAAGAGTTCAGCAATTTCAGCCTGAACCAGGTCGATACAAGCAGTTCTGAACCACTGGCACTACTACTACAGATCAAATGTTACTGAGGCTGAAGTTCAGATGGACTGAATCAGCAAAATTCAAAGCAAGCACAGACAGTTTTTGGGGACAGGATGCAAAGGTCCAGCTGACATCTCACCAGTTTCGCAAGGCCCAAGATTCATGTGAACATTTTGCAACTACGAAAACCATTCATGATTTCTAAGTACTCACAAGTTTTCTCAGTTTGGGATTTGCTGTCACGCATATATCAATAGGAAACCTAAGTTCTGTAGAGTGGCTGACTGTTCCCATATAAACAGTGTCTAATATACTAAATGAAAAATCCAAACCTATAACAAAAAGATTTATAAAGCCAGCATCTTATTTTTTCATTCTTCAGTAACAAGTCATTCAGGAAGAAATTGTAACATGTAGAACTGCATCTCTTCAAAGTTCAGATCAGAATTTTATTTTGCTATTCCTGACATTTAAATTTAAAGCATGTGATGGGAAAACAGAACAGTAACAAAAAAATACTACATTAACTGTTTAGGAACATTTTCATCTGTAACGATTCTTCTGCAGAAATACAGAAACTGAAAGTCCATTATATAAATTATGTTTTTACACATGTACAGCACTCACAATTGCAGAACAGAAAATGTTCAATTCCACACCAAGATACTAGGGCAAAAAGTGGTTTATCTAAGTGCAAATATGTTAGCAAGGAGTTATGTCTTCCCACTGTGAGCCAGTGGCTTTTGCTGTTTCTTACTATTTATGCTAAATCTGAGCAGGAGTCAGTTTGTGGAAAAATGGGAATTTGGATGGCAGCATCCAATTCTTTTAAGGTATAGTAAGAAGAAAACAGAGTATTTCCTGCTACAAGCATATTTGCAAATTGACTTTGCTTAAAACTTGACAAGCACCTTTCATTTTGCTGAGCTGGCTCAGGACATAAATAAGTTGATGTAAAATCTCTTATGTTAATCTCTGATTATTAAAATACAATATGGCATACATATATATATATATATATATATATATATATATCTATATATCTATCTATCTCAGTAAAATTCACATACGTGCAGGTATCATATTCCAATGGATGCCATATATCATCTTTGGCACGTCACGGAGAATACCTGAATAGCACTGGAGAATGTACTTTAGGGATTGTTCCAGTGCCGGCAGGAGGGTGCAAAAGATGGACTTAACAGAATTCCAGAAGTGGGAGAAGTGAAAGACTTAGTCTTCATGCTAAACATCATTCAGCGGACCAGGAAAGGGGTGCAATTATGCCTCACATCTTGGGAAGATACAGTACACCCCAAACCCAAAGGTTATACTCTAGCCAAGAAAAATACATCTTATACAGTTCACAAATGAAAATATATTAAGGAATTGCAACATACAGGCCACATCCTCAGCAGCAGTCACTGAAACACATGGAGTTTGTGTTCACGTACCTTAATAAACTATTGTGATATAAAAATAGATTGGAGACGCTTCATAAACACAGTATGGTCATTGATTAGTTTTGTTTTTCTTCTCACATTCTACCTTACTGGGATGTTAAAATTGAAGGCCAAAGAACTGGACGCTCATGAGTGTCTCTCTAGGTACCATATCCAAACACGACGGTGGTGACCACGGTCTTTGACAGATCTCTTCTCTTTGAGGCATACAGAATTCCTGAGTACAAGACTGAAAACTTTCACAGAAGCTGGGACTAGTCACTGGAAATCTTACCCCTAAAAGTAACAGTGACCATAAGCTAGCTTTATTAGGAACTAGCAACTTCCAGAAATCATTTAAAAATGTAGTTCATTGACTTATCTTCCTCCCGGTAATTTCTTCACGCACACAAACCAGATTCACATTCAATCAAAAACAAATAAGCCCTTGTTAATTAACACAGACTTCTCTCCTATAGGCTAGAAGAAAGCCTATTTCTAAAATGTAAATGTCTGAGTGGTGCCTGGATAGTGCAATGATAGGGACCATGCAATATCTCCAGGAGGACAGATAAAAGATCTGAATTCCTTCCATATCTTTATCACAACCACATTTACAGCTAGCATCTTACAGCATGAAACATGAAATCTGCATATCCTCAAAACGCTAAGCATTACTCTTAATGTGTATGTTTATAGCATTACCACCTCCATTTTGACATTGCGTACTACTGTCCTCTTTTCTTTGCTGCCAAGGTCATTCACTTTGGCTTGAAACAGAAGCTGAAGGGCACACAAACTGTTTCAATACCCACCTAATGGATCAGCCAGCAGAGGTGACCTGCAAGCATGTCCTACTATGATGTGAGGGAAACAGATCCTCTCTAGTTCCAGCTTCACTTCCATTAGCATAGACATCCCAAGACTCCCATTTCAGCAGTGTGCCATGACTGCAAGAATTATCTTTAATATTTACACTATCTGTTGATTTAGCTGTTCTTAGCCTAAGAGCTGTCATCGGAAAAGTCTGAAAAAGGCATGTCTTCAAATTATAACCATGGTAGATAGATAGCAAAGACTTTCATAATGTCCCCACACTAATACGAGACCATTTCTTAGCTAAAGGCTTGGTTTATGTAACCCCAACTCACTGTTTTGCAGTAGATTATTAGCTTAAATTTATATTATGTGGCCATAATGACAGCCAAACATTGGTGACTTCCATCAGCTATCTGCTACGTTCACTTGTTACTGAGACCTCACCATGTACAAACTAAGGATCTTCATAATAGCAAATGTTCAGTTACAGATGTTATTTGCAAAGTTTTAAGTTACTGTCATTATTTAGATGCAAATTCCGGACCATGGAGACTTGATTACCAATGCTTGATCTTTCACTCTCAGAACGGGGCAAATAGTAGGTCCCATCTACATACTCTAGACCTTTGAGCCCTATATCCAAAAGGAAGACCAAACAGAACAAGAAAAGAAGAAAGAGGCATTCCGGATACAGCAACCACCAAGGTTCTACCGTGAATCACAGCTTTTAGATACATTTTGGACAAGACCTATTAATCATTAGTACAGCAATCCAATTTTTGCAAATAAGCTTTAAACACTAAGAACTGTGCATCTGTCCTCTCACGGGCAAAAACCTCCAGTGACCAACACCACCACAAAGATGACTGGCTCCAAGTCTGAAGTCTACACTTCAGCCCTTTTCCCACCTACCTAAAATAACATCCCCACCATCCTAAAGCATACAGAAAACCAAACCATAATTCCCAAGTGAGTATCAACAAATAGCAACAAGTTGATATGCAAGTGCTCCAACACTTCCATCTTAGAAAAGATTCTCCTTCCTTCCTAGTGCATGCAGAAGAAAGGGAGAAGAACTGTTATACAGGTCTGTTCACAAATATTAGTGATATCAAAACTTTACCCAAGGAATAAACCAACATAGCTTCCAAGACATACCAAACTGTTTGCCTACATGGCAACACTGTACAAGATAACACACATCATCACAATGAAGGCTAATGCTGAACATGAAAATTAAAATCAAGGCTAAACTGTCACCCAGCTGGGTGTGGGGATGACAGAAGTTTCCAAAAAAACCACCAGCAAAAACCGTTTTAGTAACTGATCATCATTCAGAAGCAACTACTCTAGCAAACCCAAAGCCTATTTAACTTAGAACAGAAGATTTCATGCAGTATTGTCTTCTGTTTCTTCAGAGAAACTTTAAATTCTTGTGCCAATTAAAGGTTCATTTAATTCAGAAAACTCAAGAAAACAGGAGCACTTTTGCAATTAGCACAAGAACTGTATTGGCACTAGTTGATTAATTTGTGTCTTTAATTACAGATTAGTGGTTAAGGGAAACAGAATTAGATTCTTCCTCTATTGACGGAAAATTCTAACATAAATGCAATTAAGTAGTGTGAAAACTTATGATTATCTAATGTACACTCAAGCTACCTTGAGGCCTTCTAAGCTTTAGAAAGGTAATTCATATATTCAGAACTTCAGACGGCCTCACTGGTTAAGACACATTAAAATGAAACATATCGCATTAAAGATGCCAGAATTGATTTAGATTTATTGCATGACGTTGCATAAGAAAGTATATTATTGAAAACTGTAAGGCATCATGCAATTATCAATAAGCTAATTATTTATTGTTCCTTGAGAGGTGGTTATATATTCTAAGTTCTATAAAACCAGTTTCAAAAAAGTACATAAAAAAAATTAACATGATAAGCATTAAATATTTTCCACATCTGTAGATTTTAGCTGTTAAAAAGTGCATTCAAACATACTATACTGGAAAGTCACTTTCAAAAAATGGTACTTGAAGACAACTGTCATGTTATAAGCTGCAAACGAACATTGTTTTATGGGATTAGAAAGCCAACATGTAATATTTAAATTTACAAACTTGTTTGAAATCAGTTTTCAATACACACACTTACAATTTAGCAGTTGATATAATAATCTAAAAACATATGCTTTTATAACCAAACATAGTCTAGTGAGTTTAAGTTATGTACACTGAGTGATCAAATAAGGAACAGACTTAATATTCAGACTTGGGACAGAATGTACAAATGGGAGTTTGGCATTAATCAATGTACTGTGCCATCCAGCGGAATCCTTCTCCATAGCCTTGTCTCTTTAGCACGCTGCACATAAAGACTTCTAGAGGTCTAGTGTTCAATTCTTTCAATGGTACATTGCCCTGGAAATGAAAGAGATCAGTATTTCCAGCTGTAAAATCATAAACATGTTGAAAAACAAACCGAAGTGGAATGTTATCATCTACTTTGTTTTATAGGCTACAACTTCAGAAAATAAATGCCCCTACAGCTTCTTCAGGTTACTGGGAACTAAAGGCACAGACAGAAGTGCAGCTCCCCATGTAACTCGCAGCACTTTACAGGAAGCACTATGACTTACAGCTATCCCCTGGGCCCAACAGATGTTCGCTGTTGGGTTCTGGGGGTTGGGGGAGTGGCTGCAAGGCTGCAGCCATTCTCCTCTAGCCCTGCCCTTACACCCTCCCAGGTCTTCAGTATAATCAGTATAACCCCATACCATTTGCGAGAAGCCAGCAGTGGTGGTTCTTCTGTGGAATAGATTAAATTTAATATGGCCAGTCTAGAGAAACAGTTTTTATAAGCATGAGGGAATTTGGAAAAACTTGTTTCTAATCCCCTACAACTGAATGTCTATAATAAAGTGAGTGTGCGGTATTTACATTTAATTAAAAGTACAGATTTCAAAGAGCAAAAGGTTTCAGATGTAAGCCCCAGATTACTGATACAGACACTTGGAAGAACTTTTCTTTCATTAACTACCAACGGTGATTTCCATATCAGTGTAATGGGTTTTAGTATCCTGTTTCTAATCCTTAGACCAGTGATACTCAACCAGGGTGCTGTGAGATCCTTGTAAGGGTGCCACTCAAATATTAGCAAGTTTAGGTGTGCAAACACTTACACACGATTCACAAGGTAAACCCAGAGATTTCAAACAGGAACCCAGCCCATCAAAATATTCTGACCTGTTGTGAGAGCAAGTTACCCTCATCTTTCTGAGTCTTTGCAACAGAACTGCTCTATAGTTTTCCATAGTCAACAGGCAAGTAAAAGCTAAGAGCTGGCATTTTCCAAAGGATGCCTTGAGACTAACAACACTATGAACTATCTTGTAAAGTACAAAGTATTTTGCTCTGAACAAAGATACCCTGAATCTTGTTAACCCAAAATGTGGAGACTTTATACATTAAACAATAGTTCCTATTAGACAGCTCCTTTGCGAAGCTGGGGGGAAGGGGTAAAAAGATCTTTAGACTAGATTACAGGGAATATACAGGCTCTCCAACAAGAATAGGAACATTACCTTTCCTGTTGTTTGGCCATACAAGCCAAACATCTCTCGTAACCTCTCTTCGCTGATGGCTTCAGGTCTGTCAATTTTGTTACCAAGAATTAGGATAGGCACATTAGCAACAGTTTCATCTGTCATTAATGACTATGAAGAGAAGAGAAGAGAGAGACATGCAATAAGGATGCACAGAATAAACACAGTTTATTTTATGAGTGCAAATAGTAACCCTGATTTCAGAAGCAATGCAAGATACTTGGTACTAAACACCTAGAGTGAATCCTTGCCCTGGGAACCAGATTTCACCTCTGAATTACAAAACTCTTGCTCACTGTAGTGACTGGGAAAGCAGTCACAATTCCTCAACAAAATGTGCATTGGGGGAAAAAGCAACATAATCTAGTCACAATATACAACACGCCTCCATTTTTAAAGCGGTGCTGGTGTCATTGGCAGAGAAAAATACCTGCCTCAATATAAACAGCATATATAATTAACAAGAGAAGAAGGGGAGTTAGCTGTAGCACAGATAGAGAACAGTAAAAAGTAACTACTGATTTAGATCAAACCTCTGGAAAACCTCCATAAAAACAGGAGGACAAGGGAACAGGCTGGCCAGGGAAGTTTCCAAATCTCCTTTGATGGAGATTTTCAAGCAGAGGATGGAAAGGCATCTGCCTGAGGCAGTCTGGGAACAGCAACTTCCAGATCTGTGCAGGTCTTAAGCCAAGATGACTCTTGGGTTCCCTTGCAGCCATGCAATTCAAGTCAGTGGTCAGCAACCGTTTCAGGTTGCAGACTAGAGTGAGCCAATTTGGATCAGAGGAAGGTGGCATGTGGGCCGGCACTAGGACCCAACTGCCATCGTGTCTCTGTGGCAGCATGGGGAGAGCAACAGCCACCAAACCTGCATGCCGCTGGCGGTCCAAATCCACTGGGCTGATTGAACAGGTTCATAGGTTGTAGGTTGCTTCCCCCTTTTCTAACTGGTCTGTTGAGCAGCATATGGAGAAAAACCCCCTTTGGTGGACATCAGGTCTGGGTGTCACCTACTCTCCACTTCCCAAGAACTGGGAATAGCAGCTCACTATTTCTAAACCCATTTGTTTAACTTACATCAAGTTCTTCTTTTGATTCAGCCAATCTTTCAAGATCGGCACAGTCCACAAGAAACACAATACCATTGATGGCAGGCAGATAATTTTTCCATACTCTGCGAGCTAACGAAAAACAGGTATAAATTAAGAGCAACTACAAATTAACAAATTAATTCAAAGCAATGCACAGGGCTTCACTAAACCGTAATAACTCCAGAGGGGCCACTAGTTTCATCTATATCAAGTTTAAAATCAGTCATTCCAATTTTACACAGCTTAAAATAACGGAACACTGCTTTTTTTAAGCAGGAAAAAAGCTTTTCATACCTGTAAGTGGAGGTCGAAAAGCCCATACTACAGTGTTTTTATGTTTAGCATTCAAATAACTTGTGGCCTCTCTTAAAGTGATGCCTAAAATAATTTAAAAAATGAAAATATAACTTGAAGACAAGTGATTCAATGGCAACTCCAGAAAAAGGAAGCAATGGAACGTGTAAGTTGATATCCTTTCAAAACATTACATCGCTTTTCTGGAAACCTCAGATTGTCCTCGGAAAGGTGTGTTTGACCCTCAGACAGCCATACATGGATGCTGGAGAATTTGAAATCCTTGATAAGCAGTATTGTATCTTTGGTCCAATATGATGGTAGTAGACCTGGACGTTTTTACTACTGCCCTAGCTAAATTGCACATGTGTACAATGCAGAGGAGCTGATCTTGTTTTTCAGAGACTAACATTACACCAGACAAAAGTTTAAAACATGAAGTCTAATGGTGAATAACAGACTGGTTCACATTTACTACTAATTATCTTAAGGAACCTCATCTAGAACTTGGCTGTCTGGCAGTTCCCCCCTATTGTATGTTGGGGTGTAATATTCAGTAGATAGAAGAAGACCAGAAGTTTCTAAAATGGCATAAAAAACCCTTGGAAAACATTCCTCGTAGCATGGGCATGTTCTCGATCTGAGGCAAATTAAGGTTAATACTCTATTACTTTATTGTAACTGAGGCAAATAGTCACATGGGGGGGGAACCTACTGACAACTCTTACCTTGAGCATGTCCACCCAGATCAAAAGTAGTAAAAGTCATACCAGCAATCGTCAGCTCTTCTGCAGCTAAAATACACAAAACTGTTATGTTCTTTGTTTCTGAACAACGTACAACCCAGCAGAATACTTTAGCAACCTTCTGGGAACAGATTTTACTCTCTCAACTGATTAAAACAATTGTACCATGTTATCCAATAAGTAAACCAGAACAAAGTGATATTGAGAGAGAGAGCCAAGACAAATATAATGCTTATATAACCAACTCAATATTATCAAGCTTTAAAGAACAATACAAAAGGTTTGCAAGGTCTGGCAAAATAAAACCAAACATTTTTTCCTGCATTGTATATCCTTACATTAACATTCCCCAAACAGTTTTGACATCTGGTTTTTCTTCAAGTTGTGATTTTATGTTGGGCTGCCCCAGGTAGCCTCCTTGGGCCAGCCAAAATTGCATGATGGCGTGTAATAAGGGTCTGATCTAAAGGCTGCTGAAGTTTACGGGAAACCTTCTATCATCTTTAGTTGGCTTTTGATCAGGTGCAAAATAAATGGGAAATGGCTCAGGTGAGTTTTAGCTCTGGACTCTACTGCTTCTCCCTCCTCTCCTGGCACCAATATTCCAAGCACTGGCTTCATAAGAGATTTCAAAAAGGAAGTGGCTAGTGCTTACTATATAGTGTATTTTCCCACATACATCGTTCTCCCTTTTTTCTTGGCACTGCCTTCTGGAAGTGGGAATGTGCATTATATGTGAGAAAATACAGGAAGAGCAGTTTTTGCTGCTTACCTGAAGAAAAGGAAAGTAAAGGGAGCAGAACAAAGAAGCAGGACAGTGAGCTCTCAGTTACTACAAGGAAAGATCTTTTTTTTTCCTTCTTCATTCTGCTTTTCAAAATCAAGGTGTCCAAGCTTATTTCAGAGTGCATGGTATGTAAGACAATACAGTGACACTCCACAATGAGCTTCACTTTTTGTCTTCTGCTGTCATGATGAATTGTCATTTCCCACTCCAGAAAATCCTGCTATTTGCTCAGGAAGTTTTCCTGTCCTTCATGAGGTTTTTTCCCCCTGTATTAGAACTGCAGGGCTGGGCCTGATCATGAAAACTCTTCACGTTACTCATGTCACATGCAGAGCTCCTTTACGCTTTATACAATCCAGGCTAGGTAAAATATCTAAACTATTGTTAACTCTTTCTCCTCTCTCTATACTTAAGAGCTTTTGTGTGCTCACTCAGCCCATCACTCCATTATTTCACTGAGCCTTGAGCATCCCTCTCAGTAAACCACCCTGCTGAGCCATAACCAGTGCCCTTTCAAGCAAGAACCAACCAAAAAGCATAAATCACATTTCCACAGAAAAGCATGCCTTCAACCCCAACTCCTGGTAGGTTTTTCACCATGTTCTATGCTTATAGGTAAGCTCTGTTGAATTATATTGCACTTTGATTTTTGTGATATTAGCAGAACATGCCACAGAGACTGCAGCATAGCCAAGACTTGAAATGCTCTTTCTAGTGTTACAGAGGGTATAGACTTACTGGGATGTAGTGTAGGGACATGCTGTCCCAATCTGTCATCTTTAAGCATGTGCAGTAATGTGGTTTTCCCTGCATTGTCCAAACCAAGAAATACTAGTTTACCCGATTTCTTGTACAATCCTGGAAAAAAAAAAGGCCCTTAGTGAATAATTCACTTATTTAACCACAGTCATATTGTAACGAAAGCTTAATTTATACTAGTGCTGCTCATATCAACCTGGGTGTATATAAGAAAAGATTGGCAATAACATTTTCAGCCCTTCTTAAACAGAAACCTTTTTCATACTGTGTGGGACATCTTCTGTTCTTGCAGGCCACACTATCCTTCTCAGGCCATGCCTACATTACACACTTCTGTTGGCATCAGGAGTGTGAAGAACATTGTCATAAAGAGTGTGAAGCTACCCAGTACCCATCTGGCATAGCCATGCCATAATTATACCAGTAAAAAAACGCACTTTTCCTGACATAGCTTATTAGTTTATAGCACTTTCACTGATACAAACAGCAGCATTATAGACAGTTTAGGTGCATCCACACTAGAAGCACTTTGCTAGTATAGTCTACTGGTATTCCTAGATCAGTAAAGTGCTCCCAGTACAGACAAAGGCTTGGTCTACATTTATATTTTGTCAAGACAGTTACCTTATTGAGAAGCATGGGAAGAAACAAAAATACACATTTTTAACCAATGTAATGCTGGAAAAAATGCTAACAGCCCAAAGTGGTTTTGTCAGCATACCTTATTTCATTCATGGAGCTCTGTTTAAGCTATACTAGTTGCATCTCCATTAGATGCCAGTATAGCTCTACCAGCAAAACCAGAAAGTATAGATAAATCCACAGATTTGTTGGACAGAGCATGGAACAATTTCTTCAAGTTCCTTCTTTCTTTCTTTCTATCTTAAGCTGTTTCAAGTAAAACCTGGAACCCTGAATTCAAGTTCTGAAAGGTAAGGAAAAGGGAAACTGGTTTTAAAATATTAATGTTTGCGGTTTTAACTCTATACCTATTGTTACTATTTGGTTTCACATGACAGTTCAATGAATAGAGCTTTAAACCACAGTAAGACTTGTCTGACTAAGATGCCTATACATGCCTCAGAGTGGTTGCAAGTTTGCACCCATCAACAGTATATGACTATACAAGTGAAGCATTTCCTGTCCTGTGATAATGTTCTAATAGTATGGATGAAAAGTTTCACGTTTCATTATTAATAATCCTTATAAAAAATTTCCCCCTTAACGTCACTCTATTTATGCCTCCAGTAAAGATAAAAATGTGCATACAAGGAGGGAGGGAATGGGTTAAAATTAGCATATTTTAAGTTTTTTTTTAAATGAGCAAGCAGAATTCTCAACTCACACTAACCCATCTACATTGTATCCTCAATGCTACCTCAGAATTACACTTTGCTGTTCAATCATTCAAATACAGCAGTTCAAAAACGAGTTTCAGATTGAAAGCCATAGTCATCTCCTGCTCTGAAGGCCACCTGAACAGAAATAGTTTTGTGTCCGTTTTAAAGGAGTTTTCTTATTTTATAACCTTTTTGAAGAAATCATTGTTCAATATATTTCATTCGAGGATAACCCTGCCCCCCAGCCTTGTGCAAAATGCAGAGCATTCTGTAGGGCAAAGTGCTCATAACATTATGGGAAACTGAAGTATTAATTTTGGCAAAAGAAAACTGAAAATTAATTCTTGAGCGGGATAATTGGGCTGTTACTTGCTGCTAACGAGGTGATAAGGGCCATGCCCATTACAAGTTATAAGCTAACACAATGCTAAAATGCATTATGCATCATGCATAATGCATCATGGTAAAGCTTGAAATATAGCTGCAAATTTAACCTTCAAGTAATTCTGACTATATGAGTTTCTGTAAAATTTGTGTATTTGTGTTATTAATTAATCTGTGTGCAAGAAACAAGGAAGAGAAGTCAAAGATTGGGATAAATATAATTTTTTAATGATACCTACTTAAGTGAAGGTCTTTTACTGCGTGATGCAATGGGATATAAAACTAAAGAAAGATTTATTTTACAAACTTACGAAGGTACAGAAGTATTTCATGTAGTAAATTATCAGATTATGTGGCTAATCCTATGTTTAATATTCATCATTATAGTTTCTCTGCACTTACTAGGTTTAACTGCATACTCTAATACAACTGCAAGTGTTGCATTATCTGTGTTTTCAGTTCCTGGGTTTTCACAGTAAATTAGAGAAAAAAATAGAAATAAAGTGATTTTATTAGCTTTCTTCTACGAATGGGCCGGTTGGTACAGTGTTCATGTCTTACATTGCTGATGAATGCTTCTGAAAAAGAAAGAGACCCAGCCCAAATTATCCCCGAGGAAGACTAAAGCAGAGACTCAACACTTCACTTACCAACCACATTTTTTTTCTAATCTTTGCTTTTGTTCAGTGATTTTTTTTTTTTTTAAATAAGCTGGTCAGATTCTGAATCAAACCATACTACAGCATGCCACATGCATATACCTATCCCGCTGACCTTTATCTTGCCATTGTTTACTCACCTTTCCTGCATTTAAACTAATCCCTAGGATCACATTCCAACAGGGAAGATTTATAACCTGCATAACAGAGAAGGCTGCAATTCTCCCATCCTTCTCAGCTAATTCTGTTGACCCAATAATCTTTAGCCTGACTGCCTATTAAGCTACCAAGTAGAGCAGAAGGTATCGCTTCCTACCAAGCAAGAAAAGGTGGTCTAACAAGTTCAGATGTTGCTCAACACAGACCACAAGAGAAACTCCATCTAACACTCACTTTATGGCCAAAGATAAATGCTGTTAAACTATGGTGGAATAAAAAGTGCCTGTGTCACCTCTGGTCTGGACAACTGAATATGCTCTATGTAGGTTTATACATACATAAATCCTACAGTTAGAGAGAAGTAGGCCTGGGAGGGACCTCAAAGTCATCTCAGGAAAAACTTCCTTTGTGTCAGAACAGAAAGGTAGTGGAATAGATTGCCCAGAGAAGATGCGGGATCTCCTTCACTGGCGGTCTTCAAGAGGAGGCTGGATAAGCATAGGAGGGATATTTCCGAAGTAACATTTCTGTGTTTGTGCAAGAGGTTAGACCTGATAACCCTTCCAAACCTAGGATTCTGTGATCTAGTGCAGTGGGAGACAACCTTTTTGACAGGCATGCTACAAATTATCTCCTGCTGTCCTCACATGCCACTTAAATCCTCTTTCCCCACCCGATCTGCTGCTCTGCTTTCTGTTCCCTGCTGTATCTGTCACTGTGCTGCCTATCCTCCATCCAATCTGCCACAGCCAACATACAGAGGTGGTCTGTGCCACTTATGGCATGCGTGCTGCAGCCTGGCCACCCGTGATCTAGTGCAACCCCCCTGAAGTCCTTTCTAGCCTGAATTTTCTCTCATTCTAGGATATGACTAGGAACTGCAAACAATGTAAATGCTGTGATCTTTCAAATGATTAGAAAAGGCAAGTCTACTCAATAGGCTGCTTGAAAACATGTGAAATATGTGCTCCTAAACAAGAGGAGTGTAGAAAACTGCTGTATGAGATGGGTTTTTGTTTTTTTTTAAATCTCTCTCTCCATTCATACCATAATGCAGCTAAATAGGAGCCAGAGTGTTCTCCTAAATTTTATGATTCTGTTCAATCATAATAATATGGTCCTACTTCTACTAAAAAAGAAAAAAATCTTTAAGCAGGAATAGGGAAAGAAGCAAAAAGTTCTTATTATTAGAGTGCATATAAGCAGGACACATCAAGGATACATTTCTCTGGCACTTTGATCTACAGTATCTCTTGTGCTAGAAATATCCTTGGCGGGAGGAAGGGTTTCAAATATACAGCAATCAC
Source organism: Crocodylus porosus (assembly GCF_001723895.1). Taxonomy (NCBI): domain Eukaryota; kingdom Metazoa; phylum Chordata; order Crocodylia; family Crocodylidae; genus Crocodylus; species Crocodylus porosus. Next base: position 28,790,203 of record NW_017728914.1, read on the forward strand.
TGCTTGATTCAATGAAGTGAGAGATAAGAAAGGTTAGCCAACTTAGTTAAAATTTCACTGGCTGATATTCAGATAGCTGGCCAAGGGTCTAACACAGTGAAAAAGTCAAACCACCAACTGATAAAAGTGAGGCAATGACATTCCTGGTCTATGTAACCTATATTCCCTTTATTGTCATCCTTATATTCCCTTCCCGGCCCTTTCTGTTATACCCTAAACTCAACTTTTACCCACTTAGACCAGTGGTGCTCACTCTATACGGCCCCATGGCTTGGATGAGTAGTACAGGCTTGGTCCAGATCCCACATGCAGGGTTGTTTTGAGGGTGTGACCCCACACACTGGCCCAGCCCTGTGCACTAGATCCAGCTGCAGAGTGACCTGGCACAATCTGGTGTGTGGGACTATGTCATCCAGCCCATAGGGCTAGATGACATGGCTCCATGGGCTGGATCCCCGCAAGCTATAGGTTGAGCAGGACTGACAGACTACAAGATTTTCGGGTCAGGCTCACTTTCATGTGATTTTAGTAACGTGTTACTCAACATGGGTCCTGAGTATGACTGTAACCTGCATCTGACTGGAGGGCCTGGTGGCAATGTGATGGGGCAGCGCCTACAAAAACCCACAGTATTGCAACCTCCAGAGTAAGGTGAGTATAGGGAGTCTCAAAACCCTAGCCCTCACTGTCTTGTGGGTACTCCTTGGCTGGAAAAAGGCTAAGGGACATCACCCTGGTAGAAACAAGCCCTTGCTGCAGCATTAGGCAGTCAGCAGCACTTCTTATCTATTGCTCTCTGGCAGAAACTACAACCATCAAGGTACTGAACATCTGGACTTGGTCTGGCCTTTGGATTCTGTGTCAATGGTCTAAAGTAGGAATGGGAGGTCTTGGGCAGCCTCTACTCCTCCATACTCTTGCCTAGGCATGTGTGCCTACGGTCTTGGTGATTAGACCTCTTACACATGCACCATGATCCAGAGGGTGCCTATACTCAACATAGTCCCATTAGCTTCCCCAAGAATAATTATGGAATCAGTTATGAGTCTGGCATGAGTAAGGGTTTCAGAACGTGTCTGCATAAGGCTTGGTACATCTGGGCCTTCCAAGTGACACCTTAATGCAATTAGGGTATAAATAAAAACTGGTGAATACTGAGAATCAGGTATACCTCCAAAGAACTCATTGGAGCTACACCAGGCTAAGTCTAGTGTGAATGGAAAGCCTTCCATAAAGAAGGAAGGAAAACAGCTATTTTCTCTATCAGGAAAGGAGATGAGTGAATGCTGTTGAATCTGGGATTGGCAACTATGGCCCATGGGCAACATCTGGCCCTCCAACTGATGTCTTCTGGCCTGTGAAACAGGGATGTTGGTGGCAATTCTATGGCAGGGGCTGTCCATTGCAATTTGGCAGTGGGGAAAGTGGCTGCTGGGTTTGGAGGGTGGTGCAGCCAAGGGAAAGGGGTGGCTCATCTTCAGAGCAATTGGGGCTCGTTTGGCTTGCTGCCTGTATGAGGTTGCCAACCCCTGTGTTAAACACGTCAGTCCCGTTTTTAAGATTTCATATCTCTCTTCTCAGGGTCACAGAATTGATATAAAAATAAATGCCACTGTTTAAAGCAAACGCAGGTAAACTGAACTGAGATCATTATATAAAACTGGTGTTAAAAACTCACCTAAAAACTGTAGTACACTACTGAAACCACTGTAAATCCAATCAAATATGAAGGACATATCTGAATCTTAAGGGGTCTGGAAAAAAGAAAAAGATAAATGCATTTAAGCTCTATTGAAGTAGTGTTATTAAGAGTTGTAAAATATCTATAAATCAAGTGCTGGATAAAAAATAAAATTAAGTGATTAGCTCACATCAGTAGATACATTCAGTTCTGGTATTCAGTCTTATTATCATAACTCTGAACCCTGTACTGCAGAGCCAAACATTTCCGACATGTTAAAGCAGGATTGTTACAGGGAGTACTACCACAACATGGTGTACTGTTGGATGCACCACACTGAGTCAAAGTGGAAATATGAGAATACGATCAGAGTCTAATGAGTATAGATTACAGTTTGCATTCACAAAGAACTTATTCACAAGAGCAGAATTTTTAGCTAAGAAATCTGACACATTTGTTTTGACTTTTCATTTCAAACATTATTTCTTATGTGATTTTTAAGTAAGTGGCATTTTACCATTATCATTAGACACCCTTTATTTAGCACAATTTATAACTTGGCATTAAACAGCTCCAAGACTAGCTTTATGCCATTTAATATTATACTACCACATGCCAGTTTCTGGGCCCTGTTTCTTACTTTCACAGCCGGAACAAGTAAAGAGCATTGCAAACTGTATGCTGAGACAGCCGAGGAGGGCAAGCCATGCACTCAACAGCTGCTGCCAGGAGTAAACTTGCTTTAGTTTATAAAAATGTAATTAACATTTGTTCTGATTTATACACACGGAATAATTTCAAATACATTTCTCCTTCTATAGCACCTTTTCCCTTTATCTATACATGTCAAAACATTTTACAAACAAAGAATGGAGAGACATATTTTACGGATGAGAAAACTAAAGCAGAGATTAAATAGCTGCCAGAAACTCCTGGGGCAAGTCTGCTAAGATGGGAAATGCAAGATCTGGGTTCTGACTGCTAATACAGACCATTCTTCCTACACATGTTGTGATGGAAAGTCTCCAAATGTTAAGGGTGACAATTCTATGTTTTTGTGGACATGTCAATGACATGTTTTTCTTCTACATGGTCATCTAAGTCCCAAACATGCCAATTATCCACTGGCTGACACTATTTCTTGATGCATATGAAGCCATTCATGTGTGCAGGGCTATGCATGCTGCAATAGGGAAGCATCCTGTGCATAAGAGGCATTTCTGGGACTTAGACAACCATGTAGACGAGAAAATCTGGTAGTCTAGGCTTCCAAAGGAAAACAGAATGCTACCCTTACTAGATACATTTTCAAATAACTGACTGAGGTCAAGTATGTGGATTGTGCTCCTTCTTGGAAAAATATAGGACAAGTCTTTCATTTTGAGAGGTAGGTTTTGTTGGTTGTAGGTCAGAAGTCCTACTTCAAAGACTCATGACTAGTGGAAAAAGCATAGTTATTTTCTTCCTTTAAGAGATCCCTGTAATAACCTGGTCCATCGGTTGGTGACATCACTATCATGGTATGAAATACCCCTACCTTCTCAGGGTGGAGCACTAGCATAGCAATAGTTAGATCATGGAGAAGCACAAAGTAGTTCTTCCTGGTCAGTGAAGTATAATTAAAATGGTACAATCTTATTTTCTCTTTTCGTGGGAGATAATTGGGAAACTAGAGGATGTCCCATGACCTAATTTTGTTCAATGAATCTAACTCTAGTGTGTTACGGACGTGATAGATCTGTAGCACAGAAATCCTCGAATGGATATCTCCCCCATACAAGAACAGCTTCCACCTTGTGTGCTGTACTACTGCCCTTTGGAGTGATCATCTGAAAAGTCAGCATTCACGCTGACACAAAGCCATTTCTGAAGCAAAGCTAGTGATGTAAATATATCTTACCACCAACTGACTGTGCTGCTATGAGCAGGTCATTTCATACATTCATTTTTATGTCCTCATTTCTAAAAAAAAAAAAAAAGTGACATTTATTTGCCCCAGTGGGACATTGTCTATTGTTTCGACAACATTTAGAAACAATAGCATTAAGGCCCAGGTTCACGCACGGTACTTAAGTGCCTGATTTCCATGAAAATCAAGCAGCGTTAGATACCTAAATACTTTTGATGGTCCGAGTCTCAGGGCTTACCATCAGTTTGATGGGCATATTGGTCCCAAACTCTTTCTCTCTGCAATGTCCTCTACACTGGCTGTAGTCTTCTCTCCATCAGACCCTGCTACCCTAAAGTTATGGCTGAGTAAGGTAGCCTTCCGGCAGCCTTGTGCCATGAGTGTGGCACAAAGTGGCTAAAGCACAGCTGAGGGGTAGACCACCCCAAAACTGTGTCGTAACAATTTTAAAAAATCCAAATATTTTAGTAGCTTATTAAAAAAAAGAGTAACCCTAAGTGAACAGACTCTCCTGCCCCCACGCCCTGCATTCTGCCATATAGGAGCAGATGCCACACAAAAGAAAGGAAAAGGAAGTTTTACTTGTAGATCCTAAAGCAAAGTTACAATCTATTTAATCCACATTCGCCTTGAGAATCCCAAACTAGGGCTTCTCAAGAAGAAATCTAGGCTTTCTGCTGACATCCTCACCTGTACCTTGAATTAATGTGCGTGTTGCTGACGAGCTGTGACAGACGAAAATAATTTCAAGGATAAAACCCTGTCATCCCATGAACTGCGAGTTACAAAACATCACAAATACAACTGCCACTTACACATCTGAAAAGCAAAGGTCAGGAGCAGGCAAACACAGCAGACCCTACACGTCAGCAGATTTATTTATTGCTTGAACAAAATGCCGACCAGGAAAAGCCTCTGTGAGGCTTAGAAAAGTGATCTCCTAAAGCAACCCAGAAATCAGTGCAATGGGTGTGATGCAACAGAGCTGCTCTGGTTACCGAGGTGAAAATAACTTTGTAAAGCCCAGTTATATAAAACTGTTGGTGTGTAAAAATCATGTGGACAAATTAAAAAACTTAATAGGACACGTTGAAAAAAACTTTCATAAAGTGTAATTGGTTAAAGTTTCAAATGTTATTAAAATGGGAAGTGCTATTTAATAAAAGCCCAAATGAAATGACTGAAGTCCTACAATAAAGTACAAAAATGGATGTTTAAAAGGGGATATGCCCTAATAAACCAAAATACATACATTGACACCAATAAACCAAAAATACATCAAAAACTGACACCAGACAGAACTTAAATCTTTTCAAGTGAAAAAAACTCGAGTTATTTTCCAACACAATGCTTTATTATATTGAGATGGGGCATTAAACCTACTGTTACAGTATAGAAAAGAAAAACCTACACAGATCATAAGAATCATATCTATGAATTAAAAGATTTAGCAATGCAGTGATTCTTTGAGATCAGTTGTACAGCTGCTAACAGGATGAAGTGTAGCCACAAAAATACAAAGAAAACTAGCAAGACTTGCACCTCAAACTCATGAAACTTGCAGTCCTTTGTCCGAAAACACCAGAAAAACTGAAACTGTGGCAGATCACTTACCTACAAAACCCTGAGGAAGCAAAGCACTTGCTCTTTTAGAATGGATCTAGATGTTAAAATATTTTTTCTTTAAAATAATTCAAGTTGTGAGCGCAACAAGGGTTTGGGAAGCAGATTTTAATGCATCCGTGATGCTATACTGGCTTTTTCTGTACAAACCACCGTATTTCTACGCTGTGCTGTCCTTTAAAAAGACATTTAAAGTCATTTACTGTATCACATCAGGATGTATGACAGACGGCTACCAGTTCCAGATGTCCGAATCAGCAGTGAGTAGCATAACACCATGAGCTTTCTTGAGCTGAGTATCATTTTGTAACTTCCACTAGTTCAACAAAAACTGTTTGTTCAGTGTAAATATTCAAGTCGAACTGCATCAATAACTCTGGTATCAGTTTGAGGCAGTCTCTGAAAATAGACTTTTCTTGTTAAGAATTTTCAATCGAACAGATTCCTTGTAGGTCATTTATTCTTTACTTGTCAGGAGACATTTTTTTGGTTTGTTTTTAAATGGAGTTTTCTCTCTCATGTTCACTATTTTTGTTATATAATTCTCGTTATGTTTTTAACATTATTCAATTTTCAATTATTAATAGAATTGAGGGGATTTTTTCCTGTGTAATGTACTGTTGCCAGAGAACACAAGGAATAACTATGAAAAAATTAGTGGGTTTAATTAAGTCAACTGCTATCTGCATATGTTGGGAAGTGCATTTGATTGTGCGTGATGAGGAGTTGCTAACTAGCCAACATGACTGCACTTTAACCAGCATACTTTGGACTTCAGTGATTCCTGGATATAGTTTTCTGGAAACAGCTTGGCAAATAAGTGTTCAAAGTATACTTTGTAAGACTGTAGGAACACGCATCTCAGACTTTATCTTGATCACACAAAATCTTAACATTAATAATAAATCAAAATCTTTAACAAAATTTTGCATACATTTGCCAGAATAGATTAATTCAAAAGCAGGAACTGTTATTTTTTTCTAATAAAATCACATCACTGGTTGGCAAAAGAGAAACTTCGAAGGAATTCAGATTTTTTTAAGCATCTGAATGACTTGCAGTAAATATTTGGGAAACCTCAACATTTTTTCCATTATCATCAATATAGCTGTATTTGGTTTAGAAAGCAGGAAGATTTGCTATTCTATGAAGTTCCTTCTGACTTATTTGTTCTTCTTCATCTTGCCTTGTGAGATGCTGTATTTGAGCTCAGCAGTTTTTATATTTGCTCAAAATGGTAAAAATAAAATAAAATAAACCTGTGAAAATGGTGTAGCAGAAGTTGAATTAAATCTTCAAGACAGTTAATATGCTGTGATTGAAAAGCTCCATGAAACAACAAACTATTTTGAATTCCTTGTGTTTAAAGTATGGCTATAGTAATATTTGCTTTACCTAAACAAACAAAACTGCTGTCACTTTTTTCCTCTTAGCTGTGACACTTCTCTAGCTTTATAGAGCGCTCAGGACAGACACGGACTACATCAGCATAATGTGCTAAAATACAAATTAAGTGTATTAGATCATTCAAAACTTTATGAATGCTCTAATAGAAGCAAACACTTACCAACAGGGTATTGTAAACCACAACGCAGAAGAGAAATACAAAGCAGAAACAGAAAAGGAATATGCCGAACCGTCCTCAAAGAGAAATGCAATTCAAATCCAGCATAAACAGCATCTCTGGAGAAAGAGGGTTTAACACACCTTGGTTCCCGGGTTCTCTTAATATAGTGACGAGGGTGGAAAAGAAATTAAAGTAAATGCCAGGAAAGTAGGCAGGTGAATCAAGGGAGTGCAGTGACTCATTATTATAAGGGAGTCACTTGTCTATTCTGGATGATGCGAGAATGACTTCCAATTCTGTTTCCAAACAGGAAGCAATTGCATACTTCACGGAGAAAGACTAACCTACTCGAATCAAATTCTTCTAAAATGTATTAAGGACATTTCAATGGAAGCAAAGTGCTGAAAACTAGTACTGAACACTGTGCTTGCTAAGGTAGTCCCAGAAAGAAAGAAGCTGGATCACTTCATTACTGGGAGACTATATCAAAGTAATAGCTGAAATATATCGATAGGCACTAATCTACCATCTAAAAAAGACTTTTGAACCCAAAGGTGCATTTTCTCAGGAAGTCGTATTGTCTGATTAAAAGAAAATAAGAGTTAAAGAACGGTTATCTGGGACTGCGAAAGACGGTTTGCTGAGCTCTTCCCTTCACCAGCCCCCATCAGCATTCTTATACATTATTAATCATTATATTACTTAATATTGGAGGTCTTTATAAATGACAAATACTATGTCTAAATTTCACAGTGCAAAATGATTCTGCTGAGCAGACTGGATGAAAACTGCTAACATAACAGACAAACAATCAATCTGGCTGGTGCATTAGGAGAGACAATCTAATATAGAAGATTTTTTAGCATAACGCATCTTCTTATGAAGTGATTACGATAAATAACTTCCATGTTGCAGGGTTGTTGGTTGTAGCCATGTTGGTCTAAGGACACAGGCAGGCAAGGGTCTTTGGGTAGATGTGATAACTTTGATTAGGTCAACTAAATTGCCCAAAAGTTGCAAAGAACTTTTTTGCTCAAACACCCTTTGTGAGGCATGGGGAGACGTAACACCAGCAGCATCTCCCCATGCCTGTCGGAGGGTGCTTGTGCCCAAAAGTGTGCAAAGAACTTTTCCCCAACTATTTAGTCGGTCTAATAACATCACCGCTACTCGGAGAACCTTGTCTGCCTATGATCAAGATCAGCATGTCTGATTATTCTTCATTGCGATTTCTAGCCCTAGACACTTCTATACATTTTGTGATACGGCTTTATTTAAATGATGGGACAGCATCTCCACCAGGTTCCTCCCACAAAAGACGTTGGCTTGGTAGTACGAGCCGTGACCGGTGACGTAAACAACCACGTTCGCACTCCTGACGTTTTGAAACCTCAAGAGAAACCTTTCACACCTTGTGACCCAAGTATTAAATAAGGCTTATTGCGAAACACCCTCAAACTCCACATCAGTAGGGAGGGAGGGACCCTTAGCAGGGCATTTTTGAGTAGCTGACTACAGTTTCAGGTGAAAGGTCAATCCAAAATCCCGGCTGCTTCCAATGTGACTATTTAAATACAAATCACTGGCATTATTTCAATGCAACCCGAAGTTGGCTATCACCTGTACTACAAGCCCCGATTGCCTTTTCCTCTAGACGGATACAGCTACCACCTGAAGTCCCGTAAATGCATTCAGCTTTCTTCCAAGCAGCAAAACCCAGCCAGCAGACAGCTTTCTTCTAACCCCGCTATTACCGAATCCCTCCGAGATGCTGCCTTCTCCGTTTCATACAGTCCACAAAAGGGTCGAGGCCCGATGGGGGAATCACTTCTGGGGCTGCCCAGAGCCGCCTCAGGCGGGTCCCGCTGCGCTGGGCGGGCGCACAACCGGACCGGCCGGCGATGGCAGGGCTGCGGGAGCTTTGGGGGGCATCTTTCAGGGCACCCCTAAAAGACA
>NW_017728914.1:28799110-28807733 GCF_001723895.1 Crocodylus porosus
CGGGCCGGATCCACCTCCCCGCCGCGGCAACGCGTGCCCGGCCGCGGGAACCGGCCTGCTCTTAATTGTGGTTTTTGCAGAAACCTGCCTTTTTTTCCTTTGTTTTACGGAAACCTGCCTTTTAAAAATTTTTTTGGGAAACCTGCCTTTAACATTCTTTTTTTTTAAAACCTGCTTTTTAAAAATCTTTTGGGGAACTTGCCTTTTTAAATGGTTTTTTTTTTTTGTGGAAGCCTGCCTTCCGCCCCCCCCCCAAGATTTGTCCCTTGCTAAAGGGGAGGGGCTGGGATGACATTAGCCACCCAAGGTGCAGGTGAGGGATGGCAGGCATTTCCCTGCAAAGCTCAGCTTGACCAGGTTGGGGGGAAAGGCAGGGATGTGTTGTTTTATAGTCAAGTGCTTTGACATCAACCGACTGACTATTCCTGTGCCTCCCTCTGGACACAAGCCCCTCCGCCATCATGCATGTGGTTGAAAATCTCAGGACAGGTACCACCAACTATTAGGCAAACTAGGCGGTTGCTTAGGGTGCCAAAATTGTGTGTGTGGGGGGTAACAAAATGATACACAGAATAAAATAACAGGTGTGAATGCCATGTGCCCCTGGAGGCTGGGGCGCCACGGGGGGAGGGTGGCGAGTGCTGACCAGTGGTCGGTGACCACCTGCAGATGCCACTGGCCACGTGGGGCAGTGAGGATCACAGACCGCCTGCAGACACCGTTGGCAGTGTCAGCAGCAAGGGAGAGTGGCAAGCAGCAGCCACCCATAGGCACCACCAGCAGTGCCTTTTTGCACCCTGACACCTGCGTGCACCCCTATGCATTGCACCCTGATACCTGTGTGCACCCCTATGCATTGCACCCTGACACCTGCGTGCACCCCTACGCAATGCCAATGGTAGGAGGAACTTCATTCTAAATAACAGCCCTGGCCAGCTGTTATAATTGTGTTAGGGTTAATGAAAAGTGTGAAACAATAATTTTTTTGTTTGTTTTTATAGTTCTATTGTTCATTTCAAATATCAAATAAGTACATGGAAAAGTTCATTCTAGACTTCTTATTTTCCTTTATATTGAAAGTAGTGGGGGCACCAAGGTACACAGCTTACCTACGGCGCCAATTACCCATGGACCAGGCCTGGGTACCTGGCATGATCAGCTGACATCAAGGAAGCAATTAACGTGTCCTATATGCAGGCAAGGTTCTTTGGGTGAATCTGATCTCTTTTAGTAGGCCAATTTAAATACTTGGAAAAATGTTTCTTAGCAAGCTTTCGGGTTTCAAAACCCTTTGTCAGGCTGAGGAAGCATCTGCAGTTGGTAATAAAAGAGATCAGATTCACCCAAAGAAACCTTTCTGCCTTTGTCCTTAGACCCCCATGGCTACAACCAACACCCTTGTCCTATATGAGCATTTGTGGGTGGAAGAAAAGATGTGGTGAGAATTAGGTTTTCTTGAACAGCTTTCCCATTAATTCCTCTGTGGATTTAAGGCCAAACATCATTTTGTAATACATGGTGTTGTTCTTTTTCAGTTTCTGTCAATCAATGGAATGGAAATGTTCAATAGGATATAATGGCTACACCAAAAAAAAAATGTATGTGAAGAAGGATCAATACAGAATTTCTACCCTATTCATCCAGTCTCTAACAATACCAAAGTTAGAAATTTGGCACAGCTGCATACTGTTTTTTCTACTTGGAAATCAGGTACTAGGATAGGTAGCACCCAAAATCAGGACATATGTTTGCTATTGCTGCTGATCATCTCAGAGTATGATATACACAGATAACCTTCCTTTGTGGAGGATTGATTCACAAACATCTTAAATCGCCGCAATCACATTGGGTTATAAAGTTAATTGTATCACATACAAAGTCATGGCCAAATGAAAGAATGGAATTTCACTGTATTTAAAGGCTTGTGTCTATAAAAAAGCAATGATCGTATTTTAATATGCATTGTTATAATATTGCAAGGACTTAATCCATCAATACTAATGGAAATCAGAAAGGATGTATCCCAAAGGACCTATCCAATGTATTAGTGATGAAAGAGAGAATTTATGATAAGGTAAGACACAGCCCTTCTTCCTCATTTAGAAATTGTTGGAGGATATTCTTGCAGATTTTACACAAAAAACCCCCAGTTTTCATTCTTATGTACCTGACAGTTACCAATTAAGGTATATTCATTTCTAGACTTGCACAAATCATCCTGAGCCTCCATTAGGTACATCTATAGCTTGCTGCAGAAATAAAAAAAACCATAACAGAAGAAAAACAATCCAGTATTAATAACTGTTTTTTTAAACCTGACACAAGTGCTATTTTAGTCAATTGAAAGACTGCAATTGACTTCAGAATTTAACTGGGGTCTTACAACCCTGTTAGAACAATACTGGCTTCTCAGTTATGCTACCCCGCAATGAGCAATTGACGGATACATTCATGGCATTGGTTATCTGACGTGGAAACTATTTTTATTTTTTTAATTTGGGAAATGTTAAGATTTAGGTGTTATTGTGAAAGGTTTTGTTCCAGAAGACTTAAGTATTTTTGTTCCAGAAGACTTTTGTTGATGACTTACATATTTTATGAGGAGTTTTATGTTTGTTTACAGCATAATTAGGTAAATAATGTGACCTGCAGACTGGCTAATTGCATAGATGTCTTTCTTAATATATATATCACTTTGTAAATAGTCCTTTGTTGCAATGATGATCCTTGAATCCTAACACCTCCCCCCCCATTTTGTGCAAGTTGGATAATTGCACAGATACGCATTCCAGAGTGCCCTGATCGTGAGGAGTAGAGTTTCCCAAAGGAGTGTGACCCCACCTGGAAGCTGTCCAGTGACTCATGTGAAATTAGCTCAGGTTATTTGCCAGTAAACAACTGTCTCTACCAGAGAGAGCAATCAAAGCACTTGTCACCCTGGTTGGCAGTCCAAGGACTGAATCAGCCCCTGGAACTAAATTATATCCATTTGCTAATCTCCAGTCAGTCCTTATGAGACTTTAAAAATTAATCAGTTCAATATACTGCACTATGCAATGCTGGAAAAGAACAGGGTGAGAAATGTGATTATTTGAAGAGTAAATAGGTGTAAAAAACAGTAAGAATAAAGAAGCCTCTTACATCTACTGTTGTCAACTCTCATGTCATTCTTAAAGTCTATGCTTCAGGATTGTGAGAAACTTAGCTCTTTCTTTTATATATGAGAGCTGTTCAAGAAGTATTGAGTATTGACTGATGGGGCCATATCAAGTGAATATGGAGGCTGCGGCATTTGTGGGATATGGCGGGACTGTTTTTTTTTTTCTTCCCTCAACTAAAGAAAACCTTAAAAGGAAGAAGACTGTGGGATGTGGAAACCATAAAACAAAAAATGTGACGGAGCAGCTAGCCATTCCACATATTGCTGATCAGAGGTGCTTCCAACAATGACAGAAACACTGGGAGAAGTGCACGGCTGCAGGAAGAGCATACTTCAAAGGAGATATAAGCCGAAACCCCTGTAAATAAAATATTGCATTTTCTACAGCATCCATCTTGATACTTTTTGAACAGCCCTCATATATACTCTTGACTCTTCTGCGTTCATGAAAACATCGCTATTCCATCTTGTATGTTGTTGCCGACGCTCATGATTTCTAGCATTGTTCTTGAAGTCTACGCTTCAGGTATATGTAGCTGTCTCTTTCTCTCTCATGATTTTTGGTGGTGTTCTTAAATTCAACTTAAATTCAATGATATGCTTTGGGAACGTGAAAAACTTAGCTTTTCTTTTATTTTTATATATATCTCATTTCTTGTATTATATATAAAAGAAAAGCTAAGCTTTTCATATTCCCAAAGTATAGGCTTTAAGAACAATGCCAAAAATCATGAGAGTCGGCAACAACGTATGAGATGGAACGGGGACGTTTTCACGAAAGTAGAAGATCACCGTTGTAGAAAATAAGTGGTTGGCCCAGAAGCAGCCCATGTGAAACACAACATGAAGGAATAGTTGATTAAAATTTGGGTCAAGTTCAGCTGTTTTTGGTGTGTGATTCCCCTTTTCTTCTTCCGCTTTCTCCTTCCGGGGCCGGCCACGCTGTCGGCACGCGTCCCTCTGGGATGGACGCCGTACCAAGCCTTGTCATTTTTGCCGTGGGAACTGTGGCAGGTAAAATGAGAGGTTTTGCGTCATGGCATCATGCATCAACAAAGGAAAAAAATTCTCCTGTGGCTCTGGCTGTGTTGCAGGCCATTGACTTGGCCATAAGCATGACTGAGCGTCAGAGGCCTGGGGCTTAGCTGGAGTCCCTGCTTTCTCCCTGCCAGTGTTTCCTGCCCCAGTCCCAGCTGCAGGCAGGCTTCCTTCCTCCCCTCTCCCCAGCCTTGTCCCCCAGCACACCGGACCCTGGGGCTACTGGGCCGCGTCCCCTTTAAGAGCCAAGCCCCGGGGCTATTCCAGCCCTGCCCAGTGCCGCAGAGCTTCTGGTCCCGGAAGTGCCACGTGTACGGAGTGCGCCTGCGCGGCGCAGTGGTTCCTTCCGGTGCCCCCCCCCCTCTCTCCCGTCCTCCGGCACTCGGCGCTGGGGCTGGGAGCAGCAGGCGCCATGGCCCAGCCCGGCCGAGCCCACGGCGCCGGGCAGCAGGCCTACAGCAACGGTGAGGCGGCGCCGCTGGGGCCCGCGGGGCTGGGGTTGGACTCCTTGGCGGAGCAGGCTCTGGGCTGTTTGGGGACAGGCCGCGTGGCCTGGGGGCGGTGCCAGGCGTGGGGAGACCCCCGGCTGGGCTTGCCTGATGGGGCAGCGCTTCATAGGGTGGGGGGAAGGGCTGCAGTGCCCTGGGAAGGTGGAGGATACAAGGCTCCCCGCTTCCTGTCCAAAAGGTAGCTCCCAAATTCACGGGAGCCTCCCCAAGCCCTGCTCCGTGCCCCCTCCCCCCAAAATCTCTCCAGTTTTGAGTCCTGAGAAGTCATGTCCCTACCAGCCCCTGCACCGAGAGGGCCTTATAGACTGCCTGGGTGGCTCAGGCCCACGGTCCCCCGCCCCCCCCCCGTGGGTCCAGAGTACTGTACCAGTAGTCAAGATGGTCTCGTTTGCAAGCTGCTTATTATCACTGACGTTAATTGATGGATATTCTCCCAGGGTTCATCACTTCAGTTCAGTTTGGACAACCTGTCCTATGTTATCAGCTTCTGGTGGTGTTTACTTGAATATGAGATGTCACTGGGGTCGTATAGCCATGCTTCTAACAAAAAGCGTAGTTTCATGTTTTAATGTTACTTTCTGAAGGGCCCTAAAATAGGAACTGCTTCTCTGGTGTGTTTTTTTTTTTTTTTAACAATCTCTGTTTCTGGTGGCTGGCCTCTACTTGGCCTCTAGCGTTTTCTTCTCTGGAAGCTGCTTTCAGCCGACATAGGGGAAACTCCAATGCCGAGTGAGTCATGGGTTTGATTGAGAGCAGCTGAGTGCTGGTCGGTTGCTTTCCACTGGTTAAAATCTCAGCAGGTGGTCATACGCGGAGGCGCTGGCCCTTTGGAATCGAGTGTACATGTGGCACCATGATGATTGCTTGCAGGGGGAGGATCCGGAAAGTGAAGTCTGCTCAAGTGTAGTTTGATCTTGGGTTTTATGCAAAAGTAGCATTCTTCCCCACAAGGAGCACAGTGACTTGGGAGAGCCTGGTCTCTTTGGAGAGATGGGTGTCACATGTTTTAAGATGAGAGGCAAGGATTTCTTAGGGTGAGATGTTTTATTGGACCAGCTGTGTAGTTGTCGAACTTTATCCTGCCTATGTAGTTGGTCCGATACAAGATCTCGCTCTGAGAAATCTTTGCCCCTTGCATAATTTCTGGACCATCATGGCTACGAAATCACTCTTGCAGCATCTCTCGTCTTATGATGTGATAGCGCAACAGGTGGTACAGGCCAAGTTAAAACCGTTCTTATCCTGAACCAGAAGAGAAAAATCAAGCAAGAAGAGCCTTTGCTCTTCTCTTTAATTATTGTGTAAATAAAAAGGCGATGCATTTTGTGCAGGTGTTTCATAGCTATGCATGAACACCGATGTCTCTTAAGTTTTTCCTTTCTTATAGACTTGGATCTTGGCTGTTCAAGTCGCACCTCTTTCCTACTTCTTCATGAACCAGTTCTGTTTTGTTACTTTTTTAATATCGCTGCCAGAGTTGACACTTGATAAATGGCTGTTGAACATATCTGTAGTGCTAAGCGTGTGTAAAGTGCCTAATAGGGTCTCTGTTCTGAAGAGCTTGCCATCTCAATAGAGGAGCAATAGACAAAGAGTAGAGGAGTGCCAGCTAGCAGAGTGTGTTGTGGCTTTTGTACTGATGTTGCTTTCACTAGGAATGTGCTTAGAGGGCACAAGATACCTGTCCTAAGGAAATATTTGAAGAAAACAGTTGGCTATTTGTGTGTTAGGCAAATAGAAGGACATAAAGGCAGCTATGCAAATACTTGAATTGCTTTAGTTTTACTGTGGTAAGTATGGAAGATAGCACTTTGGTCACTATTACTTAGATGTAGAAAATGTAGTATTGGTAGGAACAATTACTATTTAAGCATTGACAGTGTTCTCACTGTTTTTGAAACGGATGGAAAAGAAGCCCTACAATTTTTTTTTTTTTTTCCCGCCTCTGCTGCTATGTTCCAGTGTGCATAATGATCTGAGTAGTTCATGAAGGAAGCTGGCAAGTAACTTTGTTCATAGACACTATTTCTGCTTCCTGACAACTTCTTGCACCCCCCCCCCCTTGCTTCAGCAGGTAGCTTACTGGGTGTTACACTGTAAATGGTTACAGCAGCACTGCATTGCTCTTTTCTAAACTATGTTGGGTTGGGTTAGTAACTCTTGATACTAAGTCAGGTAGGCAGATAAGATTGACATTGATCTGCTTGTGTGGGTATCTGGAGAAGAAAGAGAGCTGAATATTTGTAAGGAAATGTTAATACATTCATTAGCTTTGCCTGTAAGTGTCCTGCTGTGATCACAGCAACACAAAATTGTCAGAAGTTTCAGAAGTATTTGGGTTTTCTGTTCAGTCCACCAGGTGCTGTGTGGCACCAGATCTAGCTGCACCAATTCTATCTTTAGGTACTTAAGTGTTTCTCATGTTAGTGATCTGAGGGGGGTCAGCTTTCGAATGCATTTATCCTCACCGCACTTCTGTGTTATCCCTGCTGTACTACATTGCTTCAGTTTCAGTTCTGTACAAGTCACTCGTCCAAGGTCAGACAGGAAGTCTGGTGGAGCAGGGAGTAGAGTTTGGGTGCTGGAAGAGCTACGCTAGCACCCTAATCCTTGGACTCTTGTCCTTTATTTTCTTGCCAGGAAATGCCCTTTGCTTCCATCCCAGTACTCCATATTGTTATGCAGTACTGTAGTTTGTAAGAGACTTTCAGCCATGAGTACATTTACTGTTGGATTTTCGGTTTGTTTGGTTTTTTTTAATACTCTATACATCAGTGGTTCTCAACCTTTATGAACTTAAGGAACTCCTCAAACTACTCAAGGCACCCCTGGAACAATACCAGCTCTTAGTTTTGACTCGTTTCTCGACTATGAAAAAATAATAGAGCAGTACTTCTGCTGCAAAAAACTCATAAAGACCACAACAGGTCTGAATGTGTTTGGTAGTATAGATGCTCCTTTTAAAATCTCTGCATTTAAGTTGTGAATTATTTGTAGGTGTTTGCGTAACTAACAGTTGCATAATGCCTCTAAAAGGATCTCATGTAAACCCAGGGTACTTTGGGACCCTGGTTGAGAATCACTGGTGTAGGGGTGGCCTCACTCTTTTCCTTCCTGGCAGGGGAAAAAGCAGTGTTTCTCCATCTAAGTACAGAAGGCATGCAGGTAGTCACAGCAAGGCAAGGAGATCTAAAAATTACTCCCTTGCCACAGCAGAATGGCAAGTTTGGAGGGATTTGGGGAAAAAGCCATATTTCAGTTAAAATGACAGAGCCCTGTGGACTCTGCTTATATAAGTTGTCGGTGGACTTCACTGGTCTGGCTTATGTTTGATTCACATTTTTCAAGGTTATTTTTGCAACCAGAACTGACCATTATATATGCATATAATATATGTAATGTCATATATATCCCCTAAATGTCTTCCCCCTAAATGAGGTTAACAGCGTGGAATTTACAACATCCAGTAAAATAGTCCTCTGATTCTGCTTGGGCATTTGGGTACTGCCAGAATACATGCAACAAAAGATATATGTTTTATTTTTCAGTCAAAATAGTCTCTTATTGTTTCACCTGAAAATAATTTATATAAATCTAGCATGCACAATGCTGCAGTTGGGCTAAAGTCAGAGTGCCACCTACAAGTGCCAAAGCCAAGGCTGTAACTGAACTCCAACTAGCTTCAAGCATCAAGGACAACAAAAAGTCCTTTTTCAGATATGTGGGGAGCCAGAGGAAAAGCAAGGGAAAAGCCAACCTATTAAATGGGTACTTTGCATCAGTCTTTCATCAGTCCCATGGGACGCCCATGCCTGCTATGGGACAGGGAGGTCGGTGTAGGGAAAATCCCCTGCCCTCCATAAATGCTGCCCTCGTGAAGGAACACCTTGAGAAGCTGGATACCTTCAAGTCAGCC
>NW_017728914.1:28807833-28865569 GCF_001723895.1 Crocodylus porosus
CTTATCTTGCTGGGATCCTATGACCCCAGCTGACTTCCTGCCCTTTGGGCAGGGGGCTGGACTCGATCTCCTGAGGTCCCTTCCAGCCCTAATCCAGCCCTAATGTCTATGAAAGTGCAATAAATGAACTGTGTCATTTTAAATTTATGGTTTATGGGTTTTTTGGTTTTGGGGGTTTTTTTGGCACTGGTTCTGCTGTCTGTAGAAGGCTGTTTAACTTCTGCATCACACTATATTCGTAGATTTTAAAATACAAGTTTTTTAAAGAAGTTTGCAAGTTAATTATTTAGATATTGTAGTTCTAGATCTTGGGGGACTGTGTTAAAGGTGGATACTGAAATAGGCTACTGGCCTGTGTCTGCTGTAAGGAAGTGTACAGCCAGCCCTGGGAAGGCAAATGGGATTTGTGTACAGCCAGCCCTGGGAAAGTAACTGTATTTAACCATTAGCAAACTTGGGGAGGGAGGACTGGGTAAAATCATAGGTAGAGAATAAGAAAACTGGCATCTGGCCCATATTATGCAGGCAGGGGAGAGTGAGGTTACCAGAACAAAAAAACCTTGCTGGTATATTTAATTAAGATGCTGGTATCCTAGTAATCTGTGGCTTGAAGCTGAATATTGTCTTGATAGGGAAAGTGTCAGTTAGGGTAGATGGGCTACCATAACTAGGTTCTTCAGTGCTTTGTAATGTTTTACCCATTTCTGTTTTAGCTATGAACTCTAGCTGGACATCTGAAAAAACAGTCTGAAATTTAAGTGCGGTGTTTCAATTGATTAACCAATTCAGTGTAATCTTTAATGATATTTTATTTTGTAACTTCTTTCTCGAGAGAGCATTTAAGAGTCTGGATAGATGAAAGGTGTTCAGAATATCTGGTCTGAATAACATTTTCTTACCAGTGGCTGTGGACCTCTAGGCTTTACTACTTGTAAATTCCAAGGTTCAAAAATTCCTTGTTCTCACGGGGTTGAAAAGAACCACTGTCCAGTGATGTACCTTTTCAAACCCATTCACAAGCAGTCAGAGGCAGGGTTCATCACCAGAATAAATCAGGAGTTGATCGGCTAAATCATTTTTCATGGTTGATAAAATGGTCAAAATGAACAATTCAATTTGTAAGTGCAACTCTTTCTAGCTGCTGTGTTTCAAATGCTTTCTGAACTGTTGAAATAATCTGCCACCTGGATTTTGGTGCTCCTGGGGATAGTCGACACTGGGCTACTTACACACGCCTAGTTACAGTCCTCACTACAGATGCAATGAGGGTGCTTTGATTGCATCTTTCTTGTCAGAAATCACTTGTGGTTTGAGGTGGTGGGTGATGTTTGGCTGATTTTGTTTGAGCATCTGAGCTAGTTTTGTGGGTTTGTTTTTTCTTTCTCTTTAAACCATGAAATGTTTTAACAGCTGCTTTCATCAGTCAGAAATGACGTGGTACAGTGTCTTTGTGAAAACTGAATTCCTTCCTCTAGAAATCTTACCTCTATTGTGTGATAGTGTAAAGCTCAAGAATACTTGAAGCTGTGGAAAATGTATTGTTAGGTACATAGACCTCTTCCTGATCAATGCTGCAGAACGCATACAATGCATATTTTTGTCTTATTTACAGTATTCTTAGTGAATGTTGCTCATAAGATACAGCTGTAGAAAGAGATTTCCTAACAACAATTTATGTAGTTGCATAGTTTTCTTTTATAAAGATACAATTGATTTTTAAAACAAATGGATTGCAAATGTCAGTTAATGTAGCAAATAAACCCAGAGGAGAACACTGTGTGTTACAGTAATCTTGGGAGTTCATTGTTTTTAAAAAAAAAATACAAAACAGTTAGTTTGAAAATCTTTTAATTGCTGTTCATAACCAAATATTTGTTTAGATCTAAAATACAGATTTTTGGAGCCGCTCGGGTCAGAGAGAAACAAATGTGTGAAGCACATTCCAAGTTATTTATGGTTAATCTTTGCCCCTTGTTATGAAATTGTTTGGTTAACACAGGGGTTCTCAAACTTTGTGATACTGCGACTGAATGCTCGCTGGCCGTGGCGGGGGGCAGAGGGCTCGCACGCGGCAGCTGCCGCTACCATCCACCGCTCCATGCTGTCACGGCGCACTGCTTCCCCGTGCCGCTGCATGCACCCCCTGGGAAGTTTGCCGCCTCCTTTAAAGTTGCCTGGGTGGTTGCAACCCGCAGTATGAGAACCCCTGGGTTTAACTGCAAGCACTGTGCTGGCCAGGGGGAGTTCAGTTTGTGGAGGAATTACTGATGTTAGACCCTTCCTGATTTTTTTTTGCATTAAAATCACAGTTTTACAACTTAAGTCTTTCTCTTATGTTGTTAAACTTTTCAGGTTTTCGCTTCCTCTTTTTCTTCTATTTTTCACCCCCTCTTGCAGTCATTGAAAAATTTGTCACCTCAGATTTTTAAAAGACTTGTTACCTCAGTTATAACTGTTTTGTTATATTATCCTATGTGTTTCCTGCATTTTCATCGTGTTTGTGGCTGCTGTAGTATCTGCAGATACTACAATGTGGGGACATTTATCAGATTTTCAAGCATTTGAATATTGTGGTGTTTTATGTTTTGAAAAGAAGATCTTTGTTGATACAGGGACTGACTCAGTACTTAAAGGTAGGGTATCAGTATAAGTCATGGAAGAATTGAGAATATTTGGCCATTTCTGTGTATCCTGTCGCTAAGGGTTCTTCAGAGGAATTAGAAAACATTGAATTGTTCATTATTTTCCTTTTTAACTGCAACAGTGGGATTCCAGTTCAGTGCCTTCTGAACCTATTTACTTGAGACATTTTTTACGAGACTCGGAGGATTGACAGTTTTTTATTATGTTTTATAAAAGCAGTGCTTGCTTTAAAAATGCTGTATAGTTACTGCTTTAAATGGACGCATGAAATACTATGATTTTGTGTGCGTTTAGAATGGCACAATGTGACCAAGAGCTGCCAGTAGAACTTCTGAGAAAGTGTCAATTGTTTCTAGACAAATACTCACGAAGACTTTTGAGATGAGATCTTTTTCACTGATCCAAATACATTGAAGATTGCATTTGGAGAAGCATCCTGTCTGACTTCAGGGCGATGATGATTACTGTCTATGACACCTAATGTGCCTAACCTGGCTTTTCAGTGATGTTTTTTCCACGTTCTAAAAATAGTGTAATTATTTATTCTGCTTAAAATATAGGAAACTGATAATGCTCTGGGAATATAAATTCTCAAAGGAGTTAATGATCTTTCTATTCCAGTGAATCCAAATCAGCTTGGCTGTATCAGCAGGCCTTGCCTATACTAAACGTCTGGTGGGAGGCAGTATCTCCCAGTGTTAAAGTGCCATGGCTTGTGTGCCCTGCTCAGGAGCTGTGCTGCCAGAGCAGGAAGGCACCAACTGCTGAAGGCACCATGGCAGCCAGGGAAAGATGTAGGTGGGTCTGCTCCTGCTTCTGCCAGGGATTTGTACAGAAGCCTTGCTCTGCTTGGCAGAGATGAAGTAATTCTGCCGGCAGAAATGAGGTTTTGCAACAGAGGAACTTTTGAGCGTGAGCTGCCGTCTTGCTAGCCGAGCTTTGTGTTGTAGACTAGGCCTCCAGGTCTTTTAAAATGCCTTCAAGAAGCATGTTGACAAACTGGTGAGAGTCCAGAGGAAGGTAACAAGATGAAAGAACTGGGATTATTTAACAGTGAAGGTTGAGGGGTATGTGAGTAGTTTTCAGGTAAAATAATGGTTTTCATAAAAACAGTGCTGGTTAATTGTTCTCTGGATCCATGAGAGACAGGACAAGAAGTAAAGGGTTTAAATTGCAGCTTGGGAGGTTTAGGTGAGATGCACAGAGTTCCTAATTATGAGGAGTTGAGTTCTGAAACAGACCTAGAGCGGTTGTGTAACCTTGGTCATGAAATTTTACGGTGCAGGTTAGACGGCATGTGTCTGGGATAATCCCGGCAGGGATGACTCTGTCTTGCGTAGGGGGTTGGACTGGGTGCACCTTCTAGCTGTATTTTTCCCACAATTCTAAGTTAATTTTCCTCAGTAAATGGCTTGCTAGTACTATGGTGAGGTCTGTTCCTTTTGCTGAAATGGTCTATTCGACGTTTCATATTGCATGAGAAATAGTATTTGTGATCTTAAGGGTTATGTTGATTCTCCCTTTAACTAAAGTGGAGGGAAGAAGTTAATCACGAAGGCTGCTTGCACATGTTAAGGCGGGGGGAAAAAGCAGCACTTTAAACTTGGCACGCTCCTGAGTCCAGCACATGCCTGGAAGAGGCATCGTGTCAGTTGGACCCAGCATGTCCAGTGTCTGTATAGATTGGGCACTTTAGGGGGGCTTTTGGCCAAGAAGCCCCACCGAAGCACCCAATGTATGCAGCTGCTGCAGAGCTGGGTTGGAGGAATGCACTGCTGCTTCTGGTAAAGCATTCTGGTTTTGTTTCTGTTTTTTAATGTCTGCAAGCAGCCCAAGTGAAAATAAACTGACAAGCAGAAACAGGCTTTTCTTATCTGCCATCTACTGTTGGTTTCTTCCTTCTTGTTCATTGCCCAGTTGTGTGGGAGAATGTGGGCCTTTAATTCAGTGTGCTCTTCTTGTCTTTGGATCTCTGATGTGGGTCCACCCCAGGTGCTAGAGAAAAGCTTATTGATAAGCTTCAATCTGGAGTGTGATATCTTTAAGGTGTTCAAGGGATCTGCAAGGCTGTCATAAATACTCATTCAAAAGTCCAGTGCAGCAGTTCTCAACCTTTTTAGACTTGAGGCACCTCTTGGAAAATGCCAGCTCTTAAGTGTCACTCAGTTTTTGACTACAGAAACATCACAGATCAATTCTGTTAGGACTCACAAAGACCGCGACAGGTCAGAATGTTTTTAACATTATAGCTTTCAATTTGAAATCTTGCTTGTGCACCAGACAGTGCTAATGTTGTGTGGCACCCTTGCAAAGGTCTGAAGGCACCCCAGGGTGTCATGCACCCCAGCTGAGAATCAGGGTGCCCTACCTTTTTGCTCTTTGGGTTGGATGGACAGCACACTGTCCAGCTGGTGGGGCCTATCTGACATGTGGGGACAAAACGAGGAGCCCGATTAGGTGGTGTGGGTGTGGGGAGCAGCTCAGCTCTGATCCGGCTGTGATGGGGAAGGAAATTTGGCAGTGAGAAAGGGTAGCGGTATTATTTGTCACTGCTTCACCACCACCAAATTTCCCAATCTGTAAGGAGTCCCGTGGGCTGAATGCTCTAGCTCCATGGGCTGGGTTTGGCCTGTGGCCCAGAGGTTGAGCACTCCTGGCCTAGGATATTAGGAGCAACTGATTCTCAAGTAAGCATCTGTTGAAATCCTGCATCGCTAGTGATCTATACAATGGCCTGTAGCAGCAAACTTCTGAGGGAGAAGTATGTTGTATTACTGGGAATTTCTCTTCAGATGCCTGCAGTGTATGTAGCACTGACTCCTTGTAATTTTGTCTTTTAGGTCCTGTTCAAAACCCATTGACGCATTCATCACACATGTCAGACGGCCAGAGATATAACTCTCCAGGATTGTACTCGCATCCGATACCAACAAAGACTCCCCTGCACCCTTCTCCTGGACAGTATAATTATGGTGGTTCCCAGAATGTTTCTCAGTTAAGTAATTATCAGGGACCTGGCCAGACTCTTAACAGAGCACCTGTAGGACTTATTTCTGTGGCACCTTTGCAACATACAGGTTCTTCTCCCCAGATGCCACCTCCATCACAAAACTCAGCTGCCATATCATCTGCTGGTAGCTTCCTTCCTGGAACTAACCCCCCAGCACTTTCAAACTGGCAGTATGGGCAGACCTCGGTGAGTCAGCCAGCTGGGTCTCAAACAAGCCATTTTGCTCATGTAACAGGAGCAGTACCAACCCAGCCATCAGCATCATCTTCAGGAAATACAAATCCTCCAACAAGCTATCAGTATGCAGCTTCTCCTGGAGTTCCCCCACTTCCAAACAGCTACATGAAACCAGGTGAGATAACATAACATAACATAACATAACTGTAATGACTCTTAAACAATAATGTGTTGGGGCTGAGTTTCTATGTCTGCTTTAGAAGAGGTTATTTATTATTCACTGTTCCTGTTTATAATTCTGTTCTGGTTGTGGGATTGTGGTGCTGGACCAGGTATACTGGAAAACCGTGCCCAGCAACCACTTGGAAAAGTTGCATAGATGTCAGTGGAAGTTCCATGTATGAAGCAGGCATTTAATTTTGTTGGGTTTTTTTTGAACTGTTGAAGTATTTTCTGTTGGCCTTCCTGTCAATGCTTTGATAAAGCATGTAGGTTCATGGCTGTTTGTAGACTTTTATTTTGTTCTGAATAGCTCTCTGAACACTCACACTTAAGTTATGGAGCCCAAAAAGTTGGTCTGAGACTGTAATCCCATGACAACGGTGGTGTGTTTATAAAGCTGAAAAGTGTACTTAGAATTCCATTTAATACAGCCCATTCTAAACCAGGCTCTCAGTGGGAAGTTGCAAACTGAACTCTCTGTGCTTACTATGAAGAAAAAGCCGCAGTTTTCTGTGTCACTGATATACAGAAACCTGGTGTGTGGGTGTTTCATGTAAAAGCTTGCGTTGGCATTGTTGATGCCACAAATCAGTTACGTGCCTAGCTGAATATAAATGATCTGTTCAGGCAGGAACAGCGCATCTCGGGGAGATACCATTGAGCACAGCATGGATGTCAAAACACATATTAGCACATACAGTTTTTTATAAGGAAGTGCATCAGGCAGTTTTCAACCTAATTCCTGGTGTTCTCCAGTGAGTGGTAAACATTTAAATTTTTTTCGGTAATATTTTTCTTTTACTGATTTCGTTGAGGGCACTATGAATTTGTGACATGCTATAAAATTGAGTCTTCAACAGTTTTAATAAAGCAAATTAAGTACAGTATCTGGAACAGTAAGACTGCAGTCCCAATTTCTAACTTCCCATTCAACTTGAAGTGGCCTCCATGTTGTTGAATGGGAAGTTTATTTACCATAAAATGTAGAGTTTGTGCTCTAGCACAAACAACTCACTAATATCCAGAAAAGTGAGAGGTAGTTAGCCATGTTAGTTTAGTCTGATAGATGTATGCACTTCATGGGTATCATTTTAATTAGTCTGTAAATATATATTTATATACATGTGTGTTTGAGAGAGCACAAGCTTTTGTGAATGTATGTTTATTAGGAGTGCACCAATAAAGATTTTTTTGGGCTGATAACGGTGGCCAGTGATTAACGATCCATATTGGTTGATACTGATCTGATTGCCGATTATGGAGCCAGGCAGCTTGGAGAGCAGCATCTAGCTGGTAAGTCTGTTGGTGGGGGGAGTGGGTAGAGAAATGGGCCAGCCCTGGCCTAATCCCCCACCTCTGGGAAGAACCCTGCCCTGGTGGCAGCCTGTCCTCGCCCCTTGCACAGATCGGAGAGCATATGGCTTCCTCGGGGGTACGCATAGCGGCAGGATCTGTGCCTCCCGGATGAGCCTCAGGGCTCTGTCCCCTGCCTTGCCCCAGCTGGCCAGTGCCTGTGCCTACCCCAGCCCCACTCCCTCCCTCCCCATGGGGGGGCCTCGATCTATGTTTTCCCCCCACCCCCCTGCCTCTTCCCCTCGCAACAGACTTACTAGCCAGGTGCTGGTCTCCAAGTTATGGACTGGCTGCATGCAGGCTGTGGCTGTGCGCATGCACACAGCATTTATCAACAACTTCATCGTCCACATTGGCCAATAAAAGCTGATGGCCAATAACGTCAATTTTCCTTTCATCGGTGCTGATACGATATGGACCAGTGTATTGGTGCACCTCTAATGTTTGCTTCATCAGGTGCTGTCTGAAGTGAATTTGCATTCACAAAAACTTGTGCTCTTATAAATCTTACCTAAATAGATCATACCTAGTGTCATAAGAGGCACAAAATTTGCTGTAAAAAGTGATAAATTTTCAGTAACATGCTGCTCTAGTACAGTTCCCTTGTGCTATGTCATACAGAAGTGATCAAGTTTTGTAGTATAAAGCAACTGCCTTTTAACTAGTTTGTGAGCACATTACAGAAGCTTCTTTCATAGTTTGTTCACTGTCTTTGTCAGGTTTCCTGTAGCCAATTCCAATAAATCTCTCCCTTTTTTTTGATTATCAGGTGCTCTCCTGTCGAGCGTATGTCCCTGTTAATAGAAACTGCACGTTTTGCTACTTCAAAAATTATTGTGACCTGAAACAACTGGAATGTTAAAGCAGATATTTCCTTGTGAATGACATTTAAACTCAGCTTGGCTGATGTATTGGAGTGTTAACTCCTCCTCCTAAAAGTTCACAGCTAATTGCTTAGCTGTTTTCAGAATGTGACCTTTGGGTTTTAAGAGTCCATGAATGTATTTTTTGTGGTTCTTGGTGGGGAGCAAAAATTAAGAAGTCTTTTTAGAGACGCTAGTAAATTGTGAGAGAATCTTCTATGTGCAGTTGCAGAATACAAATGAATGACTGAAAGAGTCAGAGCTATAATACAATAATTTTGCATGAATTTTCTTGTATTTATTTTTAAAAAATAGTAGCACATTGAGTATTAACTTTGTGTAATTGAGCTTATTGCCTAAGGGGGTGGGGGAGGTGAACTGAAGCAAATGCCAGATTTGGGTGGGGAAAATTAACATTAGCAATCTCAGGTCATGGCGTAGATAAAGAAACAAAATAGTAAACTTTACTAAAGATAACAGCAATACAGTTGATAGGTCAATTGTATGGATTGATTGTTTGTTGTTGATACCACAGCAGGTATAATTGCAGGACTCTAGATTAAGTGAGTAAGTAGATAACTCGACACAATTTTGTAAAATTATTTGACCACGCTACTCCTAGTGTCATGTAGCTAAAATAATTGGTGAACAACAGAATGCTGTTACTTTTAATAGAAGGCAGCGCGCTGCCAGGCCACGGCGAAGACCTGATATGGTGACACATTGGCACGAGATTTCTGGAGATGGTGTTCCTTTTCAAATTTAACTAGTGTGTATGTGCTCAGTGGTCTCCCTCTGAAATAAGGGGGTTGGGAGGGAAAGTGATCCTAGAATAACTCTAAGGCTAGAGTAAAACATTTGGGGTGGGGAAGGCAACTGGATACATAATTTTGTTTGTTTTTTTTTAACTTTCCACCAAATAAACATGAAATAGGAAAATCTGTCATTGGCTTTCCCCTTCTTAACCACAGCAAAATGGTGTGGCATTTTCCTACATCAGAAGTGTGTGAAGTTCTGACTACTTGATGAAGACTTGATAGAACTGTCTTATTGGTGAAGTAGAGTTTGCGTGATGCTTATCTTTGCTCACAATCGTCAAGAGTAAGATCCTCAATGGAAATAAATCATGGAGCCCTAAAGGCCCACTATTTAGGGAACAGGAGAAGAGCAGGTCAACAGCTATGGAGATGCATATTTATTTTGGAGTTTTTGTTATTGGTGCGACACGTCTCACTGAATAATGTTTACAGTTTTGGCCTTTGCGGCTTTGTAACACAGTACATTTCCATAACTTGAGTTATTCCACAACTCATGAAAATGCATCTTTCTCCAGGGTCTGCTCCTCCACCAGTGAGCCAGCCTTTACCTTCAACATACCCTCCTGCTAGACCTCCCCTAGGATCCCCTCCATCTGGAGGGCCACCCTTAGGAAGACCTACTGCAGCCATTACAAGCCCACCTAACAGCTCTGTGTCCCAGGCTCTGCTAAATTCAGCTACAAACCAGGAAGGTAAGGAATCTGTCAACTATCTGTTTTTTTTGTTGTGTTTTTTTTTTTTTTTTTTAAACAAATAATTGGACATATAAAATGAAATTCTAGAAAGAACTTTGTGAACAGAAACTTTGAGGTGCTGGATAAGGTTCCCCCCAGCCCATGATTTTACTAATAATTATCATCACTCTTCACATTACGAAAAGAAGTAAAGTCCTGTGAATGTGTTCATCACCAATACTTTCCAAACAAAGGTGGTGAAAGCGGTTTCAGCTTCCTCAGTTTAATATGTGTCTAAGCACTCATCACAGCTCTGCATGGACAGACTTACTGTGTTCATGTTCGTTTTAGAGATGGTCATGTGGTAATGGCACTGATCATTGTTTTTGAATCAAGTAGTTTAGTGTGAAACCAAAATCCACAAAATTGATTGTCTTCCTTCATGCTAGCTGGGTGTCACTGTACTATAAAGGTAGTTTTTTCCAGGGAATCCTGATGCCAGCTGAGAACTTCTAATTTTGAATGTCTAAAAAGGATATTCCAAAGCACCCGTGTTGATGTCCTTGTTTCCAACCAGCAGAGTACTGGCAGCAGTTTCTTTGCCTTGACAAAGTTGCTTTTACTGTGATATTCCAAACTCGGCACACAGTAAAGCTAATTTATTCCCTAATAAAAAGCATTTAAAAAGAGGACTCTTGGTACTTAGTATCACACTACAGTCGTCTCAAAACTAGCCCCAGAATGCTTTCTTCTTGGGACATGGCACTCAGATGTCTGATCACCAACGTTCTGGTTGTATGAAGGCACTGCCTTATTCTCTATATTAGCTTGCAGTAATGAGCCTTCAGATGCTCCCTTCCTTTTCCACTCTTTTTCATAGTCTTGACCATTATTCATTCTTGAGCAGTTTGTGAATGTTGGAGAAGCTGAGCTGATGTTGGTAACGCTCAGTCTATAGAGTGGGATGGGGAGAGAGGTTTTCTTCTTCTAGCAGAAGTAAATCATTACTATTGAGTGAGAGCTTTTGATTAAGTATTTCCAAGTGGAGTGTCTAAGCCCCAGTGGGCTTTCCAAAAATAACACCAAATGTGCAAAACCTCTCTCTGGCATAGAGGAGCGATCTGACATTTTGCTGCACTGCAGAGCAAGGTGGAATCTTTGCAGAGCTAACCTAATATCCAAAATCTTCAGATGATCAATGCACTCTGGGTGGTGGTGATTAGATATGCTCAGTTCCATCAAAGTCTGCAGGGGGTGGACAACTTAACCGAACTTCCAACTGTGCATTTAAATAATCCAAAGCTGAACGGGTGCACAAGTGAAGATGTAAATGTAAAGCCATGTTAACTGCAAGTTTCAACCAAAATATTCAGTTTAGTGAAAAGAGGTTAATTATTTGTGGGGGGAGGGGGAAACTTTTATAGCTTGTAACAGACATTACTTATCATGATGCGAGTTCCCAAAATAACTTCTCAAAGATATAGTATTCCTTTAAATGGATTAAGTTTCTTTCTTAACATCTGATTCCTTAGTATTATGTTTACCCAAACCCAAGATGACTCTGAATCTAAAACAACCCCCAAATAGTTAAACTCTATATATGGAAAATTTGATAAATTTGTTATAATTTTCCATATATAGAAACTAAATATTGGAGGGTCACCTTGAATATGTTGTTTCCCCCGTCCCCTTGTCATTTCCCCCCTCATGCAGCTGGGAGTTAGGCAGTAGGGATTGGGATTCAAGTAGCCTGCCCCCCACCCCTCACCTGTCCTGCTGCTTTTGGGCTCCTGCTCACTCACCTTCTTACCTTTGCTTTGGCAGCCTCCAGCCAGCCCAGGGCACGAAGCTCATTTTTTGTTTCAGCCCCAGCCTGGCCCAGTAACAGTGCATCAGCTATTACCAGGGTGGGGGAAAGTGGCAGTGGGGCAGGCAACAGCTGTGGCCTTGACCCGAGGTTGGGGCTGGAGCCAGAGCTGCAGCAGCTGCCTATTCCCCCTGCCAGGGCCCCCAGCCCTCCACTCAACCACTTTATACCCAAATCCAAGATGTGGGACTCTTTCCTCTCCCCAAGTTAAATGGGATTGAAAGCTTCATCTTGGATTCAAGTAAATATGGCATCTTAAGGTAAAGATAGACCTCTCAGTTCACAGTGTGTTTGACACATGTTTAAGTAATAGGTGTAGGGAATCTAGAATTGGAAAGCATTTTTTGCCTTAAAGTAGGTTAGTCATGAAGTTTTAGCAGAAGATTTAACACTAAGTAGCTTTGTTCCTCAAGTAGCTACCCCTTGGCATCTGACTGAACCTAACAGGAGCACTGTGTGAAGTGAAAAATTGTACAGTTGATTTCTCATGTTTGCTATTTATTGATCAAGGCAGTTTTGCCAGCTGAAGTTTGTACTGGTTCCAGACTTCGGGCCTGAGGGTTTAATGTTCTCAAACTTTTTTTCTCTTTCCCCATTAAAAGCAGTGTTGGGTGGAATTTGTTTTATTTTTGTAAATCCTTCCAATATTAAAATTGGTTTACCTCTTCATAAATATAGAAACAACTTTCTTGTTTTGTGTTTTATCTCGTTATGGCTGTCCCAGGACTTGTTTCTCTCATTCCTTATGTGAGTTCTGGGGTTTACTTTCTGAGGGATTCCCAGCAGGGTTGCTGACTTAAGGGATTCAGTGGTTCGAACACAGAAATGACTCCAGTGCCAGAACTGAGATTACCACTTTCTTTCTACTGTGCATGACTTCCAAGGTGATTCATAAGGATTTTTTCTATTTCGTTAGGTGATCTGCTTTCTGTGTGTGTGTGTGGGAATTAAGCATTAGAATTTTTTTCCAGAGAGAAGTGTTCTCCAATTGGTCACAGTTGTATTAAAATCAGTGCATGATGTTAAACTTCCAGTAAGTAACAGCAGCTCTGTTTCTGAATTTAAGCCCTCATTTTTTTTAATGGTTTTTGTAGGTGATGCCACATCAGCTACCGGTGATGGATCTTTGGTCCAAAATAGTTATGATGCAATAGAAGGGGGAGGCTTCATGGGTAAGATACTCTAATTAGATATTTTTAATCTTGAGGAATTTAAATTTTTAAAGCACTTTCAAGAGGTGGCTGTCTTCCCCTGAGAAATGTAAGCCTTACTCAAAGTATTTTGAAGAAAGCAATATAGTATTTGGAGCATGATTCTTTTTATTCTTTAAATAGTGTAACATATGAAATACTTAGATGGAAAAGTAGAGCAAACTTACCAGTATTTTTCAATAGGTATCTGATCAGAATGGGCATTTTTACATGTGTTCTGTACGGGGGGGGGGGGCTTTAATTGGAACTGTTCTAATTAAAGTGCCTGCAGCGTCTTGTGTATCAGTGTCCTCATACTTCAAAATGGCAGCGGGGACACTTTAACTAAAACTCATCAACTGCTCTGGTACGCAAGACGTGGAGGCTGGCTGGAGTGTGCTAGCTGGGATGCTTCAGCAGACTCAATAAATCAAGTTTCCTCCAATGTGCTGTAATTACAGCATGTCAGAGCAGCTTCCAGGCAAGTCTACAGGCACCCAATATTGACATAACAGCACCTCAGCTGATGTCTTGTTTTTTTAAATGTATTGCTCTAATTGGATTTCTTGAACAAATTAATTTGAGTGTTACAATTTTCTTCACCTCCTAGCAAGCACACATCCTTCTCCTGCTTCCCAGAATCTTAAAATGGGTAGGAGTGTTGGATATTCTTATCCTAGCTTGCCACCAGGCTACCAAAATACTTCACCTGGAGTGCCAGGAATGCAGCCCCCACCCATGCAATATCCAGATGGGCCGCAATCATTCCATCAGGTAAGTCATCTCTGCCATTCTTGTCTCTTGCTATTGACCCTGTCATCTCAACTGATCTGTGCTGGTATACTGCTGCCTTATAGACCTAATTAGGATCTGTGTGTGTAGCAGGGTCTGACTGCAGTTCAGTTTGCAGGTTTGAGGTCTGAACTTGTACGTGTTGAGATCTCGGGCCTGGATGGGAAGAAATTCTGTTTTACATCTTGATGAGCAACAGGGGAAACAAGCTGACAGCTTTCCAATTAGACTCACTTGGATTGATCAAAGGAAAGAAACTGCTGCCAAAATGTATTTTTTTCCAGCTGCGTGGAGCATGTTTTCTTTGTTCCATTCATTGATTTTCCCCCCCCGCCAACCTGCTATTGCCATCCATTGTTCTTCAGTTTTTTTCTCCAAATGTTCAAAATGGAACAGAACTCCATCTCTTGCTGCAGCTGAGTTTCTCTCCTGGCTGCTTGTCTTCCAGATCTCCTTTTGTTTTGGACTTCACTAATCTGCATAGAGTTACGGTTCCAGTTTTAATTACCACTTGCCCCTGTTTGTCCAATATATGTACATGCAGGAGGCATTCAAATACAAGTACTTTGGATTAGAAATTGTGCTAGAGTCATTTTGTCTTTTTTTAAAATGTTGTGCTCACATATATCCTTGTTTCTCACCTTTTATAGTAATGTGTTTTAAATAAGACATACTGCTAGGAACTCTTGTACTGTGCAACGTGTTAGACCCGGCCTATACAGCAAGGGTCCCTCAGTGTAGGTGGTGGGGTTATACAGCATTACACAGTGTCAGTCACGGTAACTTGGCAGGCTATGTGGCTTCCAAGCTACGGTGGTAGAAAGGGTCTGAAGCAATGTGAGTGAGGCCTAAAGTGGAACATGACTGCTAGGATTCCTTCAGCCGCAGAAATGCACAGGGTCTTAAGAGCTGAGTGATTTAGGAAGGACCCACCCAATAATACTTCACACCTGTTAAGGATAGAAGTCCTGGTGTGGCAAGGATGGTATTCCAGCCCAGACAGGATATCTGGAAATGCTACCTCTTCCTCAGCTGCCCATACAGCCGCCGCCTCCTATTTCTGGCTGTATGAACTGAATAGCTCTAGAGTGGCAGGAAGGAGGTCAGTTCAGTAGTTTTATATAGCAAATAGTTTAAATATGGAGGGTAAACGTCATGATTTTGTGCCTAGGTAATTTCATCTCCTGGGCCTGCTTACTGTCAGGAAAAATAAACTGCTATTTGTTCTTGCTCCACCTCCCTGTATTTGTGTGTGTTCCAAGGACTCCTAGGTAGCACCCTAGATTTGTTCTGTGTGCTATAATATTTAGGTTGCTGTCTAATAATTGACAAGACCAAGTTTAAGCACCAAAATGTCCAAAAACATTGCATTGTTAAATCCAAGTAACGTCTTCATCATAAAATATGAAGGGGAGGTATTTCGCTTGCTTTGCAAAATGATTGATTTAGGTGCGTCATCCAGATAAGCTTAATTAACTTCTGAACTTTTGTTTTACTTAGCCTGCCTTGGGGACAAATCACCTGGCTGCATCTATGGGTAGCTTAAGTCTGCAACCAGAAGGAGTAAGACTTGTCAATCTTCTTCAGGAAAGGAATATTCTTCCCACAACCCCTTTGCAGGCTCCTATTCCGAACTTGCATGAAGACATCCAGAAACTCAACTGTAATCCAGAGTAAGATTTCTCATTAGCTATCATTTTTCAAAATGAATGGAAATGTGAACATCTTTTTTTTAAAAACTCCTTCGTGCATAAAATCAACAAAGCTCTTCATGAGAAAATTTACTTTAGGTTTTTTGGTAGTTGTCAGGAACTACTTTAGTAGTAGTGTAATTTTTTTTTTATTAAAATAAGGGAAGTAGACAGTAGCTTAAGCTAGATAGAGGTGTGTGTGTGTGTAAAACAGACAAGGGTACAAAACTTTAACTGATCCAGTTGCATCCCAGTTATTAGTACTCCAGACTCATTCTTGTCCTAAAGCTATCCCTTTATTGCCTTTGTTATAATACAGCTACTTAACAGCAGAGCAGTTGTTTTAAAGTTGCTGCGAGGGTAAAATACAACTCCATAGCCTTTACTGTTGTCAGAGAATGAAAATGATGACAGGCTAAATCAAGAGGAAGAAAGGTCCCTTTCTTGTCTTTAAAAAGAACCTGCTGGGGATGCTGGAAGGTCTTACTTTCAAAATATATTTGTTTTTTGTACAAAATACTGTTTTACTCGGGCCTCTTCAGGAAGGGTTCGGAACGCAGGGTTCAGAAGTCATCTCTGTTTGCACTAGCTTTGTCAGAAAACAAAGTAGATTTTATGGGATTAATTAGATAACTTCTCTACTTTAGTGACCTCATCTTCACTTGTAAAACAGCCAGAGGTACCCTTGACTGTAATGCTTTCTCTAGCACAAACAGCTGAAATTTTTCCTTGGCTAACTTTGGTACATGGATCAATTCAGTAATTTCTAATCCCAGCATAACTAGTAAACAACCATCAGTTCTTTCAAGTATGTAGGCCCTTCCATTCTGAGCATAATGACTAGACGCTTACCTGCCAAGAGACATGGCTGTGTTAAAGTGATTTCCAAAAAAACAGCTATAGCAGTGAACAGTAGAAAATGTGTATTTTTGTATGCGGCAAGTAGAGTTTCACCACAGGGGAACATGGACAAAAGACTGCTGTTTGTAAAGCTCTTTGATGCATGCGATACAGAAACCTAAAGAAAGACAGAATTGTTTAGTTAATTATTTATTTTAAAAGACAATAAGTAATCGGTAGAATGGATCCCAATCAGGTGTGAAGATCATTTAAATAAGGTGCACCAAAAGACATCTACTGATAAAAGACCTTAAATTTGAAGGTTAAACAAAAATGACCAGCGAGATTGTTACTAAAATAATCTAATTGCAAGAACCATGATGGGTATCGCCAGATGCTCCTGTACAATTGTTCTTCATTAGCTGTAAAGATTTGTTACCACCGATGTAAAATTGACCTTGGAATCCTTTTCAGAAGATACAAGATACAAACTTGGAGCCATATTTTCAGAAGAGCTCAATGCCCTGAAGCACCACAGTCCTTGGAAGTCGTAGGGTGTCAAAGTCTTGTAAAAACACAGCCTTTGCCATCTAGGTGTAGCTTGGGTTGCGTTGTTGGTTGAAGTTTAACTTTTTAAAATCTTTCAGTAGTTTTCTTCCAACAGGTAGAATCACTTAACTATTTGGTTTTTTTAAAACAAGATTGTTCTTCAGGTCAGTTGGAATTCAGAATGTTACAATTAGCCTAGTTTTCACTTGCTCCAGAGCAAATGCTATTTAAGTCTTGAGTGACATGGATACATACAAACTATACTGTAATACTGAAGAAAATTTAGGTGCCTGTGACTGCTATACTTGGATCAAAAGAGTCCAGGGTGAAGGTGGCATGGTGTTGGAACAAGGGTATTTTATTTGAAAGTAGCAATTCACTGTCTTCAGACTGAAAAGAAACTATAAAAGATGCAATGTACTGAAATTTAAAATCACCATTTCATTCTCGCTGAACGCCTCTGAAAATAACCCTTTGTCCTTCGTGTAGGTTGTTCCGATGTACCCTGACTAACATTCCTCAAACTCAGGCCTTATTGAATAAAGCCAAACTTCCTCTGGGGCTTCTGCTTCATCCTTTCAAAGACTTGTCGGTATGATGAAACTTTCAAAGTTTAAATACTGTTGTGTTAGTTGTACCTATACTAAAGTGCAAAATTCTAACTCTGTAAGAAATGGTCATGTTTCAGGTAGCGGTGGCCTGGGAAAATATAATTCTCCTCAGTAACTGAAAACTTTAACTGGCCAGTCGTGTTGTTTCTATTCCACATGAGTTGCTCTTTAGTTGTGAAAGAAAGAAAGAGAGAATGAGGACCTGCATCCCAATATTACATGACCTATCCTCATCCATAAATTGCTTGAATCCCAGAGGGAGCGCGGTACTCAAGCTGTAATTAAAGGCATTGTATTTTGTTATTGATATGGCTTCAGTAGTTCTGTCTTGTCATACAATCACAGCTATAGCCATTGATTTCCTATATTCAAACCATCTAAGCCCTACTTAACTAAGTTTGAAAGCCTGGGCTTGAATGTCCTCAGATACCCTTAAAGGTGTATTTTATAGATTCAAAGAAGTTCGGGGCTGGAAGGGACTTCATGAGATCATTGGGTCCAGCCCCCCTGCACTTGGGCAGAAAAGACTCAAGTGCCAGGGCCTGTTACTTTCACAGTTGAGTTTAAATGTAATATCTGTTTCTGAAGTGCTGAGTTTTTTGTTGTTCAAATGAATTAAAAACACAAAGCTAGACACTGCGAAAGGTTTGTAGTTGTTTTGACAAAGAAACATAAAATCAACCAGGTTAGTACCTGTGTAAGACCAGCCTTTTTAAGTATCAGTTTTAAGGGTGCCATGTTGATCAGAAGTATATTCTGGTTCCTAAGTGAGCTTGCACCAAAACTGGCTAGCCCAGAAGCCCAGCAGAGTTAATATTGCTATCGCAGATAATGTCACAAACACCTACCTTCTGGGTTTTTAAACGGCGTTTTTCTATTCCAGCAATTGCCTGTGGTCACCTCAAGTACAATTGTGAGATGCCGTTCCTGCCGAACATACATTAACCCCTTTGTGAGCTTTCTAGACCAAAGGAGATGGAAGTGCAACTTGTGTTACAGAGTGAATGATGGTAGGTTTTAAAACAGCTTGCATGCTTGAACATGTATTGCCCCAGAGGTACACTAATCCTGACCTTTTGTGGTCTGCTGCTGTACTGGTCTCCTGGGATAATACTAAGTGGCTGGGCTGCATAATATAGGCAGTCTCCCAGATCAAGAACTGGTCCTCCATACAGAGACCTCTTGCATTGGAAGCGGTACTCCCAGTGTGGAGTATTACTGTAGAAATGCACTGCCTTATGTTGTAGCCATGGAACTAATTCTTATGCTATATTCCATTTTGGACACATTGTGATTAGATCAGGTCTGCTCTGTCAGTGTATGTTAGTATGAGAGTTGTAATATGATAAACTTCTATTTCATGTAGTTCCTGAAGAATTCATGTACAATCCTGTGACAAGGGTCTATGGAGAACCTCATAAAAGACCTGAAGTTCAAAATGCTACTATTGAGTTCATGGCTCCTTCTGAATACATGGTGAGGTTTTTCATTGTTATTCAGTTTCACTCTCCAGCTGCCTAAGTCCAAAAAATGCCCCATTGTGATGGATGCTCAGCTGGTCGTTTGTTAGGTGGTCCCTGTCTCTTGGAGTCCATCTGAGAATTCTTAAGATGGGCTTCTTCAGGCAGTCTGCAGTCTTACCATCACAGTTGTTGGAGTTATCTCTTATGGCACTTGCTGATCCCAAGAAAGAGTCGGTGTACGCAGCTGAGCTGTTCTGTCTACTTGTTTTCCCTAGTGGCTCTTTTGTTTGGGAGTCTTAGCCTGCTGTCTCAACTGGCTTTAGTGATAGAGGTCCATGTTCCATACTTAAATCCGAGGCTCACTTCTTTCTAACCATTGTCCTGTGCATCCATGAAGCCATATTTCCTTACACTTATGTACAGCAACTTCAACAAAACATTTTCTTAACGTAATCTTTAGAAAGGTGGATCACAACCAGGCTGCTGCAGCAGCCAGATAAACTTGGTCTACATCCTTCCCCCCATGTTAGGGCCTTCTAATCAGCCTAAAGCAGGCAGCCTTGTTCTAGGCAATGCTTTCTGGTTTGGTGCCCCCCCCATGCTTCTACTGGAAATGAGTGCAGGTGAAACTGTCTTGTCCACTTCTGTTTTCAGAAGGAGTGGAGGCGGGGAAACTGGACCAGGAAGGCTTATGCAGCACAAAGCGGCTCCTGCCTGCTTTAGGCTGATTAAAGAGCCCTAATGCAGGGGGAGTGTGCGCACGTGACATTGCCCTCCCTGGGCTGGCTGTGCAGTAGGTATGTGGGGCAGGTTCATCTGAAGGCAAAAGAATTCAGCTGAGAAGTGCTGGGTAAGTTAAGGCAGCACCAGCAGTGGTTCTCAGCCGGAGGTGTCACCACATTCAAAAAAGAGGAGGTGGGGTGTCATGAACCTGAGAAGGTTGAGAGCCATTGCTTTAGCATAATAGCACGTTTCATTGCGTCTGCCCTTAGATTTTATAGATGACTAGAAATTATTTGCTGTGCCTGCCAACAGTGCAGCTGCAGTTAATTGTTTGCCCTCTGCTGCATGTAGCTATAGGCAGCAGTGGGCCTTGCTTGGAGCTGCAGTTCTGAATTTGAACCAAGTTGACTTTGTTGTGAAAGTTTGAGGATCCTAGTCCCTTTAAAGAGAGATCGTAACGACCTTCCTCTGACTGAAAACCCATGACTTGAGACCTTGACCCAACTTTCTTTTCACATGCCTGTTCCTTAAAGCAAAGGATCTTAAATTCACTGGATCCATTTTCCAAATGGTAAACTTTATTTTCTGCTTCATGTTAACACTTTATCTTGTTGGATTGGTAAATAGAAATCTTAGGCATCCCTGTGTAACTTTAAATACCATATAAACTCAAAGATGCTTCATTCCTTCATAATTAGTGGACTCAATAGACAAAGAGCCTGACTCTACCCTTGCTCAGCTGAGAAGTCCTTGGACTTGAGTGATCCTGTTTGACTGGGTGAGAGTTGAAGGATCTGTTCCTTAAGAATTAGCCAGTATGTTAAACTTTTACAATGCCAGTCTGTTGTATCTACATTTTCTCTTAAATCTTAGTTTACAAAAATGCTTTGGAAAATTATAATCTATGAATCTGGAGTAGATTTGGACAAAAAGGCATTAAAAAAAAATTAAGTACATCTTTGGAAAAATTGTTTAAAGCTTTTTAAAAAAAATCTCTCGGAATCCTTGAAATTGCATGTCAATATTTTGATTGATACTGTACATTGTAAAACTTAGTATTTAAAATACAGATTTCAGGGAAGATTTGATCTGACAGTTTCACTTTGGCAGCGGTGAGAATTGGTGTCATGTTTATTCTTCTGTGAATATTTTCTTACTTTTACTGTTTTATACCATCACTACTATAATGGCTGTTATTCCACAAATAGGAGTGAGTTGTTCTCTGAAAGCAGTTCTAAGTGATGCAATATAGATGTACTGAGTAATTAATAAAAATCCAGGCAGTCATGCTGAAAATAAAGTCTCTTGTTTCTTTAGCTACGTCCACCTCAGCCTCCTGTGTACCTCTTTGTGTTTGATGTTTCCCATAATGCAATAGAAACGGGATATTTGGACACGGTCTGCAAGTCCTTGTTAGATAATCTTGACTTGTAAGTAAATGGTATTCTTTTCTCCGTCTGATTATTTACATACTCTGGTATTTTCTATCTGAAAAATGCTTGTAGTGACTTGTGAAACTAATTTAATGTTCAAGTAAGACTTTCATTCAGTCTGAGAGAGAAACTTATGAGTATTTTATGATAATATAGGTTTAAACTACAGGCCTTTTCAATTGTAGTTTCACTGATTTAAACTTGAGTGATTAACAGGCATGTTTTACCGACTCATTGTTTCACTACTTGGTTTTCCTTCATAAGATTGTTTGTTTGTTTGTTTGTTTTTAAAGGGGATGGAATACCATATTTATTCAAATATAAAACCAGGCTTTCCCCGCCTCCAGTTAGTTGGGGGGCATGGAGTCCCTTGTCTTATACTTGCATACAAGTAAACCTCATTAAATACATTACTTATCATTAGCACATGCTGCCTCTGACAACAGTTTAAGTAATGGAAACCAACTATGACGTTATTTAAGTACAGCCCACACTGAGCATCCTTGTAGAACACATGGCCCATACTAGGCAACATACTGAGGGAAACCTTTTTTTGTGTGTGGCCCTTTGGGGGAAAAAAACTGCAAAAAAAACCCCCAGTACCTCCAGGCCGAGTGCCATTTCCCTGGAGAGGGCACTCTTGTCTGTACCAGCAGGCTGGCACAGGGAGGGCTGCAGCCAGACCTGACGCCATCCCCTTGGTGCCAGAAAAACAGATTGACTTTTATTTAAATGTTTAGGATTGGGAATCCAAAAAAGATGACAAAGCCAGTAGGGAAATACAGATCGCCTGAGCGAGGGACTAGCAATCGAGGGATGGGGGTGAGGAGGGGAATGCAACTAGGTTACAGGAGATACAATGTTAGCCATCTAAGCCCAGGGGTGGGGGATGGGAGGAAGGGGAGGGAGGGGGTTCGCGATGCTGAGAGAGAAAGGAGATGGATACACACAAACCCGTTACAATGGTGGAGGAAGTGGTTTGAAGGAAGTGTCTCAGTCCGTATAGAGTCTGATCATGGGGGTCCTCTTCGGGTGGAGCAGGGTTGTCCGTGGTTGAAGAATCCTCTCAGAAGTGAGGGTCCAGCTGGTGCGGAGGGGGAGTGGTTCAGGCGGTCCCCTTTGGGTCCAGTCTGGCGGCATTTGATCTTGGCCAAAAAGGCCAAGAGCCTGATGGGAACCTACCACAAGTCTAGCTCAGCACAGTCCACTTGAATAAGATACAGTGCCTATTGTACTGAGTCCCTCTTGGGGCTGATGCTTTTTCAAGTCATGGTGAACTACTATGTCAAATACATTTCAACTTCCTCTTCACTCCCACAGCTGAGCAGCACAGTTTTTCCTCCTGTTTCCAATGATTCCTGTTTCTTCACCAGCCTTAAATGTTTAGCGGATCTCGCCAAAAATCTATGTAGACAAGGGCCTCTGTTGCCTCTTCCCCCTGCCCCCCATCACATGTGATTTAGTGTGGCCCTGCACTCTGAGGCAGAGCTAGATCAGGTAGCCCTGTACCTCCATCTACCTATAAATTTTTGTAGGATCCCAGAACTCGTGACAAGACCACTTGGTTCCATTTGTGGGTGGGGGTGCTAATTAGCACGTGGGTTCTTTGTGGGAGGTCTCTGGAGCAGTGCTCACCAGGGGGTCACCATGGCTTGAAATGCTGTTGATTCTGCTGGGGGCCAAACCCAGTGGCCTATATGATAAATTATGAGCCTTTTGGTTTTGGACTAATATCTTGTGTAGTTCATACTATATATAAGTAGGTACAAAGGTACTGCCCGAAAGTGTGTTTATGGAGTACCTGTGCTGAAACTTGCAGTAGTTTTTGCACAAAAATTAAAATGCATCGATTCTGAATGAACTAAGTCAAGATACCCATAATAATTTGCCTAAAGAGATCCTAAGATTTGGTCAACTTTTGCAGCACCATTATACAAGGAATGGATGGGCCACCCTTTTGATCCTTAGAGCTCTCATATTTTCTTGTAAGTCTGAAATCTGCTAGGATGGCTACTTGACTCTTTAACCAGCTTGATTTGGAAGTGGTCTTAATCTTAAATGCTAACCTTGAGTCTCTTGAGAACATGTTCATCTTCTTTAAAAGAGCTGTGTAATCTCTGTATTCCAAAGAAGTACCCCTATCCTCCACTTAGAAGTTCAGTACTCAGTGGGTGTGTCTACACACTACCCTTTTGTGCTAGGTCGCCATATGGCATGCTACAGCAATGTAGCGATTACTCGGGTCTACATATGATCGCTAGCTACGACACCATAACGCATTCCTTGCTTATAGTGCACCACTACAGTGACACAGCAGGGAAATCTTAAACGTGCATCACCTGTATGGTGTGATATGGGTGGTTACTGCACCATGTTTTAGTACGTGCAAGAGGAAGTACTGAAGCACAGTGCAGTAACGTCATCACCGTAAAGTGACGTGTAACCATGCCCAGTAAACTGTTTTTATAGTTTTTATAGTACCTTAACTCTTGTATGTATACCCACTTTCTAGAATTCATGCAACTTGGCCAAGAACTTGTGATGAGAATCTCTCTGAGTGTTTGTTTTCCTTTTGTACAGCCTTCTCTCACTCTTGCTCTCACTCTCGCTCTCCAAGTTAAGTTTCTGATTACTAGTCGACTTCTGTAGTTTGCAAGAGGACCATTTGCAACCAGAGGTGCACCAATACGATGGTCCATATGGTATCAGCACCGATTAAAAGGAAAACTGTTTTTTTGTTTGTTGTTTTCTTTTGGCTGATGTGGCTGATAATGTTACCAGTAAGCACTGCATGCATGCGTGTGCGCAGCCGCACCATGCATGCGGCCAG
This sequence comes from Crocodylus porosus, assembly GCF_001723895.1. Taxonomy (NCBI): domain Eukaryota; kingdom Metazoa; phylum Chordata; order Crocodylia; family Crocodylidae; genus Crocodylus; species Crocodylus porosus. The sequence continues at coordinate 28,831,583 of NW_017728914.1, forward strand.
GAATGCAGCCTAGCAGCTTGAAGAGCAGCATCTGGCCGGGAAGTCTGTGGGGAAGGGAAGGGGTGTGGGGTGGAGGAGGGCAGATTGAGACTCCCACGGTGACCAAGGGAGTGGGGCTGGGATGGAGCATATGGGATGGAGCCGTGGGCTGCCTCTGTGTGTTTGGGGCTGGGGAAGAGCCCTGTGCAGCCTAATGTGGGGGCTGGACCTGGGCTGTATTTGGGGCAGGGCAAGTGGCAGCAGCACTGAAGGAGGGGGCTGTGGCAAATTTTTGGGTGGCTGGAGCCTCTTTCCCAGCACTGCTGCCATCAGCCATGCCTGGCCTGAGTACTGCCCTGTCCTAGTCCCCTTGCCGGGAAGAACCTGGCGCAGCCTGTGGTCCCAGGTGCCCAGCGGTAGCCTGTGCATAGATTCGGGGGGCATGTCGCCTTTGCCTCCCTTGGGGGTGTGCGCAGCGGTGGGAGCCACCCTGTGCGTGCTCCTGCCCCCGGACGAGCTACAGCTCCATCCCATGCCTTGCCCCACCCTAGCTGTACAGTGCCTGCCCCACTCCCTCCCTCATTGTTGGAGGGGCCTCAGTCTGCATCCCATCCCTTTGCCTCTCCCCTGGTCCCCCCCCAACAGACTGACCAGCCAGAGGCTATTAACCAGCTATATCAGCCAATACCAATCCAAGTTCTTCCACACTTGTCTGAGAACTCCCCTTCAGGGAGGGATTTTTTTTGCTTCTTGAAAGTAGAAGGAAAGTTACATGAATCTTGATTTGTTTTTTTTTTTTTTCTTAGACAGCTAGCCAACACAATTGTATCAGCTTATTTCTGTAGAAAGCCTGAAAGCTGAGCTAGTGGAAAATAAAAATCAGAGTAGCAGTTTGTGTTTCTTTCAGACATTAGCTCTAGATGGACATTTTATTCTTGCGGGGTGGGGGGGGGAATGTTCTACAATATTCATTGCATCAAAATTGCATTATAAAAACTGTAGGAATGAATGCATGAGTACTTAAAGGGCACAGTTGACTTGTTGAACCCTTTGTGTCTTTGGTTTTTAGGCTTCCTGGGAACACTAGAACAAAAATAGGCTTTATAACATTTGACAGTACAATCCATTTCTACAGTCTTCAGGAAGGTCTCTCTCAACCACAGATGCTAATAGTTTCAGATATTGAAGGTATGTAGAGGCAACTCTAGACCAAATATTAGAAAATGTCGGACAATTTTGAGATTCTTCTTGGGCACGTGTTGGGGGGGGATTCCCAGCTCAGATCATTAATCATTGATGCTCAGGGACAGTGAAATCTGCTATCTTATCCAAGCCCCATTTAACAATGCTTTGGCCTGCAGAAGGGCTCCTTTGTGGCCCTAACAAGTGAACAGTTCATGGCCTGAAACATGAGATCAGATTCCTTTACATTCTAGTTTAACCCATGAAATTATCAAACCCTTTATCACTAAGGCATTGCAGCCGCTGATGCTTGGGAGCATCCTGTGAAATTCACAGTGACTGAATGAAGATTAGTTTGGGGGAGGAGGCTTCCTTGTGATCATACTTGTGTTTAGTTTCAGAAGAACCTTCCTTGCCTGTTCTACAACAGGAGAAAAAGAGCACCAAAGTGTTTTACAGGATCTTATTTTACAGACCTCACTATCCTCCAGCACATCTACTTTCCAAGCTAAATGATTCGCATCTTCATAACTGTATTCGGTTCACAGAGGCTTAAAAAATTTTTTATTAAAAACCTGGCAAAACCTTCAGATACTACTAAAATATAATTATTGATTGTGGTGGCCTTACACTGACAAGCTGAGCTCAAGAGTCAATGCTGAGTGCTGAGAGTCAATGTCTAGTGCCCTTTTTGGGCACTAGACATTGCAGGACTTTTAAGCGGTACATAGTTCCTGCAGCAGCCCAGAACATGCAAGAGGGGTAGTGTCTTAACATGGTGGGACTTTTATTTGTTTGTTTATTTATTTATTTATTTATTTGTGTGTTTATATTAAGCTAACATTAGTAGAGGAAACTGTTTTTGTCATCTACTGGTAGTTTTAGATTATTAAACTAGTGTTTCTTCCTTGTATGTGGCCTAAAAAATTGAAGCAAGCTAATATAATTACGATAGTTATGTTTCACATCTCAAATTAAGAGGTGTTGGGGTTGTGTAGCTGTTACTGAGGCCAGAATAAGAAGCCAACTTTGTAAATGGTTAGAAAAAAAGATGGTTGGATTGTTAACAATCGTTAAACAAGCCAAGCTGAGTTTTTTTTAATGAGTGAGCTGTACTCCTTAAAGGACAAAGTTGCTAGTTAATTAAAGTGTGTATCATGTATTTTCCAGCAGGGACTCAGACTTGATCACAGGTGTAGTAGGGATATAGTGAATACTGGACTGGAACCAGGGATTCCCAACTCCACTAGGCAGATATGCTGCCTCTATGATGTTGAATTAATTGCTTAACTTCACTGAGCCTTTGTTTCCACATCTGTTAAATAAAGATGCCTGTTATCTACTGGCATGGTATTATTTGCAAATTGTTAACTGGGAAAACTGGGGAGAATATATAAGCATGGTTTAATAACTAGCCTCATTTCTGTTCTTCCAGATGTGTTTATACCAATGCCAGAGAACTTATTAGTAAACCTCAATGAAAACAAAGAGGTAAGCCTTAAGCAGCTGAGATCGTATGCAGTCTATAGCACAGCTCTGTAGTACTTGCCAGAATACTGTCACCTGAAGTCGGATGCATCTGAATCTTTTCAGAAGATGAATTTCCAGTTGCGGGTGTCTTTTAAATGGGACTTCAGTGCTTTCTGAAGCAGAATTACTTAAAATATTGTTAAGCTTTTCCATATTCTGTTTGATATGCTACAGAAGTTTTCTTCAGAAAAAAAGATTGTTGTGTTAGGTGAAACATAAGAACATACATTTGGACTTTTTGTTAGTGTAGCCATGACCCAGCTTTGGCTCTTTATCACTAACTGAAAAAGTGAAATGCACCTGCTGTTCTTTAAGTAGGGGCCTGTCTTAATGTCTGCCCTCTCTCTTAATAGTAGATGAGGACAAGTAAAGGTGTATTATTTTAATCTGAAAAATTGCTTTACTACTTTGTGTTAAAAATGTTAATGCTCTTAAATTTAATACTATTTTGCAAGTACCAAATTTCTGGTAGAAATAGGGTCTCGGTGGTAGCTACAAAACAGCAAACGGCTATCTTGTTTCTTGACATTTTGTATTTGCTTTTTGGAGCGGGTATTTTGATTTTCCTCCTTTAGTATTAACAGTACCCCACACTGACAAGTTGGATCAGCAGGAGACATCTCTTAAGATTTTAATTGTAAGTAATTTTACTCTGGCTTAGCTAATTCAAGACCTACTGAGGACCTTGCCACAGATGTTTACCAAGTCTCTGGAAACTCAGAGTGCTCTGGGACCTGCGTTACAGGCTGCCTTTAAACTGATGTCCCCCACTGGTGGTAGAATCTCAGTCTTCCAGACACAGCTTCCATCTGTAGGAGTGGGAGCACTGAAATCCCGAGAAGAGCCAAACCAAAGAGCATCTGCAAAGGTTAGTGTAGCAAATCCATGGCCATGAGGCGGTTCCGATTCCCCTTAGTGTCCGTGCAGCCCCTGCCTGGCTCAGGCTGAGCTGCAGCCCTTCCTTTGGTTCTTTCCTGCCATGCCTTGATCTTTATTAAAGATTATAAGAGGGAGGCTGCCTGTGAGCTCTATTTGAGCCTGAGCCTGTGTTGATCCTCACTGGGCTGTCCCAGAGTCCCCTTAGTAACAGTCCTGCGCCCCAGGCCAGCAGGCCCTCAGTCTGCCTGTGCTGCTTCTGGGCACTGCTCACCTTAGGGGCTCCTTGCTTGGCTCCTTAGCCTCCCCTGTACCACTCCCCAAGCCTCACGGGTGTTACTGTTTGATGTTTGGCCCTTTAGGGCACTCGGCCCCTGGCCCCCTCTGTCTGCCCCTGTGGATTTACACTTGGCCTACTATGGACTCAACAGCTGCTCAGGCCTTGAGCCTGCCCTGGCAGGGCTCAAGGCTATTGTTTCCCCCATGGGCACTAATGGGACCTCTGTAACCGCCCCTTATAGTCGCAACCCGAACTGCCGGTCTAAACAGTGACATTAAACATAAACCCCTGGGCTATAACATAACAATAAGAATGGAAACAACCCTCTGGGCCTTTAAGAGGGCAAACTTTTACTTCTAGTACTGCTTCCAGGGGGTCACTATTCCTGTAAGCACAGAGCAGGCAGTCGAGCACCCCTGGGTGGCTCTCCTGGGCAGGAACTCTTTCCCCTGCAGCTGCCAGGGTAGGAACCCTGGACGGTTCAGGCTCTAGGCTAATATAGCTCCAGCCTGAGCCCTCTTCTGGTCATATGCCTCATTAGCTCCCTTCCCCACCTGCAAGCAGCCTCACAGGCTGCTAGCTCCCATAAAGGAGCAGGCACACCCAGTATACTGCTACAGTTAGAAAAGCACAACAAAATGAGGAAATGCTACCCCATTGCATAGTTTTATGTAATTCTCTTGAGTGGGATATTCTAGGTGACCCATAGATCTTTTGTAGTTCTGGGAGTGTAATGGAACTACTAAGGAAACTGTTTGATTTTCAAAGATATGGAACACCCAGGATTGCTGTTGAAGTTGGTGAGAGGAGGCAGTGCTTACTATCCTTGAAACTGGGGCACAAATGTGCGCTGTTGGGAATTGCTTTTTCTGTTTTTTATATTAACAGGACATACATCTTACACCGTCCACTGACTTCTATAAGAAGTTAGCTTTGGACTGCTCGGGGCAGCAAGTTGCAGTTGACTTGTTTCTTCTTAGTGGGCAGTATTCTGATCTGGCTTCATTAGGTAAGACCTTATAGGGTGCTTCTAAAAATGAATTGTTGTAATATGTATTTCTACACTGCAGTTAAAAATGTTTGAAGGTCCACTGCAGTTCAAGCATGTGAAACTAGATTTTTTGTTTCAGTGTTGTATATGCTAACATTCAAAGCATTGACTAGTAACCCTCTCCAAATGAACAGGTACCACGAATGGCAGAGAAGGGTCTTTCTAATGAAGTACTATAAGTAACGTTCCTCAGGAGTTCAAGGCCTTGTGGCCAAGCTAACCGTTCACCAGTTCTTTCTCATCTCATGAAACAGCTGGCAGTCTGTCTAAATTAGTAGACAAAATAAATCCGAGATTCGACTGAAATAAGATCTTGCCTAAGAAAAGAAACTAAATTTAAACTAGAACAGAACAACAAAACAAACAAAACTCCGTGTTTTTAATGTCATTTAGTCCTAGGCTTATAAGGAATGTCACTAGTAATAAGCTTCCTTGCTTTAAAAAAAACCAAACTATAATTGGTAGTAATGTCTTCACTGGTCAGAAAATTCACAGCCTTACTTGTGAATTTTTTTTTTTTTTTTTTGTTCGTTGATGGTAGAACTTTTGTCTTTGAGTCCTCAAAACTTGTCCATTTTCCTCTAGAATCAGTGTCCTAAGTTTCTGAGGTTTTACCATTGTGTTAACTCTAGACATGTGTTAAATACTACGGTGGCAAATGTAGGAATTGAATTGGACTACAATATTAGTGTATTGAAAGTTAGCTTTGTCTTTGTGTAACTACGTTGTTTGCAAGACATAATGTTTCAACACTAGCACTATTTTCAAAGGATGCTTGTCGTCTGGGGATAAGGTAAAAGTCAGCAGAAATAAATTATTTTCCTTCCCACCTCTCATTAGATGACTGAATAAACATCTTTGGAACAAGCTTTATTAGCATTTTAGTTACTTTCTTGCCCATAAAATAGTCTGGGTAGTGTGGTATCGTATTTCCTACATGGCAGTGATAAATCCATTTCATACCTTTATAACCTTCATGATTAATTGAACATAGCTGTGTCAGATTATTCATGCTTGGGTATAAGCCTACAGATGTGTAATATGAGAGAGTTATTTAATACTTAATGTAGGCAAATGACAATTTAAAATAATGGGTAAACTGCACTGTAATTTAAAGACCAGAGTCAACAACCAGTTTGTACTCTAATGTACATTGTTTTTCTCTTAGGCTGCATATCACGGTATTCTGCTGGTAGCATCTATTACTACCAATCTTATCATCATAAGCACAACCCTGTTCAGGTGGAGAAGTTACAGAAGGAGTTGAAAAGATACTTAACTAGAAAGATTGGCTTTGAAGCTGTCATGAGGATACGGTGCACCAAAGGTCTGAATTTTTTTTAGTTAAAATACTGTATTGGCATTTTTCCCCACAGGCATGAATAAACAAATGGCAAATTACACGCACACACATGTCGGGTAACCTGATTTCAGATTATTTTTTAAATATACAAACTACTTCCCTGTCAGTAAAAACTGGTGCCAGCAACCAAATAGTTTTTGCCTTGCCAGAACTAGAAATCAGCACTTAGTTGCCATGAACTTCCATGTGGTTCTCACAAAGGACTATAACTTAATATATCTGCTACATGGAACGTTTTTCTACAACTGCGTTCTGTCCTGTAGTTAAGCCAGAGGCTTCTCTATTGACATCTTCATGAGATGACGGGGGAATTTCCTACTGTCTTGTTCAGTTTGTAATTTTGATAGAGGTACAGCTTTCTAGTACTGACTCTGACAAGGTTATTGCACTTTTATATTTAGTCTCATCATTTACATCTGTCAACTTTTCAGACTTAAACTACTGGTTTGAAAAAGTAGTGCTTATATAGCAAGGGAATTTTTACATAGTACGTTCTCTTAAATGATTCTTCATACCATGTATTCTACATTAGAAATATCTGGAAATTCTGAGTTGCACTTCTGTGGGGCTAATCTTAATGCTGGTTTGTATTGTGAATTTTCAGTAACCACCACCTTTTCTGCAAATTATTGTTCAGCCTGCAGTATTTTCATTTGCTAGATGATGCCAAATTTGGAAAAAGGTGGTATGTCAGCAAGCTAGAAGGGAATGCAAATATGTAATCAGTTGTTTATATTTGATTCTAAAACTACCACTAACCAAATGGGTTTGTTTTTTTCTTTCCTAGGTCTTTCCATCCACACCTTCCACGGGAACTTCTTTGTACGATCCACAGACTTGTTGTCCTTACCCAACGTGAACCCAGATGCAGGGTACGCTGTACAGATGTCAGTGGAGGAGAGTCTTACTGATATGCAGGTTGTTTCTTTTCAGTCAGCACTTCTGTACACCTCCAGCAAAGGTAAGAAACATCAACAGCATCAGCTAGGTCTGTGGTGTAATATGCTAGATGCCATGTGGGCAAGATCTTAAAGAGTAAACTAAGTTACAATTTAGGTAGCTGCAGGTGAATTTTCATGGTGTCCAGTAAGCTGGCAAGGATTTAAAAGTGAGAATACTGACAAACTAGCTGTATACGCTGCTGTGTGGTGGCATTATTACATTTTCACTTTACGGGTTAACCTGCACGCTAGAAAACTTGCTCTTATCTAAAAATGTGCTGTTTTGAGCCAAGAGATTGGCCTGAGTTCTCAGTTTGCCACTTGAGATCTGTAAAGTTTCAGATACTTCAGTTGTAGTAGGTATTTTTCTGGGATACAAACCAGTTGCTTTTGGTAACTTTGGACATTAATTTAAAAATCAAAATTGCTGGAAATACTAGTATCCAGACTTCATTGTTGCTCTGTATGTACCAGGTTTTTTTAAATGTTGCCTTTGTGGTGGGGGGAGATGCCATTTGAAGACTACACAATTTTTTTCTCTTGATAGGTGAAAGAAGGATTCGTGTCCACACTATGTGCTTACCAGTTGTAACAACACTGAGTGATGTCTACCTGGGGGCTGATGTGCAAGCTATTACGGGGCTGTTGGCTAATATGGGTAAGTGGTGAATGTGCTGTTTGAATGCGTAGATTTTAAAATGTTATGTATCAGTAGAACCTACTGATTGCCTTACAGCAACTGGAGCAGCAAATCAGACTCTTGGCTTTTCTTCTAAGCTTCATTGATGTCACTATCCCTCTTGTTAGTTGGGATGCTTGTGAGAACATTAAGATCCTAAGATGAAGAGCTAAGCAGGTGCAGATATCTTAAGTTAGTAGAGAAATGAGAGAACTTGCTGTTAATCTTCTATATCTGCTGTTTATTTTTAGCTGTGGACCGGTCAGTTTCTGCTAGTTTGAGCGATGCTCGGGATGCCTTGGTGAATGCTGTTATTGATTCCCTATCTGCTTATCGGGCTTCAGTCCTAAGTGTTCAGCAGCCTGGTCTCATGGCTCCCTTTTCTCTGCGACTCTTTCCACTTTATGTGCTGGCTCTCTTAAAACAGGTAAGAAGAAAATAAACTTTCCAAAGGCTGAGTTAGTTGTTAGGCATCCACCCAAATTGAAAGTGTCCTTGTGAGACAAATAGTGATATTTTCTGTACAAGAGCTGCTTCTGTGAGCCTGTGTAGTGCCATTGCCTTTTGAGTCTGAACACCCCCCTGAGAAGCTGTGTAGTAGAGTTAAATATGGTTGCTCTAAAAAAAGAAAAAAAAAAAAATGTTTAATGAATTTATACCTCCCTCTGACTCCAATCTCTAGCTCTTTAGAAATCATTCCACTACTAATTGTTGGCACCAGAAGTTCACTAAGCAATTAGTTATGAGTTTCACAGGTATAATTTAAGAAACATGATTTGCACATAGATAAGTTAGGTGGGATTGCTCACAAAGTTTTTATAATGATATCTTTAGGTGAATTCTCAAGGTAGAATTTTATATGGGACTCTTAAAATACTTAAATGTACCAAAACAAAATCAGATGCAACTATGTATAAATTTCATATATTTAAATGTGGTACTCTACCTAGTGCCCCCTGTTGGCTGGAAATTAATGGCAGGTTAAATACTTAAAATATTGGTTTTGTTCATAGAAAGCATTCCAAACCGGAACGACAACCCGTTTAGACGAACGCATTTTTACTATGTGTCAAGTGAAGAACCAGCCCCTAATTTACCTCATGCTCATGACCCATCCCAGTCTGTACAGAATTGACAATCTCACAGATGAGGTATGTTCTTTTGTTTGTTTTATTTTTTTACCCATGGTATGCTTGTTGCTTGGTTTCTTAGATCATTTATTAGAAAAAAAGAATTGTAATAATTTTCTAGGTATACAGTCATCTCTCAGGATATTCTAGAGTTGGATTCTGTTCTAAAGATCCATTGAGGCAATCTATGAAAAGAAATGTGACGTTCTGATTCTTTGGCATTTAAGTTGAAGGCCTAAGATATGAATTGTGCATAAAGGCAGCAGCATTAAAGCTGTGTTCCATAGCATCTGAGTCTTGTTCCAAATATCAGAGGTGTAGCCTGTCATTTAAATAAGTGGGAAAGTGGCAGGAGAGCATTGGAGAGCAAGTCGGGCTAACTGGAAGTTCATAAACATGTTATGAATACAGTACATAGTCCCCTTCTTGAGACCTGGCTGGTGGTTTGGCTGGTCCTGTGATGGAGGCAGAGTCGTATGGCTTTTGAGCAGTTCCCTCTTGTCTTTCCCCAACTGTTTCTTGCAATTTTATATTGATGAGCTCTGGACAAGATGTGTGATCCAGTTGGCAGGGTGGGAATTCCCGTATCTGGAGAGTTCAGGTGGAAGATATCGGAGACTAGCACTTTGAAAATGTAATTGGGTTCTTATTCAGAAATCTTTCGAACTACATGCTGCATCTCATAAAAGGAGATGTTACAGCAGTGATGCTTTCTATGCAGTTCTTGAACAGCTGCTTTTTAAGAAGTCTCGACAATAGTTTTGTGAGCAAATATAAATAGCTATACTTATTGCAGGTGACAGACCTGTTCTCTAGATCACTACTTCAAAGCCTATTGACTTCTGAAAATAAAACATGAAACTTTCAGAAGGGAAATCAATCTGTCTGGACAAAACAGATGCTTTTTTTTTTTAAAAATGTATGGCTAAATTTGAATGTTTGTGATAGACGTGTTATGCACTTGAAGGGTAAAACATGGCTCTGATAGTTATCTTTTCTATCTAATGGAAGTGTATATCTATCACTTGTATATTCCTTTTGTTTCTCTGTCCTTGTTTCTCATCTGTGTATGTAGATGCACGCTGATGTCATACGTTTTTCTCTTTAGGGAGCCCTCAACATCAGTGATAGAACCATACCTCAGCCACCCATCCTTCAATTGTCTGTGGAAAAGTTGAGTAGGGATGGTGCTTACCTTATGGATGCTGGCTCTGTAAGTTGTTTGCTTTGGGAATTTTAACAACTTTTATCTGAAAGTGTTTAATATGTGTGACCTGGGTTCTTTTTGGAGACTCCTGAGCATTTGAAATATTTAGGAAACCTATGAAGATATGCATGTTGCAGTTTTTAATGCTGTGATTTTTGATTTTTTTGGGCCATCTCTTTCAGGTGATGTTTATGTGGATTGGAAAGAACTGTGGACAGAATTTTATTAACCAAGTCTTTGGGGTTCCAAATTATGCATCTATACCACAGAATATGGTGAGTACTTTGGTGTAACATTTGGCTCAAACATCAAAATAACATCTTATATAAGTAAAATGTCATCATGTTCATTGCAGTGGTCTGCATGGTCGAGCCAAATTCAATTCAGGTTTTGGAAGAAATTCACTTCTTCCATTCTGCTTCTCTCCTTCCTTTTGGAGTTCCATGTTTAAAATGTTAACCTGGGGTTCTCATCTTGAAGTTGCAAATAAGTGAAGCTGGTATTCGTTGACTAATGCAGGCAAAGTTTGTGGGTGCAGACTAAGCCTTTTAGTTTTTGGTGGGAGTTTTTAATATCATTCTCCTGTACCTCAAGTGAAGGTGAGGTTGTCCTCCCAGTTGTGACAGCTGAGAGCCAGCATCAGTATGGCACAATTTGATAGATTGCTCAAGGATAGTCGGTGACTACAATTACTGTGATGTATAGAACAGCTTCATGTTAACTTGCCTACTTTGCCTGATTTAAGACGGTGGTTGATTTATTTTATTAATTGTAAATTTACTTCTCCTAAAAACACATTCTACTGTAGCTTAATAATAATCTTTGTCTAATAGACGCACCTTCCAGAACTTGATACAGCTGAATCTACCAGAATAATAGCTTTCATCTCCTGGCTGAGAGAGCAGAGGCCATTTTTTCCTATATTGTATATAATAAGGTGAGTAAGAAGTTTTTTCTGTTAAGTCCTTTTATTGAAGTATGAATGGTCCCATGTTGGCCGCTTTAGTGACCTATTTGGCCTCAAATGTGCAGCATATGGTGGCTAAATGTTTGAGACACTAGTGTGACTGCTCATAGTCTCTTGTTTCTTAATCACTTTTATAGTTGTGGAGAATGAGAAGTAGCCAGGGTTAACTTGAGTAAATCGATTGATAGTAAATTGAACTAATTGGTTGTTTTCCAGTATATTGAATTGCAAATGATTGATTGCAAGGTCTTTAGCTGCTACTGCTTTTTTTACTGGTCTGTGTGCTTAGTAAATCTTTCAAAATGTTGCAGTTTATCTTACTGTTTTAAACAACTGGTGCTATAGACCATACTTATCTTATATTACTCATGTTTTATTTCTGTTTTAAAGGGATGAAAGTCCACTGAAACCAAGTTTCCTACAGAATATGATAGAAGACAGAACAGAATCTGCCTTATCATACTATGAGTTCCTTCTGCACATACAGCAGCAAGTGAATAAATGAACCACGGGTTGTATGGCTCACTTGCTTGGGGAAAGTTTTCTGCAGTAAAGAACACTTGCGCTTTTAATATCTTCTTTAAATTTGTGGCCTGATGCAGTTGATGAGAAGTTCTCACTGTGATTTCAACCAAGTAAAGCAAATAAAGGACCACAACTAAGAATCAATCAAATGTGCAACTACATAATATAGTACTTCTTAAAATTGAAATATGTGAACTGGTTGGGCACCTTTAATTTGCTGCAAATTATGTTTTTACTGTAAGTAGTTGCAGCATGAATACATTTACAGAGGCAATATTGAAGAGGTGAAATACATTTTGTAAAATAAAGAGTTCTTTGTTGTTCAGAATGTATATTTCTGTAAGTTGTTTTGCTTTTCTGTTTGTTTTTTGCTGCTAGATATAAAACCTCACAATACTGATTGATTTGCAGGGAAATTCTTATACAGTATAGCCACTGATTTAACAACTGAGCATTACTTTTTTAAAAGCAACCTGGTATACTGAAAGTAGCAATGAATTCATTGTGAAGTGAACAAATATAAAAATGTTTATGAAATTTTAGAATTCAGCGTTTAGAAATGGGTTGTTTAAGACTAAAAGTAAGCTTAAACTGCCATGTTGGATGGAGAAAGACTATGAAGTAGTTAATTTTAAAAGCTTTTAAATGCATCAGTATTGTAGTTGAAAGCAGGCCTAATGTACTGAGTACAATGAAGACTAATCAAGTGGTTTGATTCAGCAGCAAAAATGGGCTGAGACTAACAGTAAGCTTTTTTTTCTATTTAAAGTGAGTTTAGGTCTTACCTTGATAAATGGCAGTAAAGGGGGGGGAACAGAAACAAAGGACTGAAACCACCCTGGATTTTCCTGTGAATTATGTTATCATAAATTTTAACCTAATTTAGGTTAACTTCCATGTAAAGTCCATAAAATGGAACTGTTTTGTGAAGTGAGGCTGTCTGGTGATACTTGGCTTTATCTGCTCTTGTGAGAAGACACTGAAAACTTTCACATTTTAAAAAAGATTCCAAACAAGTAACAATTTTACCTCTGAAAGAAATACAAACCATATTGTTAGGAAGGTTTTTATGGTTTTTTGAACACATTTTACAATTCTGAACCTATGGAAAAGCCTAGTCTCGAAGCTGTTGTGCAGACAGAATACCTATATTAATTCCATTAACAGACCTCTCCATGTACAACAAACGAAACATGGAAAACAGGAGTTAGAAGTTGATTTACATGCGTAAAGCTTGGGGAGTACAGTGCGTTGATATAAAACTTTGATCTGGGGAATACTGTCATAAACAGATGACTACTTGTGTTGCTAGCACATTTACTGTCCCTTCTATACCCATACCATGAAAGGCCTGTGATGTAGTAAACTTCTTTCTTATTTTGCTTTTAGTTCATGTAAATGCTGATATACTTAATTCAGTCTTGCAAAATCTACTTGCTGGAGCAAGTAACTTCATTGAGTAAAATATTATTTGTCTTAAAGGTGGGCAAGTAGATATCGTGCCTAGGCTAGTAAATTCATATGGGTTTTGCAAAGCTGATTTTACAGTACTTGGTAGAATCGGTTTTTGCAGCCATTTTCAGGCTCTGGCTATACTTGACTGACAGGAGTTGCCTTAATGCAGGGGAGAAGCAGGTGGTTCTTGAAAGAGAAACTGCTCTTGCTGTTTGAGCACAAACAAAATCCAAGTTTTGTACAATTTTCTCAGACAGTATTTCTGAAGAGAACTCCTCCCAAAACTGTTAGGAGCATCCAACCTGCTGTCTGCATAGCTAGTGGAAGTGGCTTGTCCCCCCTCTCCTGCCCGCTCTTGCTTATAGGTACGTAAGCTTTTTCCAGTCCCAGTGAAAATGTAATGAGGATGTTGTGGGGAGGGGAAATGAGTGGACGGACATTGTTAGCATTCAGTTAGGTGATTTGGGTTAGTTCTGGTCCAGTCGTGTCTAATATTTTAGCTTTTCTTAAATGAGAATTTCATTTATGCAGCTATATCTTTATTTAAAATGGCAAACCGCTTCAAGGCATATGATCATGAGATGTATGCACTTGGATGCTGGAAATTATCCTTGTGCTGAACACGCCAAAAGCCCGTGCACCTTTTTGTCACCATATGGTTTATTGTCATATCCCATCATTTGAGTTTTAAGTATGGTGCCTGCTTCTGAGATGGTTTCACTTGCTTTATGTACACGAGGATAATGGCTGAATAAATAAATCAATTAGTGGCATACTAACGATTTTGAATTGGATTCCCTAATGTTAGGGTTTTTTTCCTGTATAATTTATGAACACTAAGCCAATGAACCCTTTTGGAGTAGAGTGCTTTCGTTCATCCTGGGAGATTATGCACTATTGAACATTGTTAGTTGTATTTCTTGCAGTGGACAACAACCTGGTGTGTTGATTACATTTTTACAGCATCACAAAGCAGACCAGTGTGTAAAATATTGTCACTAATTCCAAATGGCAAGGATAATATAAGACTTTCCACTGCTTTAAACAGGCAAAGGTGGCCCTGATATTTAGCATTACAATCCTACTATGGCAAATGTACTCTATTTTTCTAGTTTCTCAGATTTTTTAAACTATTTCTGTATTTGACATAATGTTAAATTCAGTCCACATCAGTACCATCCACTATAATTTGCATATGTTACCTTTTTTAATTTAATATATTGGAGTCTGAGTCAAAATAGACTGTTTTGCAATAACTAGAATAAGATTTACATCTTTTATTTAGAGTTAATTTCTTAACAGAATCTAATCAAAGATGCAGAACAGCTGTGACATAAGGGACCATTTAATGTGATTCTAATATTCTGTTTACTATTATGGATGTAATACTTTAGTAAATTTAATTTTGTAAGTAGTGTATAATATTGTAATATTAAACCTTTGTTTTCTGCAACTCAGACATTAATCTTGCGTGAAGTTACAAATCTTGCCCCTTATGAATCTGAGACAGGATTTACTTGTCCTCCTTTTTACAGTTTGTAATTTTCACTGTTTTATTCCTGTAAAAAGTCATTTGTAACACATGCAAATGCTTATTTTATCTGTGCTAATTTATCAGATTTGGCTACTCAATAAAATCAATTGAAAGAACTCACATAAGTTCCTCAGTCCTTTTTATAAATGGAAGTAAGATATTACATTTGACCAACTGCAAGCTGAAATTCTTATAGGCTGTCCCTCATTCACCATTAATAATATATAGCTAAGAGTAAAGCATTGTGGGGCACTTCACACTCGGGGAGACAATGCATTTCTAGTTAACTAAGAAACATTTCACTTGCTACTAAGGTGTTTTGTTGTTTGTTTTTTTTTTGTTTTTTTTTTTATCCCAGTGCATATTTGCATAGGTGGGGAACAGCAGAGCACTGTCATTCACTCCTGTCCAGGGCATGCTTTTTCCATGAAGTCCAGCCTAATTATGTGTCAGAGTAGAAAGTCCTGCCATCTAGTTGCAGGAGGCCCTACAGGCCAGGCTGATCTTGGTTAGTTTTTCACATGAGTTTCTTCGGGGGGGGCGGTTGGGGAAGGTGCCGGGGGGGTTCGGGTATTGGTCATCTCTTACTTAACATAGTAATGTTTTATTTTTTTTGGTCCTTAGAATAAATTGTTAATATAACTGGCTTGGTAAACATCTAAACTAACACAATGCTTGAGTCCGTAAAATATCAACTTCTATGCAGTACTTCAAGTTAAAAGGAGTTGGGTTTGGCCAAACCGTTCTATAGATATATTTGATTGCTTATCCAGTTTGAACTTTCTTCCCTTATGTGTTGCCTGTCACTCCTTAAATTTTTCCCATCCATTATGATTTCTTCATCACAGATGAATAACTCAAGATGGCCTTCATGTGTTACTCTGAATGCTACTTTCACAGAGCTATCCTGTTATCTTACCAGTCTGGCCCAGGGTACCCATCTTGACTAATTTCATGTTCTTTCCCATAAGTAATTTGTATTCACTGCCAACCTTGGAAATTCCCTAAACTAACATTCAGTGGTGACTGTCCATGTCTTTTGCTGGTGATATGTTTAGTCTTTGTGGGTGGAAATGCATAGTCTTTCCTTGCCTTCGTGCCACCATAAAAGCTATGGTGGCACAAAGGCCAAGCAAACAGATATCCATATCCCTTGGTGTGCCACAAAAGCCCCAAATTTGTAGCTACACCAAAAATGATAATAGATTGTGCCGTCTTGTGGCAAGAGAGCGTGGATATCTGAAGTTGCCTATGTTCTCCATCACCCCTGTGCAAGAGCACCAGAGGCTTGAGGGGCCCTATCCCCTCCGCCCCTGGAATTCCCCAGCAGGATCCAGCCCCCTGGAGCATCTGCCCAGCTTTCCCTTCTTAGAGATGCTCCTCGAGGAATCTTAGGATGCATCTCAGTAAACAGGAAAGCTGGGGTTTCCCTGCTTATGGAGATGCACCTCTGGGATCTCCCAGGCATGTCCCTCTAATTGGGGAAAGCACAAGGTTTTCTGCTTATGGAGATGCACTCCCGGGAGGTGTGGGAGACAGGGAATTCTTAGCACCCTGTGCTAGGATCCATGCTGACCTCTCCCTCCATGTGCAGCATCTGTCAGAGCAGGTCCCATCATGGAGGCACAGGGTCATGTGGGTCCCTGGCCTCCGCAGCACTCCTAACCGACTTGTGACTCCATGTGAAGCATGAGTTGGCATGGGTCCTAGCATGGAGGCCACAGCTGATCCACTTTGATTTGGCAATATCTGTTTCTACCCTGTTAGACCATCTGGTGACTACCTTGTAACCTTGAGCAGTAGGGAACCAAGTATCACCAATAATGAGCTTGTGCTACCCATAGGTAACCCCTTTTACCTTTACTTTTCTCATTATCACTTGTTGTGGAGTTGTGCGGTCCTATCCTGTTCATTCACTTCCAGTCTTCTATTTCATTTTGTATGCCATTATACTGAATATTGCCAGCTATTGAACTGTAGATGAAAGCTGTCCTTCTGCAGCTTCTGTTGATGCAGAGTGGTTTGCAATTTATAGTAGGTGGTAGTAACCTTACTACACCAATTTGTTCAGATGCTGGCTTTCAAGCTGTTTCACTGTTCCCTTTTGCACTGATGTAGCAACCCCATCACTGTGATTCACTTGTTATTCCACGCATTCAAGTGGACAAGGTGTTCCAACAGTTGTTTCTCCTGTGTGGCGGTGGGGGAAAACGGTAACCTCCTTTACTACTTTATTAGCCCATTCTAACATGGAATAAGAATAATAAAGTTCAAGCTTGCAACGTTGTTGTAGGAGGACAAGCCTGGGAAATCCCAGAGGTGCATCTCCATAAGCAGGGAACCTTTAACTGAAGGCCACTTCATAGGCCTGGTTGGGATCAACATAAATGTCTGACTTGCTCTGCCATTTTAAATCCAGCATGGACTTGTCTGACTAATCTTCTTTCCAAATCATGAGAATAGCGTATCCTAGACTGTTGGGAATTGGTAGTGCGGTTGCTTCTATGCCTGCTTGCCTTCCAAGGCTAACGAGCTTGGACTGCTTGGATTCAAAACAGCTTTCTTTTCTTGGACGAACTTGCCTAAACAGGGTAAGTGAGTTTGTTTTGCCTTAGTATGTGACCTGATTTTTCTTTCTCCTCAATACTTCTGGTTCAAGACACTTTTTAATTTGTAATACTCCATACATACCTGGGTTTTACCAAAAGGGGTCATCACCTCCATCCATCCAGGGGCTGCACTCTTTACACTGTTGTAGCTCAGCACATTGCTGCAGAGTACTTATAAGAGGGGGGAAAAAAACCCAACAACTTTCCTTTAAAAGGAAAAATTCAGGGTGGGGAACACCCCCCTGTAATTGGCAGCCTGACATTCTTGATGATACAGCTCCACCTCCACTGCATGGCATAGTGGCAGACAAAAACCACTGGCACAGCTGTTTGAGCACTTATGGCCTTTGGGTCAGGTCCCGGAGGACAGGAAAAGGGCCAGCAAGGTCCCTATTTTCAAGGAGGGGAGGAAGGAGGATCAGAGTAATTGTAGGCCAGTCAGTCTTACCTCCATCCTTGGAAAGGTCTTTGAAAAGATTATAAAGGATCGTATTTGTGGGAGTCCAGTGGGGAACAACGATGCAGCAGGGAAACCAGCATGGATTTGTAGCAGGTAGATCATGCCTGACCAATCTGGCTCTATTTTATCACAATCACAAAATGCTTAGACGCAGGAGTAGAGGTGGATGTTGTTTTCTTGGACTTTAGCAAAGCCTTTGATACGGTATCTCATCCCATTCTCACAAATAAATTAAGAGGCTGTAACAGATGTTTACATGGTCCAGTGGGTGGCAAATTGGCTTAGCGGTCACACCCAGAGAGTGGTAGTAGATGGGTTGGTATCGACCTGGAAGGATGTGGGTAGTGGGGTCTTGCAGGGTTCAGTCCTTGGTCCTGTACTCTTCAATATCTTCATCAGTGACTTGGATGTGGGTATGAAGTGTATTCTGTCCAAATTTGCAGACTATACTAAATTGTGGGGTGAAGTACACACTCTGGAGGGTAGGGAACAATTGCAGGCAAACCTGGATAGGTTAGAAAAGTGGGCAGTACACAATAGGATGCAATACAACAAGGGCGAGTGCAGAGTGCTGCACCTAGGGCGCAAAAATATCCCATACACCTTCTGGCTGGGGAATGACCCTCTCAGCAGCACAGAAGCGGAAAGGGATCTCAGAGTCATAGCGGGCTCAGTGTGATGAAATCATCAGCAAAGCTAACCGCACTTTATCATGCCTCTGCAGATCCATGACAAATAGATGCAAGGAGGTGATACTATGCGGCATTGGTCAGACCGCAGTTGGAGTACTGTGTCCAGTTTTGGGCGCTGCACTTCAAGAAGGATGCTGATAGACTTGGGGGGGGGCGTCCAGAGGAGGGCCACTTGTATGGTTAGGGACTTGCAGCACAAGCCCTATGAGGTGAGACTGAGGGACCTGGACCTCTTCAGCCTCTGCAAGAGAAGGCTGAGGGGGGATCTTGTGGCTGTCTACATGTTCATTAGGGGGACGCGGCAAGGGATCAGAGATGCTCTGTTCACCAGGGCATCTCTTGGAGTAACAAGGAACAATGGTCACAAACTGCCAGAGAGCAGATTAAGGCTAGATTTCAGGAAAAACTTCTTCACTGTAAGGGTGTCCAAAATTTGGAATGGGCTTCCAAGGGGGGTGATGCTCTCCCCTACCTTGGGGGTCTTTAAGATAGGCATCTGGCTGGGGTCTTCTGACCCCAGTGCTCATTCCTGCCTAGGCAGGGGGTCGGACCTGATGATCTGACTTTCTGCCCCTGGGGCCGGGGGCTGGACTTGATGATCTTCAAGGTCCCTTCCAGCCCTAATGTCTAAATGCTTATGAAATTTGTTGAGGTCCCTTCTGACCCTAGCATCTCTGAAAATGGGAAAGCACGCAGGAAGGCGTAAATGGAACTAGACATGAAGATTGCTGACTTCCATGTTACGATTGCTGCGGGGGGTGGTTTTGGTGATGGTACAGGCAACTTGCAAACATCTGCCTGTTCTTCAGGGAAATTCTAGGGTGCGTTAAGACCGGAATGGTAAAGAACAAAGCAAGCCAGTGTAAACTGTAGTATTTCACCTGCACTAGTGTGTTCCTGTGATGATTTGAGGAATTCGTAAAAATGTGTGAATTCTGTGTCCTCTTTTGAATTCTCCATGTCTTTACCAAGCTGCCAACTCCCTCTTGCTTGTGTAATACTTTACCTTCTCTCCTTTCATCTCCACGTGCTGAAGTTCCAAGGAGTGGTAGTGGATCAGAGACCTAACGATAGATGGCTGTTACATGGATTTATGGTTCTCTATTCAAATATAGATACCTTTAATGAGCTAGTTCCAACAAAGAAGTGGGTTGTCAGTGGTACAATTGCTCAGGAAAGGTCTGATGGGGCTGATCAGGGACTGACTTTGCAGAGGGGACTGATATATTTATAAAAGGGCAGGAACCAGAGGCATTCATTTTTTTTTTTAAGTTCTTCTCAGCAGCTCAAGTGGAAGGGGAAGCTGCCTGTGCCAGGAGTCTGATGAGGTAAAGGAAACTGCTTTCTTAAACACATATGGCCCTTGGCGACTTCCAAGGAAGTATGGACAAAGGTAAGGAGCATTGCATTCAGATTATTGGTCTTATATGGCAATTCCTGAGTTACACAATGTCAGGACCTACCATCAGCAGGACCTACATTTGGTTTCCTCTCTGCTTCGTGGAACTTGGCAATATACAGCTCTCTTGTGCCAAACTAGGGCATGGGCCAAAAGTAAGATCCTCCTTTCCTCGGTCGCCAAAGAGCTCAAAACAGAACTTGATTTCTTGCCTGAGCTGAGCAGTCCAGCCTGGCATTTACTAGAGCTGGCGTTGCACTTCAGTGTTTGGATCTCAGGTTTCCTCCTGTTCAAGGTCCCGAGAGGAAGGTTGGTGATCTGGACCTGTGAGGCAGCTGGATGACTTCTCAGCTCCACCTCTCAGTGGATGACTTAGCAATATGATTTTTCAGCCAGAAAAGGACAAGTGATAATGCCTGTCCTGAGAAGTATGATCCATTAAACTTTTCTTAAAGGGTTGGTCTAGGTCCCGTTGGCATTTGTTGTTTTGTGGACATACCACAAAAAATGGCCTCCCCCCTTCCCCACCCCCATAGCTACTGGGGGTTTTTTGTATGGGGGGGGGGTGCCACTATTCTAGCCTCCTGCTAGAATTTGCTGATGGGATTGTGAGGATTTGCAGCAAGGGGAAGAGCTATATGGATGACTTGGTTGGTATAGCATACACACTGTGTTAAGCACTTTGTCTGTATTTACAGATGCCATTTTATTGTCTCTCCAGTACGTATCTTTTCACATTCTTGGTGCAGTTAAGAATAACAAATATACTGGAATAGCATTAGTTTAAAACAAGCAACAGCACTGCACTAAGCAGCCATTTCACAGGGCTAAGTTAAATTGTCTGATATGTGATACACTGGTATTTCTAGAGTATGATGAAGCATGACCTAATCTTCCTGGGAATGACACAGTGATGTGTGAATTTGAATATTTAATAAAATAGGGAATTATAGGCTCTAGTTCCTTAGACTTGAATCCTTATGAGTCTAGGCCAGTATAAAACAAATATCCTTTGTATTCTACATTGACATGGAAATTCTGTGACCTGATGTAATTTAGGAATTGCTGTGTGGATCACATGAAGGTAGTCAAGTAGTCTAAAAGATCTCATTAGTTCATGAAGAACACAGGCTGTTAACATATTTGGCCTTTCATGTGGTTCTTGTTACGGGACGTGTGCCATATTCAGAACGTTGAGTTCTGCTGGTTTGCCTTTCTCATTGTAGCACTAGATTTTGAGGTGTAAAGGGTTTTTTTTCTGGCCAAAAATATGCAAGCAAATTCTCAAGGTCACGTCCTCTGAGACTAGAGCAGGACATATCTAGAGCAAAATGTTGCTTTTTATACACCTACATGTGTGAAGGGCCTCTTTCTTTCTACATCCCAATTTTATGTTGGCTTTTTATAAAGAGATTTTCCTCTCTGAATATGTGCCCCTGAAGTTGGATGCAAGATTTCCATGATCATGTTTTAGTGTTTAACGTACCGTAATGCAAACTTCTCACGAAGGAGACCTGAATGAACTGGACCTTGCTGGTGAACTATAATTAGCTTGCTGTGGATTTCAGCCATACAAAAGCCTCCAGGACAGCTGTGGTTTATAGAATATTATTTTCCTTATCATAGAAGATGAGGGATGGAAGGACCCCAGGAGATCACATCTAGTCCAACCCCCCGCTCGAAGCAGGACCATCCCGTTAGATCATCCCAGCCAAGGCTTTGTCTAGCCGGGTCTTTACCTCCTAGGATGGAGAGTCCATCACCTCTCTGAGTGACCTGTTCCAGTGTTTTCTACCCTCCTGATGAGAGAGTTCTTCCTAATATCTAACCTAAACTTCCTTTGCTGCAACTTGAAACCATAGCTCCTTGTTCTGTCATCTGCCACCACTATGATGTGTTTAGCCCCATCCTTTTTGGACCCCCTTCCGGTAGTTGAAGTTTGCTATTAAACCCCACTCAGTCTTCTCTTCTCCAGGCTAAATAAGCCCAGTTCCCTTGGCCTCTCTTCAGAAGTCATGTGCCCCAGTTCCCTAACCATTTTTGTTGCTCTCCACTCTCCAGTTTGTCTACATCTTTACTGTAGTAGGGGACCCAAAACTGGATACAGGACTCCAGTGCCAAATGGAATAGAGGGGAATAATCACTTCCCTTGATTTGCTGGCAATGTTTCTAAAGCAGCCCAAGATGCCATTAGCCTTCTTTGCAACAAGACCACACTGTTGGCTCAGATTCAGCTTATTGTTGACTGTAACCCCCAGGTCCTTTTTTGCAGAGCTGTTGCTTAGCCAGTCAGTCAGTGCCAAGCTGGTACTGGTGCATGAGATTGTTCCATCCTAAGTGCAGGATTTTGCATTTGTCCTTATTGAACCTCATTGAGATTTCTTTTGGTTCAGTCCTTCAATTTGTTGAGGTCTCTCTGAATCCTAGCCCTAGCTTCCAGCGTATCCACTACTCTCCTTCCCACCCTCTCCCAGCTTGGGGTCATCTGCAAACTTGCTGAGGGTGCACTACATCCGATCTTCCAGGTTGTTGATGAAGACATTGAACAAAACCAGCCCCAGGACTGACCCCTGGGGCACTCCACTTGATACTGGCGGCCAACTAGACATCGAGCCGTGGATTATTACCTTGTAAGCCTGATGATTCAGCCAGTTTTCTATCCACTTTACAGTCCATTTATTCAACCCATATTTCCTTACCTTGTTTGCAAGAATGTTGTGGAAGACCATATCAAAAGCCTTGCTAAAGTCAAGGTATATCATGTTCACAGCTCTTTCTGCAGAGCCAGAGCCAGAGCCAGAGCCAGTCTTCTTATTGTAGAAAGTAATCAGATTGGTCAGGCATAATCTGCCTTTGGTGAATCCATGCTGACTGTTTCTAATCACGTTCTCCTTCAAGTGCTTTTGAACAGATTCCCTGAGGACCTGCATCATGATTTGTCCAGGGACTGAGGTGAGGCTGACCTGTCTGCAGTTCCCTGGATCCTCTTCCTTCCCTTTCTTAAAGATGGGCACTATGTTTGTCCTTTTCCAATTGGCCAGGACCTCTCCCACTTGCCATGAGTTTTCAGAGACGATGGGTAGAGGCTCTGCAATCACATCAGCAAGTATCTGATGTTTACCAGTTTAGTTTATCAGTGGACTTGGTTGCTGCTGCTTACTGACTGTGGTTCTCAGGAATGGATCAAAATTATATGGAATATTCCTTTAAAATACCATTTAGTTAGAGTAATTTGTTTTGTGATGGTATGTACTGCCTTTCATTTCAAAGGATCGAAATGTACTTCACTATCCAGACACAGCTGGAGCTGCCTCTGGATGAAATTCATTGCTTGTACAACAGCGGCACTTAGAGCTAGTCAGAAAACTTCTGCCTTTATTAAGTTACTTCAAAAAAAAATCCTGGAACTGTTTGTTCAAAACAGCTGGAGCTTGACAACCTTTTGCTAAACACAAGGCCTGGCTCTGAGGGAACCCTTTTTTTTATTCTGAATCAGTCTGCTACAGGATCAGGGACTGAGCTATAACACCTCTGGGATATGATCATGCTCAGTGGATCTGCCCTAGAAACAAGTAACCTGGAAACCCCCAGGCCCCGTTGTAGGGGCAGATTGCATGGCACAGTGCGGCAAGAACCCTGGTGTCTGGAATAACACTTGTAATCCCCTCACCACCCAGGGCTGGGGTTAAGCATCAAGGGATGGGGCCACTCCAAGCCCAGGAAAGCTAGACCCAGAGGGCACATCTACATGTGCATTAACGTGCTTTACTTAGTGTGCATTAAATCTAGTACCTTCTTTGTGAAGTTCTAGAAAAATGTGCATTAGCTTATCATAACGCTAATTAACTAAGAGTAGGGTTTTTAGTGACACTGTAATGCACATTAGCTTATTTTAATGTGCATTAACTAAAGAACACTTTTTTGTAGTGATGCTTTCATGTCCATTAAAGTAGGCTATTGCGCATGTGTAGATATGCCCAGAGAGCTTTGCTGGTTCCTAGGAGGGAACGTGGGAAAGAGGAGCTGCAAGGGTGAGCCATGTTGCCCAGAGAAGGGAGGAGGCCTTGCTCCTTGATATGTTGCATGCACCATTGAAAGAGGCCCCAAATAGATTGTGGAGGAGCCTGGTCTGAGTGCAGCTGGGAGAAGGATTGGCTTGCCCACTGAAGAGACCCCAGCAGAGAGGGACTCTGGCTGCTGTGACACAGCAGGGCCTGAGTGAGTTGCACTGAAAAGGCTGCAGAAGTGATGCAGTGTAACTGCGAGCAGTGAAATTCCTTGTGCCATCAGAAACAGCTGGGGCTGTGCACAAGGTGAAGAGTCTCTCCCTGAAGGGTCCTTGTGAGACTGGTGTTTTAGGTTGCACTTTTGAGAGGGGTCCTTTGGTGATCAGGTTTCCATGCTTTGCTGTGTGAATGCTTCTGTGTGTAAATAATATAACACACTTGTTTGTACCCTCTTGTTAAACGGTGACACTTTTGGGGAAATGGTGTTGGTGCTGAGACACACCCGCACCCTCTTGCAAGAAGGGGCACAGACATAGATTTCATAGACATTCGGGCTGGAAGGGACCTCGAGAGATCATCGAGTCCAGCCCCCTGGCCCAGGGGCAGGAAGTCAGCTAGGGTCAAAGGATCCCAGCAAGATGTGTCCAAATGTTTCTTGAATAAGTCTAAAGTAGGTGCACCTCTGGAGGGAGTCTATTCCAGGCCTTGAGGGCTCGGACAGTAAAGAAGTTCTTCCTTATGTCCAGCCTAAAATGGTCCTGGAGGAATTTGTGACCATTGGTCCTTGTTATCCCTTGGGGCGCTCTGATGAATAGGCTTTCCCCCAGATCCCGATGCACACCCCTTATATCAGGGATGGGCAAAATGTGGCTCGGGCCAGATGCGGCCCGCCAGGCCAGTCTATCTGGCCCACGGGGCACCTAAAAAATTTAGAAAATTAAAATGTATCTGCCCCGGCTGCCTGTCATGCCGCCCTCGATGGCTTGGCAAAACTCAGTAAATGGCCCTCTGCCCAAAATAACTGCCTGCCCCTGCCTTACCTGCTTATATAAGGCCGATGCACACCCCTTACAGACTTACGTAAGACTTATATGAAGCTGCAAACTTTTAAAGCATCAGGACCCTTTTTCTCAGGGGGAGCAGCCCCATGTTTCCAGCCAGCGCAACCGGGCCGGAGTCAAGCAAGGAGAAAAATCAATTGCAAAAATCTTCCTCTTCTTATAAGAGCCCTGCGCGGCCGGCAACACCACAGGCGCCACCCTCCAGCCCCTGCTGGTGGGAGGGGCTGAGGCTCTGGGCCTGCCCCCGGGCGCGGGATGACGCTCTTCTCCCCTCCGCCAGGGCAGGGCAAGCTCCGCCCCCTCCATGACGCCACGCGCGCCATGCTAGCTGAGGGCAGGCGGCGGCGCGTGCGCAGTCGAGCGAGCGAGCGAGCGGGCGGGCGGCGGGTCCGCTCCATTGTGCGGCGGCGATGGAGGCGGCGGCCGCGGGCGGCGGGGCCGGGGGGCAGTCGGCGTCCCAACGCCGGGCCGAGCTGCGGCGGAGGAAGCTGCTGTTGAACTCGGAGGAGCGGATCAACCGGATCATGGGCTTCCACCGCCCCGCGGCCAAGGGTGAGGGCCGGTGGGGCCGGGCCGGGCCGGGGCCTAAACCGGTCGGCACCCTTCGGGGACTGCGCGCTATAAACAGTTTTCTTTTCTATTTGTAGACTCATTTTACCTCCTCGTGTCTCGACCGGCCTCCTGGAGACCCGTTGTCGCAGGTCCCTCAGCTTCCTTCTGTCTGTTTGATGTCTCCGTCCCTTCCCCCGGGTTTAACGGGAATAGCAAACGGGTTTAACGGGTGTTACTTCGGGCAGCTGGCAGTGCGGCTGGCTCGGAGCAACAGGGCCGAGTTGTAATATCGCAAGTAACGACTTCAGAGCAGACGGGCTAGGAAAGGGGCAGGGCAGTAGAGGGGAGGAGGCGCGCCTTGCTCGCAGAGGGCCCGAGGCACCGGGGTGATACGGTAGTGATGCAGTTAGTGATCACAGGGGTGGTAAGGTGATCGTGATACAGTAGTGATATGGTTAGTAATCACAGGGGTAGTGATGTGGTGGTGATGCGGTTAGCGATCCCAAGGGTAGTGATACGGTTAGTGATCACAGGTAGTGGTATGGTAGTGATCACAGCGGTGGTAATAGTGGTATGGTAGTGATGTGGCTGGCGATCACAGGGGGAGTGATACGGTTCCTCATCCATAAGGATTTGCCTTCAGAAAATAAAACATGATCTTATGGCGTGGGGAGGTATTGACTTGGAAAACAGAGCAGATGATACTTGGCGCTTTTGCAAATTTTTATTTTAAGATGAATCACTAGTTTCTCTGGTTCTCAGTAGACCCATTCATCAGATGCCCACTTCAGCAGCCATTTGAAGCTGAAGTGATGAGTATGGAGCCCTGAGGTCCCATCTCCCCATTCCTTGCTCTCTCAACTAGATCTGCTACTGTTTCTCCCCAAGAAGCTGCTTATGTTAATGGCTGTGTATGAAGTGCACAGTTTTTCTTTTCAACTTCTGTTACGTTTCATAGTTTCATAGTTTCTAGGGTCGGAAGGGACCTGAGCAGATCATCTAGTCCAACCCCCTGCCGTGGCAGGAAAGAGTACTGGGGTCAAACGACCCCAGCAAGATCTGCATCCAACCTCCTCTTAAACCCCCAGGGTAGGAGCCTGCACCACTTCTCTTGGAAGCTGGTTCCAGACCCTAGCCGCCCTGACCGTGAAGTCGCGCCTCCTGATATCTAACCTAAACCTACCCTCTGCCAGCTTGTGACCGTTATTCCTTGTCACTCCTGGCAGTGCTCGGGGGAACAGTGACTTCCCCAATGCCTGTTGATCCCCCCTGACTAGTTTATAACAGGCCACAAGATCCCCCCTCAGCCTTCTCTTTTGGAGGCTGAACAGGTTCAGGTCCCGTTGCTTTATTTCATCTTTAAATTTTAACTGAAGCAATCTTTTGAAATACCAAAAGCAAATTTTCTTTGTTATGACACATTGCTTAAAGTCATTTGCTGGCTATGGCTGTCATACAAAATTCCCCAGCAAACGTGCAGTTGATTAGAGATCATTTGTATTTCCAGAAAATTCTGTGATGAGAAGCAGTCTTGTAAGAGCTTTCAGATTTTAATTTTAAAGGGTATCTGTAAACCATG
The DNA here is from genome assembly GCF_001723895.1 of Crocodylus porosus. Classification (NCBI taxonomy): domain Eukaryota; kingdom Metazoa; phylum Chordata; order Crocodylia; family Crocodylidae; genus Crocodylus; species Crocodylus porosus. The sequence goes on from NW_017728914.1 coordinate 28,858,641, forward strand.
AATCAATCTGTTTTGAAATACACTCTTCTAAACTGCATTTCCCCCCTGATTTTAGTATCCATGCCTAGGGTGTCTGTGTTCTTTTCTGGTGGCTTCCCTTTTTCTGCCAAGTACAAGGTCATTCTCTGCAGGTGTAAGACTTCAGTTTTGCCATTGACTGGAGAGAGAAACAAGCCAAGATGTACTTCTCTGCTCCCTGTGGGCTGTCTGTTCCTTCTTCCTTTTATACAGTTGACCTACTCTGAATTCTCTCCTTATGCAGTTGTCTGTGCTTGGTATAAACTGCTCCTATCTAAGAAGACTTTTTCTTTACTCTCCCCTCAAACCCAGAGCTCTCACTTAATTTTTCATAGCTGATTGACTTTAACTACTTCAACACCTGAGATAACATACAAACAACTGAAGAAAGCCTCTGCCCCACTTTTGACTAATACTGCCCAACAAATAAAAGCATATAACTTATTTGGTGTGTTTGAAAGTGCCATATTGACTTACATATCATAGCAGTTGTACAGTGGATTGGAGCCATTTGGGTTCCTATTGCAATTGAGAAATATCAGAAGACACTGTTGAGGTAACAGATTTTTCCTGATGAGGTTGCCTGTTTTATGGTTGGCTCTATGGTGTTCTTCATCTGGAGTTATGGTATAATTTACCAGCAGAAGCCAGGAATTCCTGAATTCTACCCCTACTTCTAATACAAAATTCTTCTCTTGCCTTGCATAAGTTGCTTATCCTTGGCCTCCATTTCTCTAGCTATAAAATGGGACTGCCAATGCTCACATATCTACTGAATAGGCATTCATTATTTTTTAATTTAATATATTTATTGATTGTTAAGCTGTGGTTTCACACTCGTATTCGATGGGTCAGCCTAGATGCCCAAAATACAGCAGGGGTTAGAGGTTGGTTTGAGCAGTGTGTAACGTATTCACTGTGTTGTTTATCCTCTTTAGATGATGATACTCTCTCCGAATCAAAACTTCAGCTTGAATTGGAGAAGTCCAATTCCCTCCCTGTTCCCTCAGTTTCAAAGCGAATTGTGCTGGGTGATGCTGTCTGTAGTCTGGCAGGAACAGCTGATCATGCAAGTGGCATTACGGAGCTCAAGGGAGACAAAAAGGACTTGTTCAGCAAAACTCCTGAGCTTGGTGGTGAGGGTCCCAGTGAGCTCCGGCATCGCAGCAGAGGGGAGTTGCCACCCGAACCTGCGCAACGAGCACCACGACATGGGTTAGATCAGTACATCTCGAGATTTGATGAAGCAATGAAGCTAAGGAACCAGTTGATGAGTGAGAAGCCAAGTCAAGAGAATGGGAATGCAGGGGAGGAGTTTGATTCTTTTCGGATTTTTAGACTCGTGGGATGCGCCCTTCTTGCCATCGGAGTCCGAGCCTTTGTGTGCAAGTATTTGGTGAGTTACAGAAAACGATGCTTCACTGTGACCAGGCAAAACCCAGCCTAGTTGTTGCCAGTCTAGGCATGTCATATACTTGGCTCCAAGGATGACTAGATGCATAGAATGTGGCATATCAGTCCAGATGAATTGCTGGCTTTTCTTGAGGCTGGTAGTCCTCTCAGAATCAACACTATGTACTTAGTGCGGATGCTGTGTAGCAGCTGAGAGGAGTACAAACTCAAATCTTAGCCCCTGGAGACTGAGAACGTTAATTAGCACCAGAGTGCTCCAAACATCTGTTTACATCTCATCTCGTACAAAATGCCAACTCTTGAATCATAATTGGCTTTACAAAGTATTGCTGTATCTCTAGCAGTAATCACAGTCTAAGGTGTTGTGAACCCCCGCACCCATCTCAGTGAAGGATCAGGCCTGATAAGGAAGAGATTCATCTTCTAATTTAGCCATTATTTATTTAGATCAGTGTTATTTATAAACATAGCTGTCGTTTTCCATAGCTTTTCAGTGCAGCAGCTGAAATATTTTATTACAAATAAATGTCAGTTCCCTTGGAAGTGCAAATTACTGCGATTCCTCAATTTATCTGTTTGTCTAATTCATTATCTTATATTTTCTTCTCAGTCAATATTTGCTCCATTTCTTACTCTACAACTTGCCTACATGGGATTGTCCAAGTATTTTCCAAAGGTAAGCCCAGTGCCCGAACAAAACTCATTTTGGGTGCTTTCAGCCTCCGATTTTTGTGGGAATGTATTTGTGGTTAGGAAGGCCTAGGTCTTCCACAGACTATACTTTACAATACTACCCAGCACTTGAGTGTACTACAAATAGAGTCAGGTTCAATAGCTATCACTTGCAGTATGATACTTTGGCTCCCTTTTATTTGAAGTGAAAGGCACTTAATACCCTAGCTTTTAATCTTGGAGGACCTGAATCCAGATGTTCTTAAAAGTCTTGGGTGAAAATGAGTTTTGTGTTCTGATTTTTGTGCTTACTAAATATTTAGCTATAGCCCAGTAGGAAGCATTTACTTGGATTTTTCTTTGATTTGGTAGGATTTTGCCTTCCATTTACACTGTACTTCTCTGCAGTTGCTGTTTTTAGGCTCCATCCATAGGCACTGTTCATGTCATGCTTGACCAAACAGAATGTTTCCCTCTCAGTGAAATGGGTCCTTGACCTTTGCTGCTCTGAACTCAGTTTTGGAGAAGTCTGAAATGTGGTGATTTTATTTATGCCTGTTACTTTCTGCTTCTCAACATGGTGAGATTATATCCTCTGCTTTATATTAATGGGATCGTATCACAAGTTAATCATAAAGAAGCAGCTGCTTGCTTGATGGTTTTTGTCGGTCTGCTTTGTAAAGTCAGGCAGAATAGTACTTCATAGCCATAGTTGAAAGAGAATATTTGCATGTGAAAAGGAATAGTAGAGTCAGTGTAGCAAGTAAGAATAAGTGAGAGTAGTAAATATGTAAGTAAAAACAGTGAACTTTCAAGTAATTATTTGATAGTGGTCTTCACAAGCTACCAGACCGCACACTAGGGTATTGGCCTCAGAATACCTGCACTAAGTTGTCTGCTAGCTAGAGCATTTCTCTTCGTTTCTGTGGTTCTCAAAATCAGTTTTTCAACCTTTTATATTTCAGAGGTGAGTCTCTGAATTGAAAGCAAATGGTAGTTATCTGTATACTCTATGTTCCAATGAGACTTTAAACCTCAGGCTGGCCTGCCTGTGTCTGGGCTAGTGGAAAGCAAAGCTTCCATGGGCAATCTTGAGAGGAGATGGCTGAATGCCTCTTCTTCCATTAAAAATTCTCTAATTGTTAATGTAGAGTGCCCTGATTTTGTTTGTTTACGCAGGTTATTCTGTTACTGGTATCCGTTTCATTATTTTGTTAAAATACATTGATGATTATGACTGTCATAATATTCATAAATTATTTACCTTTTTGTATAATGCGTAGTTGTGGTACTAAACTGTTCTGATTCAGAACACTTTGAAATGTCATATAGGTGAACACTGCAGTCACAAAAATGTGTTTTAAATGCAATGGGATATCAATTCAAAGGTAAAGGTCCCTTGACATAACTAAAACCATGGTCCATAACAAAATGAATAGGATTTTATGGCACAAAAACAGCCTACACGAAACATCCCTACCTGGCCTTCCACAAAAGTGTGTGCGTGCGTATATGTCCAGAAGTTATCTATATGTTTTAAAGCTCTACTGGCAAAAATACAGTTCTTTACAGAAGAAACCAGTATGGATATATGTGTGATGGTTTGCAACATGTCTATCCTGGCCTAACTGCACTGGTGAACCTTTTTGTAGACAGCTGATTAGGAGACCATCAGAACATGAATTCACACACATTTGTCACCAGTTCACACAATGATGTTAACTTCAAATGTTGGCTTGTCACTCAAAGTAGGAGGTAGTCCCCAGAGAAACTCGTTGGATTTAAAATGTATTTAGAAGTTATGACTTTTCATACCCTTAGTAGTCACTACTTTATTGTTTTGTTCTTTTTTTTCAGTGCGAGAAGAAAGTGAAAACTACGGTATTAACTGCTGCTCTTTTATTGTCGGGGATTCCTGCAGAAGTGATTAGTCGCTCCATGGACACCTATAGCAAAATGGGAGATGTCTTCACAGATCTTTGTGTCTACTTCTTTACTTTTATTTTCTGCCATGAACTGCTGGTGTTTTTTGGTTCTGATGCACCGTGAGAGCTTGTAGACCTCAAAGCAGCAGTTACACACATTTTTTGCATTCTGTATTCCTGTAACATCTGTGGATATGCAAACTGGTTTAGACCTTTAATTTAATTCTTATCTGTTGGAATGCTCGACAGGCATCTTAAAGTCACTCATTTGTGAATGGATAAACAGGGTTTCAGGGTGGGAGTGGTCTTAGTACAGTGTATTCAGCTATTGTTTCTGCACATGGCAAATGTGAAGAATAGAGTGCAAGTGTCAGTGATTGATTTCCTTTACTTGTTTAACTAGAAGACATCCTTCTTCCTCCACCCCTGACATCACTTGAATTGCTGCTCCCTTTTGGCTCTGCAGTGTGAGAGCACAAATGTGCTTTCACGAAGCCCATATGTATACACGTTGCAACTGGATACACGTAAGGACTGCTCTTCTGGTGTTGCTTCCATATTTAAAAAAAATCCATGACTAATATAAAATGAATCCTTACGTTCAGACTCTGAATGCTGAATAAAAAAGCCTGTGGCTTTTGCAATGGGGTTGGCTGACACATGCCTCTTCATTGTCCTGTGGCTTGGAGCTCTCATCCTCTCTTGGTGCCATAAATTATTTGTTGCGCCGGTAACAGACTTCAAGTGAGGATTCTAGAGTGAGAAAAATCCTGTTGGCCTACAAATGCCATTAACTGTGAAGCAAGAAGGCATGTGTGCTGCTGGTCTCAGATGTTTCCATGAGCTCTTTAATCCTGGCCCTAATTTTACCCCAGCTTTCATGTACACCCTACTTGCGCTCTTCTTCTTTAGACAGTTCATTTTCTACAGTGAAAGCTGCACTCAGGCACCCCATTCTCTCAAGCAGTTGCTTCAATAGTCATCAAATATAGCAGTTTTATTCAACTTTTAGTTAACAAGGGAACAATTTTTTTTCCTGGGTCTTTGCAAGGGTGCTTAAAACAATTTCAACTGACATCTATATTCTGTGTTTCTTTTCCTCTGTTTATAGAAAAAGACATTTGCATGTAAACAGGGCCTTAATTGCTTAGTTCTGCTCCTGCTGCTTAATAGTGCTGCTGCTCAATAGCCTAAATCCAGCCCTTGGTTAGCATTCAGCAGAGCTATTTATATGTTAACTGACTTGCTAATTCCTCTCTGCTACATTTTGGTTTGAAGTCCCTCCAAATAAACCACAATAGGCATACTTATTCAAATCCTAAGTACTGAAACAAGCAAGGAACAAGAATTCTTATCACCATGTTATTTTGAGTTGATTTCCGTATGAAGATCAATGTGTGGGTGTGGAGGGAGGGGTGGAAACTGACACCTTTTCTGGAGCAGATGTAGAAGCAGGGAGGAGGGATGGGGGCTCCCATGGCAGATGCCTTCTGCTCTCTAGGGGGGAGGGTAGCAGTCGTTCTGCCCCCAGTCCAGCAGAAATCTGGCCTTAGTGGGGTGGTGTAAACTGGAACGGGCTATTTGAGGAGGGATCTCCATCAGCCAACCCTTCCCATTACCCATATTTGGATATTTGCTGCTACTGTATCTGAACCTGGTGTTATCCTTAACCTATTGTCTTCTGTGTATTATTTATTTGAAGCATCCAGGTAGTCAGAAGTAGACTGACACCAGATTTTCAATTGGGAGGGGATGCCTGGTAATGTTGCTAACAGTTTTGCCTCCTATTTAATCTGGTTTGTGTTTCTCAAGTAAACAAGACTCTACTTGCTGCTGAATTTTTTTCCCCATTTAAAATAATCTGAAATATGACATCGTTGCACTCCTGAACCCAGGATCAGATCTCTTCTCTATGTCTGAAGCAAGGAACTTGTGTTCTAAATTATGGAAGATTGCTTTGTATCGCAGTTACTTTATGTGTCAACATCTAAGTGTAGATGTTTAAGGATAGATTGTGGGGAGGGGGGACAACCTGATTTAGGTCCATTGGCAGAAATGCTTGGGACAAAATTTCAGCAGATGCTGATAGTTGAGATTCTAGCTATGGTTGAAATGTGAAGATTATTCTCAGAAATGATACATGACTTGACTTTCAGGATTATTTATCTGAATTAGCAAGTGTTGCAGAAATGCAGTGTAGCACTAGGGAGGGTGCAGAAAAAGCACAGGTTATTAATAATATATCACCTTTTAAAGGGCCCCCCTATCTTTATTAAACTTAACAAAGCATTTTGATTTATACTTGTGTTTATTTTTGCAGTCTGCCCTGCTCTTTTTGCATTCCTTTAACTCTGAAATGGCCAAGCAGATCATTTCTCAGGTGGCCTCAAATACAATAGGCAGACAAGGGCCTTTGGGTGAATATAGAAGATATATGCACCCAAAGGACCTTGTCTGCCGATGTCCTGAGACCAACACAACTACAACTGACACCCCTGAAATATAATATGGAGCTTTTGAGCTGAAAGGATACTTTGTCCAGACAGGAGCAGATAGGGCCAGGGGTCGCCTGCAACCCGTGGCTCTCGACTTGAACGACGCGCGGGGTTGCCGGGGCAAATCATCCGCGATCCAGAAACGGATCTCCTTCATCCTGCCTTCGATTTGCACCCCCTCCTCCCCTTCCCTTTTGCTCACGCACGTACATGTATCGGACGTTTATTTCTACAGCGGTTGTTTTCTATTAAATTTATTAAAATGTCATTTGTTACTCTCTGTTGCCGTTTAATTTGCTCGGGGGTGGGGGAGGGACCCGCTTGCTCCTTTATTTCATTTCTGTTTTGAGGGGGCTCCTCGGTAACCGTCCGCTTGCAGACCCCTGCCCCGCCAGGGGCCCAGGTT
>NW_017728914.1:28865702-28870217 GCF_001723895.1 Crocodylus porosus
CAGCCCCAGGGCCGCTGCGAGACCCGCTTCTCCGGCCGGGACAGGCCGCTGTCGGCCCACAGGGGCCGGGCCGGGCCGGGCTGGGTTGAACCTGAGGGGAAACGACCTGCCCGGGAGCGGGGGGCTCATCCTGGGAGGCGTTTTAAGGACACGAAGGTTGGGCACGGTCCCGCGTGTAGCCGAGATGTGGCCTCGCGAGGGCCCTGGCGCCGGCGGGTGGTCGGAGCGGTGCGGGGGGGGGCTGCTCCGCGCACCAGCGAGTCGGGAGGTGACATCCCTGAGCCGGGCTGGGTCCTCCTCCTCGTCGGGCTGGTTGCGGGTCCACTGCTTCTTTCGGAGCAAACTGCTGTTGCCACCTTCATGGCGCGTACGACGCTTCCCTGGCATCCGTGGAGCTTCCTCTCAGTGCTGCCCTGTGAGGCAGACGCACCTTCGTGCTCTCGGTCCATCCAGCCTCTTTAAATAACACTTTGCAGTCATGAACTGCAACACACCTTCGTCTTGGGGCTACGCTGCGAGGCAGACGCGTGGGCGGGGGATGCTGCCAGGTGGGGGAAGCCGGGCTTTCCAAGGTCCCACACCTTGGGATGGGAATTTGGTTTGAATACTCCCTGTGACCAGAGTGCTAATTGTTCTTTCCTGGCAAAAATGTAGGCAGTTACATGCTGTCTAAATCCATTCGATTTTAGTGCTTTATTTTTCACCTTGAACTCCTGCCTAGTATTACAGGCAATCCTCGGACACGACTGGTTCCTGAAAACCATGTCATAAGTCGAAATGTTGTTTCCTATTGGAAAAATCAGTTCCAAGTTACAATGTAATAAATGGGGGATTGGTTCCGAACCAAGGCCCGATACCCAATTTTCATCAAAAATAACCCCAAATTTTGTACTTAATCAATTATAGATGAGTGATAGAGCTACATCAATGTAAATAGCAATCATTGATTTGGAAGGACTTCTTTGAGGTGACTGTGCTGGACTTTTTGAAGGGCTCTTGGCTGGAGTCTCCTCCAGAGTCTTGGCTGCAGGTTTTTGCTTTCTTAAAGAATGTGTCCAAGGAAGTTTGGATAGATGTTCTCCAGGGAGATGTGTGACACCATGAACTCGTTCGCTGGCTTGGCGTCGCGTCGGATCGAGCGTTGTAAAGTTGAAACTGAGGTCAGAAAGTTGAAACGGTCTCAATTTATAAAGGTTGTAAGTGCGAAATGTTGTAACTTGAAACTTTGTCAGTCGAGGACTGCCTGTACAGTGCTGTTTGCATGTTAGCTATGTCTTCACTTCAGTTGGTGCTCTAGTGTCTGAGCTAACTTTAAGTAACTAGCTAAGGGAATGGTATCGGTTGAATACTCACCGCTGAATCAGTTGAGTATTCACCACTTGCATGGTGAGACTGCTGCAGGTACACAAGTTAATTATCGTGAAGCTAGGTTAGCTGCGTCTCTGCTACACCGCAGTTCGAACAGTACAGACACCCCCGTGGGTATCTGCATTTCTGCAGTAGGTACCTCTGCTCTTGTGTAAGATTATAAAAGTGTGAGCATTTTTGAGTCCTTAGGTAAGAGATATTTGCCACAGACTGCTCTGCTATGGTTGTGCTTCTCTGTTAAGGTTTACGCATTGAAGCAGTCTCTGGTCAGAGTGATTGCTGTTTTATTACAGGGGTCCCAACCCAGATCTGGGCTATGTTTTATGGAGAGACCGTCCCTATTTTGAAGCATTTAGAATCTAAGCAGGCAAAACCTTGCAGCCGGAGGCAGGTGAAGTGACTCGCTCTAGGTCACAGCCTGTAAATAACTGAGAAAAATACAGTTCAAGTCTGACTCCAGCCCTGTGTTCTGCCCATCAAACCACAGATGCTCTTGCTAGCATATGATATTTTTAACAGAGTTTGATAGCAGCTCTTTGGAACTATGACTTAATGTACTTGGATAGAGGTGTTTACATAAGCTGACCATGACTGCCCAAACCTTACAGATCATAGAGAAGTGGGGCTGGAGGGGACCTCCAGAGGTCATCTAAGCCAATCCCCTGCCTGAGGTAGGATCATCCCTGTCCGAACTATCCTATACGAATCTATTATCTAACCTCTTTGTAAAACTACACAGTCAACCGTGACACAAGAGGCATGATTATGTATGCTTTTAATCTTTTATATACCAAAATGGATGGACCACCAGTAAATGCTTCTTGGGACTCTGCTGCAATTAGGAGCTGTGCTCTGCCAATGATTTCCTTGAAAGAGTTCTAATGAGATGGCAAGTCATATCCATCACTTCAGAGGAGTATGTGTGTTCATTAGTTCAGTTTTGCGGGAGCAATAAAGGCTTTTTTAAAATTGGTTCTTTCCCTAGAGAAGACCGGGTTCTAAATGCAACAAATGCCTCTGACTTGTTCTCCCGTGAATCTTGACTTGATTTTGTGTACTTACCACAACATAGGCACTATCGGAAGCGCTCCGCTTCACGGGGACGTTCTGGCAGCCGCTCCAGAAGTCGTTCTCCGTCCGACAAAAGAGCAAAACGCGGAGAAGACAGGCGTTCTAGAAGCAGAGATCGAGAACGTCGGCGTGAGAGGTCACGCAGCAGGGACAAGAGGAGATCAAGGTCACGGGAGAGAAAGCGCCCAAGGTACACGTCACAGTACATGTCTTTAAGAAAGTGAATTGAAGTATCTGCCCTTCTGTGAGGGATGTTCTACCTGTGATGTTCCACTTGCTGTGCTTACTTGTCATGGCTGCCTCTGGCAGGTGTGAAATTAGGTAAAGTGCTAGGTAGTATGTTTCCCTTAGGTTAAGTTTATCACCCGGTGGAAATGGTACTGTAGCTGGATTTTGTAACTCTATTTCTGGCCTTCATGGTTCTTAGCTTTCTTTGGCAGGGCACTGCTGAAAATGATCTTTCTTTCCCCTCACTTCTTAACAGGCCAATTTATGTCACGTTTTCCCCAACACAAGTATGTTTTTATTTTTTTTAAAAATTACAACCATATGTATGGAATGCTAAATAAAACATTTTTTCTCCTGCGGCAGACGGTCCAGAAGCAGAGAGCGAGAACGGAGCAGAGAGAGGAGAAGAACACGGAGTCGGGATAGGAGACGATCCAGAAGCAGAAGTAGAGGTAGACGGTCCCGATCCCCCAGTCCTGGCAAGAACAAGAAAACAGAAAACAGGTACTAGCATTCACTGCTATAACTGCTGTCCCAGTAACAAGGCATGGTGAAAACTTATTGTAATCTGTGTTTCTGCAGGTCCTGGCTATAGTTGCCAGATAGAGGATTTAGCTAATATTAAATGAGTTTGCCTCTTCCTGTAATTATTCTTTTAGTCAGGAAACTTTTTTTTACTGTTACAATGGCATGCAAAGGTCTTTTCCCAGGAGAGATCTCATTTCCTTATGTATAAGTTTGCAAAATGACACTGAGTCTTTCATCTAAGTGACTGACAGCCCCTTTGTATGTTGCATAGTTATATTTGTTTTACAAATCCATGACCTCATCAGCTTCTTAAGCTATTAGCAGCTGTTAGAGGATCTTCCCAGATAATTAACTGTCACTGGTCCAGAAATGTACTCAGAAAGCCCATGCAGAGGGCTAGTTCATGCATTAGGTTAATCTTTCAGCTGCAGAAACTGAAATGGACTCATTTCTCTTCTGTGGACATTGGTCCTCAGTAATGAGAGAGAGAGAATCTAGTGGAAACCCTCCACATTTGTTGGAGAGTAAAATAGGCCATCTGGAAAGATTTAACACATTTTGGCAAAAAAGGTAATATTATTTAATACCTGCCATTATTGTATTTTGTGGATATGACATATCTTTATAAGGGGCAGCTAGCTTCTAATGAGGACGTATTTGCTCCCTGCCAGTTGCTGACTTCATCTGGGATGTGGGCTGTATTCCTGGCTCTATTATCAACTTAGTGTGTTCTCTCTGAAAAGTCAGTTGAACTCTGTTTTTTATAATCAATATTAAAATTCAAAAGATTTTTTGAAAAGTAATTGGTAATCATAAATTCTTGGATGATTGGCATTTGATCTGACACATAATTCACCCCAAGTACTGGTTTCCCACTTATGAATTGTATGACTCTTTTTTTTTCCCACTGTTCTCTTGCAGATGAATTATTTGTTTTGGAGATGTATGTATTCTTCTTTTAATAACAGAACGAGAGTCATTCATAGCAATGGATTCAGAACAGTAATGAAAGAAGAGGCAGGGTTTCTCACGCTGTTGTTATGTGTGCCAGTAGTGATACCTGAGCTTGACATTCCAGCAATTTTTTGAGAAGGTGGTATGTGAACCAGTAGTGTTTGAGAGCTCCTTTTCTGTGGTATCCATGCCAATAGATAAGTCTGTGGTATAACAGATTGGAGAAATCCATGATATAGGCTAGGATCAAACTTGTACATGTTTCTTAACTGGCTTTTGACACTGTCTCTCACCCCGTTCTCATTAAGAAACTGGGGGGCTGTGGTGTAGACACCCACACAGTCAAATGGGTCGCCAACTGGCTGG
>NW_017728914.1:28870472-28878157 GCF_001723895.1 Crocodylus porosus
CTGGGGGTGTTTAAGAGGAGGTTAGATGAACACCTTGCTGGGGTCATTTGACCCCAGTATTCTTTCCTGCCATGGCAGGGGGTCGGACTAGATGTTCTGCTCAGGTCCCTTCCGACCCTACAAACTATGAAACTATGAAACTGTTTGTTAAATACTGCCTGTGTGCTCATCACCAAGTAGAACAGGGGTGCCACAAATGGCATGGGCAGTCTGTATCTGTGGTACACTGGACCAGGGAGGGGACAGGCAACACAGTGGCAGATAAGGCAGGAAGCAGAAGACATAGCAGCATATTAGGCAGAAGAATGGGATCAGAGAGACGTGTGAAGGGTGTGGGGCTAATTTGTGGCATGCCTGTCATAAAGGTTGGCCCCCACTGATTTAGAACATGAACTAGACAAGGGCCCTACCATTGGGAGTTTACATTCAAATGAACTGCCTGCTAAATAGTCATAGTGAAGTGGTAAAGTTTGATCTCTTTTTACACTGGGTTAGAAATAAAGTAAAACCTAACTTCAGGTCATGTGCCATTTTAAATAACTTCTTATTGGAATTTACAGTATAATTGCAAAGAGTCAAGTTGTATTGTAAAATAATTTAAAAGTATGTAAACTGTTACGCTGATGTTTATATAGAATAAGCAGGTTGATGACAATCCAGTATTTTAATCATGAGATCACAAGAATTACACTTGGAGAAGTTGGAATGACATAAAAATGTCTTGTAAAATAAGCATATGGTTTGCATTAAAATAACCCAGTGGGCTATGAAACAGCTTAATAAGATTTAATTGAGTAAAAGGAATTTTACATTTACTCTTCTGAGTTTAGATTGGAGACATCTACTTTTTATTGGGAGGAGGTAGGCACAATAACATTTGTGATAAATGGATTTAATATCAAATGCATGTCTGCCTGTTGCATTCAATTTATAGGTAGCCTTTCCTGGAGGGACGGGGTTTTTATGTCTTTCAGGCAGTAGCCTATCCTCAGGGGGAACTTGCATTTCTAGGGCAAAATGCTAGATCACTTTGCCATTAGAAGTGTAACAGGCAAGAATTTCTGAGTATCTGTATTCTAACTGCTGTATTCAAAGAGGTGTAAAATAAACTGTGGAGCCACTAGAGTATCAACTGTAAGTGTTTGGAAACAAAGCCTGCAACTTCCTCCCAGAAATAAATGAGAAGAACAGAACCAGAGCGTATGAATCAGTGGGTCCTAATAGAGTCTACGTATCTGGCAGTTGTGGGAATTATTTCCGTGAAATGGAGAGATTTGCTGTGAAGTGATGCATACTCTCAAAAGCATTTATAAAGCATAAGCCTATGCATAGTGTTAATGGCAGTGATTCTGTCCAGCATGTGAAACCTCCAAAGAAAAGCTGGAACAGTTTGTGAAAGTCTGTCATACATCTTTGACTTCCCCTTTCAGATCAAGATCTAAAGAAAAGACAGAAGGTGTAGAAGTTTCCAAGGAAAAGAAAAAAGAGAAAGAGGACAAAGAAGAAGAAAAGGATAAAGAGGTTAATGTATGTATAAATCTGCCACCAAGAGAGAAACGTGTACGAGTTAAACAGGAGCTTTCATAAATGCGGTAGCATTAGAATAAATTTAGATAGGATTTATTGTAATTAAAAAGAAAAACAACTTTAGATAATCCCCCTTTAGGTCTGGGCAATGTCCTTGTGAGTGTGAGGGGGTTAATTGCTGTACCTTGGGAAGTAGGATGGACTCCTACTATTTGGCATAAACATTTTCCCCTTAAGGCTGATCACCTCAGCTTACTGGATGCAAACGTATCAGCTGGTTGTGAGCTCATTATGTAACTTCCTTGTGATTGACTGAGGAGCTGAAAAATAACCCGGAAAGAGACCAGAGAAGAAGAGGAAGAAGCTCAATCCACCGCTGTTATGTTCCCAAGCCTAGAGCTCCTCTCCAGTTATGGACACTGCTCCATTCCAGGGGAAAGAAACAGTGTCTCAAGGGCAACCCTCTATCTTTGTACTCGTTAGCACCGGAGCCCTAAAACCAGAATCCCCACCCAGCCTATTTCACAGCATGTGCTTCCTCCACTAGCACTCTGACTTCAGACTCCTCTATCCATAAACCACTCAGAGCTGCTTTTTTAATTCAGAGGATTATGGGAAATAGTGGATGGTAAGAGAACTCTTTTGGCCTTTTACTGGCTCACAAACCGAAAAGAAAAAGGTTCAGAACTGTTGCTGTAGTGTACTTTTCCTAAAAGATTGAGCAACTGGTTCAGGAGTATTGGTTTGGAAAGATCTATCCGTAGGACGACCTGGCACTGGATATGTGATGTTTTATATTCAAGTGTTACAGTTAACATCACTATTTTCTTTTCTTCTATAATAAGTTTAACTTCTGTTGGTATAGGTTTTATGGAGGCCAGACTTGCAACCCGTATTTCCAGTAAAACTGCCACTGATCTTGATGGCGAGTTGTGTGAAGGAGTGCAGGATCAGAGCAATAATCTTTGAGTTGGTTGTTTTTTTCTCACAGAACTTTGATCAGAACAAACTGGAGGAGGAAATGAGAAAACGAAAAGAGAGAGTAGAGAAATGGAGGGAAGAACAGCGCAAGAAGGCTATGGAAAACATAGGAGAACTGAAAAAAGAAATTGAAGAAATGAAACAGGGGAAAAAGTGGAGCTTAGAAGATGATGATGGTATTTTAAAATTTTGATTTTACATAATAATTCAACAAATTCAGCTTTTACCCCTAACAATAAAACCTAGCTTTGTATTGTTTCAGTTGACTTTAAAATTTCTCAGCTGCTTTTGTTGAATGTGTTGTAGTGAAATAGTTTTGTTCATGGACACAGTTTAGGAAACAATAAATGAGACTAGCAAGCTCTGGTTTTGGGAATGGAAGAGAGGACAGAGTGAACCCACCAATTATTGGGCAGCTATACAAGTTAGTTATGTGACATAATGAGCAGTTCAGTGACATGTGAATATATTTTTTTTCTTTTTCCCCTTACCCCTCTCCCAGTTAAAACAAAAAACTTCACATGTTGTGGTTTCAGCACTTGTTTGTGAACTGGCAATTGCTACTTTTTTAACCACGCTAAATTTGCAGCTAAATGGACCAGGTACTGGTGACCTCCTGTCTTAGCACAGCAGATTTCATCCTCTGCCACGTGTCATTTTCAGGCCCAGGAGAATCTTCCCACTTGCATATTGCCAGGGGAGGAATGTACATTGCTCTAAATGTTGATTTCTGGATTTAGAGTTCTGGCTTCTGGGGTTGTGGAGGCATGTTGGCTATGCTGGCACCCCAGACGTGTTTATTCCTCTGGAACTTGTTTTGCCATGGAGAGGAGTCCATGTGTGGTATCTGTGGTGAGCTGTGGCTCAGTATTTTGGGGTTCCTGCAACTGGTGTCCAAGTCCTTGGATGGCATAAGGAAGAATCCTTTTCCTGGGCTGATCTTTGGCCCACAGTTCCTTTTTTACCTCCCAGTCAGGCTGACCTTTGGGAGAGATTGTTCACCTATCCTTATGGTATTCTGCTGTGCATTATACCTTTTACAATAAATGCTTCCCAGTTGTTGAGCTTCACCTTTATTAATATTCCGTAGATCTGCATTATACTAAACCATAACAAAATCCCCACACTGTTTCTTTTTTAAACAAAAACATCCAATTGGAAAACAATATTTCTCTCCCTCTAACTAGATGATGAGGAGGAAACTGCAGAAGGAGAGAAAGAAGGCATGGAGGTGGAAGATGAAGAATTAGACCCTCTGGATGCTTACATGGAAGAAGTTAAAGAAGAGGTCAAAAAGTTCAATATGAGAAGTGTGAAGGGTGGAGGTGGGAGCGAAAAGGTAAAATAGGTTCATAAGATTGTCTTGTGTTTCAGTCTTCTCGAGCATAGTGTTAGCATTATGGTGTAGGAAAATGCTGTTGAAGAATGTATTTCAGGGGGAAAAAAAACATTCCAGCAAGCAAAAGCTAAATAATCGTACCTGCTCACCTTAACCCTAGTCTCCACAAATCAGATTTTTACTATTGACCCTATTGAAGTTTCATCTGAAGAACTAGGAGCAAAGTTGGGTTAATGCATTTGGAAGCGTACAGAATCGATATGTTTTGCACAGCATATTTCTGTGGTACATGTGGTAATATAATGGTTTTCTCTAACTATTTTGCTAGAAATCTGGACCAACTGTTACCAAAGTAGTGACTGTGGTGACAACCAAAAAGGCAGCTGTAGAATCAGAAAAGAAGAAAGGGGAGCTGATGGAGAATGACCAAGATGCAATGGAGGTAACTGGAAAGTGTTTGGTGTGTACTGGGAAAAGGGGTATTTGTCTTAGAAAAAGAAGTCTCAGTATATTAGATATGTGGATAGTCTTATTGACTTGGTTGGACTGCTCGAAGCTAGGCAGAATGTACCTGACCATATATAAGATTCATCAGTGCTGTAGTTTAAAAATAACAAAAAGAACCGCGCTTGCATGTTCTTATGCAGAGACAAAGTTGTTTGAAAGGTTTGGGTTGTTTAGTGTGCCGACTGTTCGATATAATTGGGAGTTGAGATATGCATGTGAGTGAACTTAGCTGACTTAACACATAGCTAATAAGATGTGTGTATGAGGGTAATTTGACTTGTGAATGGTAGTTGTACATCTGACTGGTAATTTATCTATGTTGCTGTTTTGTCTGGGTGTTCAGTTAGGACCACTAGGAGTGTAGCTGTAGCAGCTCAGAACTCAGCAAGATATGTAAGGTCTACTTGTTAGGCTGGGTAAGTACTCTGAGCAGTTAGCCTGTGCTGAACTCTGCTATGGCAGAGTTGACGCATGCATGTAGCTTAGAGCTGGCTTCTCTGTGCCTTCATGAATTGCAGTCAGCCCAGGGATTACAGCAGGGACATAAATCTGTCAGCTGTGGGTGGTCTGTAGCGCTTGAAAAGCCAACTCTCCTAGCTGGGTTTGAGAGAAAAGTAACGTTCTCTTACTGTGTCAGTGAGCTAAATATATGCTTGTAGCGGGTTTTTACTAAATAAATTGCTATATGATTTAAAATGTATTCTTCAGTATTCTTCAGAAGAGGAAGAAGTTGATCTTCAGACTGCCTTGACGGGCTATCAGACCAAACAGAGGAAGCTGCTAGAACCAGTGGATCATGGAAAGATCGAGTATGAGCCCTTCAGGAAAAATTTCTATGTTGAAGTTCCAGAGCTTGCTAAAATGACCCCAGAAGGTAAAGACAGATAATAATGGAGCATTTTAAGCTATTTGCAATGAAAGAAAATGTCTGCCAAAGGTTGTGTAGGGCACCGGTGAATTCTCTAGGTCTTACCCTTTTCACGTAAAGCAAAAATTTAGTGAACCATTGGGAAATGATCTACAGACGCTAATCTGAGAATAGCTGGCTTCATAGCAACCCAATTATGGGCTACAGAGAAGAATTGAAGGACAAAAGGGAGATCCTGGAGACTGATCTGGCAGGGAGGGAGTGAAGTTGAAACAACTGAGATCAGTAATTGTTATGGATTATTTCACGTTGTTATGTTTGTGGGCTGCCCATTGTCAGTGTAATACAGTTTCTTGTACAGACCCAGCATCTGTGTCTCTGGCAGGCTAAATTTTATTTCTGTGCTGCAAAAAAATCTGTCACCTTTTTCAGACTGCACGTTTCAAGCAGACTGAGAAGGATATTGAGAAATGCTTAGAACAGTGGTTCTCAACTGTGGTGCTGCAAGAACCTGCCAGAGGTACTGCAACACTGGGGAGGAACTGCCCTGTGTGCCTAGACATGTCACAGATAAACCAGAGCTGCACAGAAAGGCAAGACTGTCTGCATTGCATTAGGCAGACGTGCCATTTCTCCTGCAGCTTTTCCTGGTTTGGCTTTCTGAAAAACTGAGATGCATGGCAGTTCTACCTGATGGCAGCAGCATCTGTCTCCAGGCTGCTGCCACCATGGGGAGAAACTGCCCCGTGTGTCTTGGTTTGCAGAAGGCAGGTCAGACCTGCACTGGGAAGAGCCGCAGGAGAAGCAGGGTGCCTGCCTGATGCAGTACAGGCAGGTGCATTTCTGTTGCAGCCAGTTCTTAGTTTGGTCTAAATGTGCCTCCTGAAAACTGAGGTGCACTGCATGATGGCACTGACACTACCACTGCTGTGGGGTGACATCGCACGCCCTGGTGTTCCCACTGTACCCTCATGTATCATATTGTCTACCGCCTGCTACTCCCACTGCCTCAGCGCTCTCCGTGTGCTGCATGTGTAGCCCAGCGTCTTGTACTGCTGGCTGTGTCCCCAGACTCTCTCTGTTAGGGCTGGAGTTCAGGGCAGGTTGCGGTGGGGAACTAAAGGGAGAACTTGCCCCACTGGTTCCTGATTCTCACCAGTGACTTGGAGCCATATGTGGGGAGTCCACTGCTGTCCTGGGAGCAAGCATGCACTAGGCCAGGCAGAGCTAGTGGGGCGTTCCCTGCCACCAGCTGATGGGATGAACATAATAAAAAGCAGTGAACAGCATATCGACTTATTATTGAATGCAAATGTTTATATTGTAATATACATAGTATGTTAGTTTCTAAAATGGTGTGCTGCTACATTCTGAAAAGTTCTGGGGTGGGGGCTGCTTTGAGTCTAAAAATCCCACTTGCTTAAGAGTTAGTTTAATTGTATATTAATGTGCATTTCAGAGGTGAATGTGTACAGGCTGGAAATGGAGGGAATTACAGTCAAGGGGAAAGGCTGCCCCAAACCAATCAAAACCTGGGTACAATGTGGTATTTCTATGAAAATTCTCAATTCCCTCAAAAAGTAAGTGAGAAATGTATCAACAAAAAATATCTAAGTTTATGTTCTTTTGTGTCTACTGGGAATGAGGTCTTCAGGCCAAGGTGTTACAGTTTGACACTCTTTTTTTCTCATTATACATTAACCCTTAGGAGGTATTTAAAAATTGTTTGATAGGTGCTCACTCAGGATCGGTGTATTGGACAGTTATTAGGAACTAATCTTTCCCATCAATTATGTAACACATTTCTAAGTTCTCTATTTTTGTGCTGTATTTTTGCATGCCAGTGAGACTTCTGCTTAAGTAGAACATAGAAATCTTTCCAGCAAAACTATATGTGATTTATTTCATTCACAACATTCTTTTGTTCTAACCGTGCTTTGTTTTTCTCTCTTTAAGACATGGCTATGAAAAGCCCACACCCATCCAAGCCCAGGCTATTCCAGCAATTATGAATGGACGTGACCTGATTGGCATTGCTAAAACAGGAAGTGGAAAGACCATTGCATTTCTTTTGCCTATGTTCAGGCATATTATGGATCAGAGGTCGTTAGAAGAAGGAGAAGGTCCAATAGGTACAGATCTTTTGTTTTCAGATAGTGACAGATTTATGCTTTTTTTTAAAGTTAGGTATATTGATGTTTAAAAAACTGCATTGGGCTAATTCACTAATGAAATCTGTGTGTATTGTAAATAATCTAGTTATGGTTAAGAAATACCACGACCAATAAAAATACATTCAGGAGTTTTAAATGCCATTTATCAATGTGGAATCTGGGGGCTACGTTCTGTTTTCCACGGATAGTGAGAATCTTCAGAGTTCTAGAAGAACCAACCAAAAATATCTTTTCTCTCAGTACATGTCAGTGTTTAAGCTCTTCTGAGCTGGCAGGTGAAATTACTGTG
>NW_017728914.1:28878257-28893699 GCF_001723895.1 Crocodylus porosus
CTTTCAACGTATAGCTTACTTATAACAGCTTAACATGAGGAGTGAAAGGGAAATTTGCTGCTTTACATTTTTTCACTGGATGTGGGACCGGGGCTGACTTATGACTAAGTCAGCTTTGGTCTCTTTCTTGCTTGGTTGCAGGAGATGAAGTACAGAATTCTTGATATGCTTTGTCAGATATTTTTTGCACACTCAGCAAGGTCTTAAGAAAGGTCTTCACTTCCTCTCTTGGAGATTTATTTCACAACTGTCTGGTAGCCCTGAGAGAAGTTTCCTTGCTCATAACCATTGAAGATTCTGTCATTTCAGCAAGCCACTTACTACTTTTGTGGAGTGATTTATCCATTAGGAGCATTTGCATTAGAGTTGACAGTGCGTTTCCATAAGTTGGAGAGGAAGAATTTTCTTTCATGTTACTGGAGATCTGGTCATGGTTTTTTTTTTTTTTTTCCTCCATCACAGGCTCAACTACTGCAGTGCTCTTCAAATAAGGGTTTTAAACTGGACACAAAAGTAAATTTGTATTACTGTACTGGGGGTGGTTAAAACTTCACTGTAAAATTTTTTTTTTTTTTACTGTGTCATTAATAGTATCAATTACATTTCTTGTTATGTGGGTTCTAATATTTTTCTTTTTCAGCTGTTATCATGACCCCGACTCGAGAGTTGGCTTTGCAAATTACCAAGGAGTGTAAGAAGTTCTCAAAGACTCTGGGACTTAGAGTTGTGTGTGTCTATGGAGGAACAGGAATCAGTGAGCAGGTACATACTATTTTATTTATAAACATTTTTTGACACTCCTCAGGTAACATCCTTTCATACAAATCCAGTATTGGTTTGAGCTCTCCTTTTTGCTTTTCTATAGGTATCAGTATCTTAGAAGTAAATGGCCATCCTTGAAAGTCTAGTTTTAACAATCCCTTGCTTCTTCATGTACATATAACTGTGTTCTACAAGCCAGTTTGCTTTAAGTCTCTCATATGTATTTCCCAGAGTTGCAGAATATTTTTATATGCGAAGTTGGGCAGTACTTAAAGCATTTGTGCAGTATAACAATTAGAAATACCATCTTAAGGGCTTCTGTGGTTTTACCTCCAGAAGTTCCCTAATTTTTATTAATGCCTCAAACACCTCCCCTAGATTCTCTTAGTTCTTCTTGTCTTTAGCAAGCATTTTTGTAAAGCTTGATAGTTTAATTTGCAAGCCAGTTTTTTGCCATGGAAATAGGAACTGGTAATACTTGCAGCATTTCATGGATCGCATGTGGCATCCTGAACTGCTGACCCCTCTGTGCTGCCTGCAGCACACGGCACCACCAGATTTGGCCCATATGTCAGATGCAGCATGTGGGGCTGGTCCAGTGAACCATGAGCCAGATCTGGCCCACAGGTCATATGTTTGATATCCTTGCTGTAGAGTTTCTGAGGTCCCTACATAAAATAGCATAAATGGGGTACTTGTTGTATATAGGATTCATATGGCTATCATATGCTTTTGTAGCAACTATGGATCTACTTCTGGTAAGAAGTTAAAGAAATTTGCAAGTAAAAACTTTAAATGACAAATACATAAAACCATTAGTGGGCTATTGTAGTGCTGCATGTATAGTTAATTATGGTGACTGAAAAGATTGCATGTATCATTCACTCTCTTATTTATAGGGTCACAGTTCTAAAAGTAACTCAGATGGCTTGTTAAATTAAATTTACTGTGTTTTTAAAATCAGATCGCAGAACTGAAAAGAGGTGCTGAAATTATTGTTTGCACACCTGGACGTATGATTGACATGTTAGCAGCTAACAATGGTGAGTAGAAATCTTTTTCCTTTGCACATTTTAAAAAATATTTGTGTAATGCAAATAAAGAAATTCAAGAGATCATATGTTTTGATAAATGGTCTTCTGGAATTTATTTATATTTCTTGAAGCTGTGTTATTCATTTTATCATGTACACTAGTACAAATGACTCTTTACTCATTTGCTGATTTTGAAAAACAGTAATTGTAGTATGTTTGAAATTTTTGTAAGGATTTTTGTGCACTATAGATATACAACTATCTGCCCCAAATTGGGAGAAATTTAGGTAAAGAGAGACTTACCTAAATTTCACTTATTTTTACATAATTCCTCCACAATGCTAATTAATATTAACATAATTTAACAGCTGACTTTTACCTCAAAAAGGGCATGCCGAATAGAAGTCTCAACCTTTATCTCTTGATAAAAAAACAGAAAGAATTACTGAATATGATTTTAGTTGTAATTAAAACTACTGTCTTCCTCAGTTGAATATGTAGGTAGGATATGCTGGGATAACACAGCTTTAAGAGGTTTTGTTTTAGCATAATCATTGCATGCTTTTTAGACAAAGTTTGATTATTAAAATATTCCACATCAAAACCTCTACTAAACTGTTGACATTATTTAACTTCTGTGGAAAAAGTACCTTCAAGACTTATAGAACTGGGCTTCCAAGACTTAATCCGTCAAAGGTAGGTACATTAATGCTGTTCCCAAGTAATTTTGCAGAGTTATTATTTGGGGATGCAAATATTAACATTAAGTATAGATGTAGATTTTTAGAAAAGTTTATTTTGGTAACTTAGTGTGAATTCAACATCTACAAATTCTGTATTACTCCTTAAAAAAGAATAGTTTGAGGATTCAAGGCAGTTATAATCTTGCTTAATTTAAGATGATAAATATTTGCATATCTTGATAAAGCTGCCAGTTTGAATAAAGAATGTTTCTGGAATATGAAAATCATAATTCCAATCTGAGAACTCTCAACAGAGTGTCACTACATTATTGCTTGAAATCTGACATAATCCTGTGTCAGTGCTTTTTAGAAGAAACTTGCTTTAATTGCATTTGTGAAAAATCCCTTTGTATTTTATGCATACTTGTTAAAAGATGCCCATGTACTTGTTTGGGAAGGGTTTTGACTTGTTTATGCAAGACTGCTCCGAAGTGAGCTGTGTGTATAAGCTTACAACTGTTCATCTTGCTTCCACTTGTCCCAAAGTCTTTTAAGTCAATGGATTTGCTAGACAGGTTGGAAAATATTGCTTATACTGTATTATGCATATTATTAGCAGTTTGTTAGAAATAGTTATGAATACCTAAAAAAATCATTATTTCTGAATGCCAAGAAGGCATTATATATTATATGTTATATATTATATTATAAAAATAATCCTTTTTTCTGAGGCTGCATCAGTTAGCACTGAACTTTGCCTTCCACACATGCGCTGTAATCTCTAATATGTTTTTTTCTAGGTGGCGCTGTCAGATTATGGCTGATGTGGCTCGTTGCTTCATCTCAGTCTTAGTTTTATGATGTGTTTTGGCGAGGGCTGTTTTCTGAATTTTACAGGTTCTTCTGGCCCTTTGATGGTATGCAAGAGAAGAGTTTGACAAAATAAAGGGCCTTGTGCATACTTACACATTTTTCAAAATATATATAGATAGATATAATGCCATTAGAACAAGAAGTTTAAAACTCACCTTTAGTGATATTAAAAAAAAAAAAATTAAAATGCTATTTAACTTTTATATGTTGGTTAGAAGCTAGTCAGAATACTTATCACTTTATTTAAAATTACTCCTGAGGGGAAAACAAATTTCAGTTTGATTTTGTTTCCCCATGTTTTTTCCCCTCTCCTTTTCATAGGACGGGTGACAAACCTTCGTAGGGTTACATACGTTGTACTTGATGAAGCAGACAGAATGTTTGACATGGGTTTTGAACCACAGGTAATGAATGGCACAGTGGATTTTAAGCAGTGAGAGTAATGGTGAGGGGGGAGGGATGGTTTTCCTGTGACGTAGGTTTTAGTTTGGGGCTTCAGGACTATCCCAAGGCTTTTTTTCTCTCTCTCAAAATTGGGAAGGTTTTTTTCTTTTTCTCCCTACTAGAAGGTTTGTGTTGTGCTGATCCTTTAAGGGGTACAAAATTCTAGCACTGTTTTGTTTGTGATGTTCCAACTGAGCCCACCGAATGTTGCTTCTCTAACAGCGATGGCTCATGGTCTCCAGAGGGTGTAACTTGCAGAAAGCTGTTTGTATTTTGTGGAATGCAATTATTTCTTAGCTTTAAAAATGACAGGGTGCTTATGTGAGCATGTATGTGTGTAAAGTTTGTTGCTAGAGCACTTCAACGTTAATCAGGATTTTACTGTTAAACCAGGTCATGCGCATTGTAGACAACATCAGGCCTGATCGTCAGACGGTCATGTTCTCTGCTACTTTCCCCAGAGCCATGGAGGCTTTAGCTCGTCGAATTCTGAATAAACCTATTGAGGTTCAAGTTGGGGGAAGAAGCGTGGTCTGTTCTGATGTGGAGCAACATGTAGTGAGTATTGCATAATTGCATCTTTTGTTTCTGTAGCAAGAAATCATTTCTGCAAGAATATTTAATGAAACATTGACATGGAGAAACAGTAGCTTATATTTTATTTGTATGTGTTGGAATAGATAGAGAAAATCAGCAATTTTTTTTAAGTCTAGTCCTATCATGTCAGTTTAGTTTATTTTCCTTGCATGAATGGCATTAATTCCTTTAGAATTCCTTGTGAGGCTCTTCCAGCCTTCCTTTGGTGAGGAGACACAATTTTCTAGTTTGATATAAAGAATGTTTTGGGAGATGCAGAGAGAGAGGAGATTTCCAGAAATGTTTTCTAGTGCTTTTAAAGACAGCACAACCTAATTGGTTTAACACAGCAGTAGGAAAGTTCTCATAGACATGCAACCCTCTCTGTGAGTAAAATATGACAGGTATTTTTAAAGTAGTCATTTGCAGTTAAAAGTGGCATTTTTGAGCTGCCATCTTGTTTTTTCTGCAAAGGTGTTTGTCTAATGGGAACCAGAAATTCTCATTGTAATGAATGATGCTTGAAAATATATTCCACAGTTGGTTCATGATGCAGGTCTTACATGGTGAATGTTTAGTCTGTTCGAATTGGCAGATTTGCGCTATTGTTCATTCTAATTTTCAAGCACTCTGGTGATCTTCTACTATTTTGTAGTTAGTCATTTTGATCCTTGTAGTTTCTTTTAGATACAGTTGTGGGTTACAGGAAAAAAAGACGTGCTTGTAATTGTTGCCCTTTTTTGCGCTTATGTCTATAAAAAAAAATTATGATGGAATACTGAAATAAGAGTGAATTAGCCTGACCTAGCTGATGGCTGCAGAGCTCTGAATGTGGGAACAAGTATATCGCAGTATCATTGCAGTGCAGTTCAATCTATAATTGTACACTTATATTTTGGAGTCACTTTGGCTTGCCTAATGCCTATGTTGCTGTGCTGGTCCGGAGAATTTTTTTTCTGTGGCCGCTTTTCATTTGAATATTGCCTCTTCAGTGTAAACATTGGGTTTATTAGTAGTCACTAAAACACTCAAAAAGCCCCTTCATTTGCAGATAGCAATATATCTAGTTTTTTTTACTGTTTCATATAGGTTACCTTACTGTCAGCTTTAGTACTTCCATTTCTGTCTGTGCATATGGCCTGAAGAATTTCTCTCTCTCTCTCTCTCTCTCTCCTTCTCCTGCTCAGTTGAAACTCAAAAGCTAATCAAAGTGTAATCAAAGACAGATGTTGTGAAGTTTATGTTGTTAGACTCTTCAGAGTTTTGTGTTTGAAGATGTAATCTCTGTTCTTTCTACTTTTGTTTTTCTGTTTTGCTTCTTTTAGATTGTTATAGAAGAAGAGAACAAATTCTTGAAATTACTTGAACTGCTGGGACATTATCAGGAGAAAGGATCTGTTATCATATTTGTTGATAAACAGGAACATGCTGATGGGTTGTTGAAAGATTTAATGAGAGCTTCTTATCCCTGCATGTCACTTCATGGAGGTAATGTGCAATCTTAAGGACATATATTACTTTTAGCTAGATCAATGGGGTAGAATAATTGAAAAGTGTTTTTATATGTTTCTTTATAGAGTCACTGTAGACATTTAGAATATTTCTGCAGTTCACATAACTTTTCTTCACATTTTGAGTGGAAGTGCAATTGACTTGGCATTTTTCTTTATTACGTTAACTTATAAAGCACCGTCATGTGCCAAAATATCGCTTTATGCAACACGGTTATGAACCGAGAGTAATACATCTCTGGGAATATTATTAACTAATTGCTATTGCAGAGCCTGGAGGGCAGGCAAAAAACCCCATTTTTGTAGCTTTTGAGAAGCTAGTAGCTGTTGTTTCCCTTCTGCCATGAAGTAGTTATTTAAAAAGTAAAGCAGAAAAATCTCTCACTCAAACACCTGCCATCCCCAAGTGTTTCAAAAACTATGTAGAGTGATGTTGGTATACAGCAGCCAGCCCATGCATATCACATTCTCTAACTTCGGTAACAATGCCAGGGAAAATTTAGCCAAGGACATAGGAAAAACCCAGGTTTTAATGAAAAATGTCTTGCGCTTTTGGGTGCACTTGCAAAGTGGACAAAGCCTTCAGAAAAATTCAGTTGTGACAGGTCAAATTTAACTTGTTTATTGAGATTGTTTTCTTTAAAAGAATGTTTGGAGGAGTTGGGTGGGACAGTCTTTGTAGAGAATTACTCTTCTGCTGAGACTGCCTGGTTTTGTTCAGAGTTCAACTATTGTCTATTGAAATGGGTGAGTTGATGGAAATGCACAACAACCTGGTGCTGGGGGTTCTTTCAGCTTAGCTGAAACATTTTTTGTTATTGAAAACCAAGACAGTAGATACATAGAAGTAAATACAAACTTAAATGTATGGTGTTGTGTTGCTTCCTTGCAGGAATTGATCAGTATGACAGAGACAGCATAATTAATGATTTTAAGAATGGAGCGTGCAAACTTCTTGTGGCCACATCAGTAGCAGCAAGAGGCCTGGATGTAAAGCAGCTGATGCTGGTAGTCAATTACAGTTGTCCCAACCATTATGAAGATTATGTGCACAGAGCAGGCCGAACTGGACGAGCCGGCAATAAAGTATGTAAAAGTAATTTTTCTTAGTAAAAAGTGGTTTTTATTTTTAATTAATTGATAACCCTGCCTTGTATATTGATTAATGTTGTAACTGAAATGGGAATGGGAAATAAAAAGATTTTATTTGTATTTGATAAGAAGAAGGGAGATGATTTTTAGAGAAATGGGGAAATTTCAAACCACGGCTTCCTGTTTTGCCTTGCATCCCTGCAGAATGTAGATAATGCTTTTCTGGAGTAAGACTTTCTCTATGAATTTGGCTCTTGCTGTTTGTGCTGGAAATGAGCATGAGTGGCCTTGTTTCAAACTCACCACCAGAGACAGACCTAAATGAAAAGCTTTTAATTTTACAGTGAGTTTGTCAGTTGCCATGTTAACTGCATTTATTTATACTCTCCATTTCTATTAAAAAAAAAAAAAAAAAAAAAAAAAGATATCAAATGCAGTACCCTTGCTAAGATCAATGAAAGAATGAAATGGTGTATTTAACAATTACTAGGCTTACAGTTGTGTATTAACCTTTAATAGGGATTTGCATACACTTTTATTACGGAAGATCAAGCACGGTATGCTGGTGATATCATTAAGGCTTTGGAATTGTCAGGGAATCCAGTTCCTGCTGAACTGGAGAAGCTCTGGGCTGACTTCAAAGATCAGCAGAAAGCTGTAAGTAATCTTTCCTTTTTGGTGTGTGGTGTTTATGTTGTGTCGCTTACACATTTGGGTACAAATTCTGCATGTGAATAACGTTGTGCACATGAGTTGTTTCACTGACCCTCTGATAACACTCATGGAAAGCAATTGGATTGTTTTGGGGAATTTAACTGTGGTAACTGGCTGTGTAGTTGGAAGAGGAACCGCTGAGCCTGCCTTGGGACCTGATGTTATCAGGGTTCATGTAAAAGACAGTGAAGTCTCTTGTAATATTTATATATGGTCTAAAATGGAGTTGTCAAAGATGTGGGCCACAGGCCAGATCCAGCCCACAAAGGTGCTCTGTCTAGCCCACCAACCTGTTGGTGGCCAACTAGAAACTGGGCATGGCCAGAGCAGGGGACCTGCTGCAGAATCCAGGGCCTGCAAGGCCCCAGTGAATGTGGTGATCATTGGCAGGGCAGTGAGTGAGGGCTGATGCAGCCTTGGTCACGATTCAAGCACTTCTCCCATTGCTGCTGCCACAGCCCTACCACCTCAGCTGTCAGCCCTGCCACCACTCCATGCTAGAACTGCTGCCACTGCATGCCCCGTGCCGGAGCTGCCACTGTGGCTGCATGTTTTATGCTGGAACTGCTACTGCAACCACATCCCCTGGGCTGGATGTGCCTACAGGGAGCTATGTAGTCCATATCTGGTCCAGGGTATGGGGTGAGTTTGATACCCTGATCTAAAAAGTTAACACCACATCACTAGGCACATGCCCCAGATATCTAGTATGAAGAGTTTCTTGTGTGGTAACAAATATTTCTCTTCACCTCAAGGGGCATTTTACTTCTTCACTCAAAACCCAAAATGGCTTACTCGTTCTTATGGAATTGATACAAAATTGTGTGTAAGCTTTTTGTTATAACTTACTTCTTTCATGGTTTGGAAGAAGTTCTAAGTACCCTAATTTTACCTTTGTTAATGCATAAACATTTAAAATCAATAGTAACAGTAAATCAGTAGTAAAAATAAAGAATAGTCTCTATTTTACTCCTGCTGGAAGTGTCTCTTAAAATTTGTGTTTGAATCTCTTTTGAAAAATAATTGTTCTTGCTTTGTAGGAAGGGAAGATTATTAAAAAGAGTAGTGGCTTCTCTGGCAAAGGATTTAAGTTTGATGAAACAGAACAGGCTTTGGCAAATGAACGCAAGAAACTACAAAAAGCTGCTCTTGGCTTGCAGGATTCAGATGATGAAGATACAGCTGTTGATGTAAGTACAAATAAGCTAGTAATTTACATTATAAGGGATTTTAGTTTGTTCAGATAACACCTAATAGCACAAATTCAGTACAGCAGCAAATTGCAAAATATTTTATTTGTTATATTGTACTCTAGTTTATTAAATACATCTTGTGTGTTGTCCTGTGCTTTCTTTAATTCATGAAATCTCTTTCTCATGAGGAGCTGAAAATCATCTACCTGTGACTTACTGGTATTTTATAAGTAGATTAAGAATGGATGATATTATTTCATGCAGCGGGCTCAAATATTTTTCATACTTGTACAGTTAATTAGTCTTATACCAAATGGAATGAGTGGTTACCTCATTCACAAAAAGCTTGTAGTTACAGGGTTTTAAAGAAGCACCTGGCAGCTTTCTCCTTGTCTACATCCATATCAGATCCTATTACTTAATGTTTGATACCTTTTCAGCGAGGTGGAAAGTTATTCCATTGACTGCTGATAAAAGAGCAGTTGAAGAACTCCTCTTTCCTCACCCCAGTTGTGTAGTTTTCGTGATACAAATGCCTTTTCCCCAGTCTGCAGTGTGTGATTATTAAGGAAACTTGCTGTTTAGTTCACCCTGAAGTAGCACTTTTCATGCAGTGAGCTCAGAGTTCAATGTGAAACTGGAGGATAGTGTATGCACCTTACCCAGGGTCCGACAGTAACTTGTAGTGCAGGCTGAATTAGAACTCCAGTCTTCTGATCCCCAATCCTATTTCTGACTACAAGACCCTTTCTCTTTGTTCTGCCATAGTTCTTGACTGGCACTGTAGCATTCACTGGTTGCCAAATCAAAAAAAAAAAAAAAAAAAAAGCAGTTGCACCTAGTGTTTCCTTCCACAGTGTTGATAAGAACAGCATAACAGTGGTACCGATGTTGTCCTTTCCTTTAGATTGACGAACAAATTGAGAGCATGTTCAATTCAAAGAAGAGAGTGAAAGACATGGCAGCACCAGGAACATCTAATGCTCCTACTCCCACAGCTGGTAACGCAGAAAAACTGGAAATTGCCAAAAGATTGGCATTGAGAATCAATGCCCAGAAGAATCTTGGTGCAGAGGCACAAGTGTTCGTCCCTTTCCACTTCAAGGTCATGCTCTCTATCATGCAGCTATTAATAAATGTTTAATATAATGTATTTAATTTTGTTTTACAGCTATGTGAACAGGTTGATCTCTGTAGTTCTGCCACATGATGCTGTTATGATTGGTCTGTATCCTCTAAATAGGGCTAACTCAGTGGGGGTGGGAAATTATATTAATATTTTAACTACTAGATTTGTAATTTTTTGGCGTGACAAAATGCATTAGTATAACAGCAGGGAGCTCTTCATCTGCGCTGACACACAGGCATTAATTATGTCTGATTTCACCAAGCATGACTACAGAACTTGCTAATTTTATCACAGTAGCAGAATGTCCTTTTTGGCTGAAATATGTAATATATTATTGGAGGTTATGCTGTTTAAATTAAAGTGAAAAATGGGGGTGTACGTTAACAACATTTTGAGAGAACAATGGGTTATATTTGAAGGTGACACCAAGCTGCGGGGAGTAGTAGATACACTGGAGGGTAGGGCTAGGAGTGACCTAGACAACTTGGAGGATTGGGCCAAAAGAAATATCATGAGGTTCAACAAGGACAAGTACAAGGATTTGCACTTAGGATGGAAGAATCCCATGCACCGCTACAGCCTGGGGGCTGACTGGCTGGGCTGTGTGTCAGTGCTGTAAAACTGGGTGGGAGTTTTCCAAACAAATGATTTTCAGTTCGTTGGAAAATGTGAATTCCTTTAAACCAAACTATTTTGAATAAATCTTAACAAGTTTCATGAACAGGCATTTCTAGCCTATTTACGTGGCGGGCTGCTGGGGAGTCTGAATTACCGATCTTAGTGGTTCTGGGCTTGCGTTACCATGCAACAGCCTTGGGGCTGCTGCTGAGTTGAGAGCTTGGCAACCCTGGGAGTTATAGCTCTAATAGGGGCTTTCTGGGACACCAGGCTCCCGGCTGTGTGGTGGAGAGCCTGGGAGCCCTTACTTGAGAACTGAGGATTCTTGTTTCCCCCCCGTGTGGCAGGGAAGTTGCCAGCAGCTGGGGCAGATGGCCAGGCTGGTTCATGTCAGAAAAACACTTGTTAAAATTTCCTTTCTGCCAGAAATTCCAGTTCAGGATCTTATAATTTCTCACAGAGTTATAATTCCAAGGTTAAGTCAGCTCAATTGACCAGTACCATTGGGGTTTTATATCCATCGTGGGGAGGGATGCCATCCTTGTTTGGCTTGGTACTTGGACAAGGAGTGAGTGTGGGGATGCAGGGATAGGGAAGGGATTATAGCCAATGTTAGCCTTGGCATGTTGGGATGAAACAAGGCTTTCTCTTGCTGAGAGAGGAGGGAAAGGAAAGGAAGGTTTTCAGATTGTCCATATTGATGTGTGTAGAAACTTTCTAAAGCAACTCTGGTTCTAAAAAGGCCAGGTTTTTAGGGTGCTGCTGCCTCTGGCTACCTCATTTTGAATACAAACCTCTTTTACTACAGGATGTGATGCAGCAGGCAACAAACGCTATCTTGAGAGGAGGCACAATTCAGGCTCCTACTGTATCTGCCAAAACCATTGCAGAGCAACTGGCTGAAAAGATCAATGCTAAGCTCAATTATGTACCTATAGAGAAACAGGAGGAAGAGAAACAGGAGGGAGGACAAAATGAATCCTTTAAGAGATATGAGGAGGAACTGGAGATCAATGACTTCCCACAGGCAAGTAACTGATTTTTGTTGAATCATATTTTAATAACTGTCACTTAACACTGTTTTAGTTGGGACTGTGCAGATTTATAACGTGATCTTGCATTAGAAGGGATTTCTGGGCCTCTCAGATCTTCCTCTGCCACATCCTCTTGACATGTAACTGTGGTAATAAGTACCATCTACCTATTGGCTTTGTTCCTCAGTTCAGAGGTGCACAGTGCTTGAGGTTCATTCCAAAATGCTTCCCAAGGAAGTTATTAGCATGTAAATCTAGGGAAAAAAATAGTTTATTTTTCCAGCGTCTCTTCTGGCCGCCTTTTTGTTTGGCTCACTCACCTATTCATCTCATAATTTCAGAGGCACCAGCTATACCACCCAGCCCTACCAGTGGGAATGAAGTGCCTCAATGCCCCTTATGCCTCCGACAAAGGGACAGTGCCATTGCTCAACCTAACAAAACTGAGAAACTCCCAAGGGGGCAACTCATTGTCTTTTCCTAATAGGAGTCAAGTTACATACGTATAAATACAGTATGAGATGCATCCTATTCCTGCCTTTCAACACTGAATGTAGTTGATATAGTTACAACTAGTTCATATACAAGACCATGCAGTTTGTCTCTTTGAAAAAAACCCCCATTATATGCTGATATTTTCTACTGAAATCTCATCATCTCTTTCCACACATTAGTATCTGAGCTTTTATAAGTAGGCATGCAGAGATGCATGTTTATAATAGCATTTAATTTTGTTTCTTAGAAGAATTGCTTTCAACAAAGACTTGCACCCCTAAAGAGCTTTCTGAAAAACATAATGCTGATGATGAGAATTAGCAGAATAAACTTGTCTTGGAAGTCGATTCCCATGAAAGGCTCGGTAAATGATATTCTCGGCAGAGTGCTGCTGGGTAAAAGCATAACAAGAATAATTATTACTTTTTTGACTTCCCAAGAAACAAAATGGAGAACCTTGAGAGCTCTCCCTCCAGTGGTCCTGCAGATCCATCCTTTTTTTTCCTCCCATTTATTTCCCTGACATAATTGATGCAGTGGTAACATGGATTTTATTGCATACGTTCTTTTGGAACTGGGCAGTTGCCTCATTGTTTGAAACCAAAATTCCACTTAAGACATTTCTGTTAAATAGTGGATCTCACCAGGTAATGTTGTTGCTGAATTGCAAATATCTTTCTCCTAATCTTTTTTGTTCAGACTGCCAGGTGGAAAGTTACATCTAAGGAAGCTCTGCAGAGAATCAGTGAATATTCTGAAGCTGCTATTACAATCAGAGGAACATATTTCCCTCCAGGCAAAGAGCCTAAAGAAGGCGAACGAAAAATTTATTTGGCTATAGAGAGTAAGTATTATGGGTATTTTTTAATTAGAGATGTTTTCCGTGTGCTATACGTAGGCGTTTGATTCTTTGTGGCATACATCTTTGGATCTTCACTCCCAGATATTCTTGTTATCTTGAGAATAAGTATGGGTACCTACTCATTTGTCTCGATACTTTTTGCCAAACGGTTCCTGGAGTTGTAGGAACTTTGATCCTGTGAAAACTTTGCGTGTCCATAATGAGGAGACTTATATGGTCGCCCTGTATGAAAATATTTGAAAAAGAGTAACAGTAATTCATTTGGTACTAAAAATGAGGACAAATATAAAGATCTTGTTTGAGTTGATATGGAAAAAGAATACAGCGTGCTGTTCCCCTGCAATTTCTGGCAGGGGTCATATAACTGATCAAATCTACTGTGTGTAGCCTAGTGAATCTCATGTTTATTTTTGACATGCTCCATGCTAATGTTAGTTTGTCTGTAAACAAACTTGTTCCAGGATGTTACTGAATGCTGTAAACAGGGATTAAAGTTTTTAAGTAGGTTACTCCTTTTTTTTAAAAAAAAAAAAGCAGTGCTGGTAGTCTACATTTATTACAGTTCAACAGCAAACCATTGAAACATTTTGATTGCCTTGACAGTAAACCTGCAACATTTACTCTTTACACGTAGTATATAGAAGCAATTCTAACGTTTGTTTTCTGCTGTCCAGGTGCCAATGAGCTGGCTGTGCAGAAAGCAAAGGCTGAAATCACGAGACTTATAAAGGAAGAACTAATCAGATTAGTAAGTGAAATGTATTAGATGGCTTTGTTAAGATTTGCAGGAATGTTTAAACCTGACCTACAAGATAAGTCTCTGTTAATATCTGGGACTACGTATCAGAAAATGTAGAAAATGGTGTAGCAGTGAACAGCAAGGAAAATACATTTCTCCACGTGTTATGGGTATTATGAACAACCAGCAGATGGAGACAGGACACTAACTAAATTTTGTGATCTCAGACTCCTGGAAGAGTCGTTTTCCTATTCAATTTTTGTCTCTGGCTCCATAAGGCAGAGCTGCATTTTAACAGATTGGTTTTTAACCCTCCTGGTATTTAGTACCATTTGTGTCATGGTTTGTTTTTCTTTCTTTACCTTGCTGTGGACAGTACACCATGGTGTGGTAGCCTTCTGTGTTCTGCTTCCTGTTTTCAGAGGAAATTGAAATTGTCATAAGAAATGGAATTTTGAGACCTTCAGTAGTAAAAGCCTTGTTGGGGGTGGGGGAAGCAATCACCAGTAATATCGTAGGCTCTGCCTTTCTCTTCAAGGTACCTGCCAGTGGTCTTTCAGCTCAACAGTCTGGAGGTTATGTTGCTCTTGCTGTCTGTTTTTGGAACTAATTTTGCTCCATTTTTCAAATTGTTGAAATCTGCATAAAAATTCCTTGCAAATTGCAAAGAGTGTGTTACTACTGAGCAACTCTGTAATTATTTTTAATATCCACTTATTGCTGAGCAGTTTTTACAAATCATTATTCATCTGTTTTGGCAAGCCATTGTGATTGACTTCTTTTTCCTCTTTCATTGCAGCAAAATTCATACCAACCAACCAACAAAGGAAGATACAAAGTTTTATAAATATTTGGAGCAACCATCTGCCAGTGGCTGGTGTGTGAAACTTCGTGGCTTCTCTTGTTTTTGCTGTTTACACTGCTTCTTGTAAATTAAGAATTTTTTATTTTGTCTTGTGGACATTTTTTAACACGAAATTAATATTTGCTGAGACATCTTCATTCTATCTGCTAAGGTTAGAAATCTTAAAGCAGACCAATTTTGGAAGGGTATGATTTAATTTAAAAGTGTAGTTTATATACATTTCACCTTAAAATGCTGAATAAAATGGATTTTAATTTTCCTGACAGACTCTAGTGTAATGTAAATTAAGCAGATTTGGGCTTTGCATTGGAAGTTAGTACTTACAGCTTCACACCCTGGGGGGCAGCTCACACTTTATAACTTAGAGTGGAAATTAGTGATTCAACACCAAAGTAAGGGCAGAATTTTCCTCCCTGATCTGTATTCGCTCACGAACCTGTTCAGCCTCCATACCCTGTGCATAACTCACAGTAATGGCATTTAGAGCCCCATACTGATCAGAGTAGACAATTCTGTCCTAGAACAGAAGTTAGACGTTTATTCTAAGATCCTTTTTTTTCATTTTTCTGTCTCTTCCCTTGTTATAATTAATTATTTGGGTGTTTCTGTAAAAAAAAAAAAATGAGATGTTTTGTAGTAGGAAAAGTGGTTTCAGCTTTTTTCTAAATGTCAGGATTTTAGGATTTGTTTTTCCCCCATTCTTCAACCTGAGTTATAAACCTATTTAGTAAAAAAAACAAAAAACCAAGCAAACAAAAAAAGAAACAGAATCAGCAAAATGAGAAACATCTTTTGTAATGCAGTATAAAGTTTGTCAC
>NW_017728914.1:28893799-28903431 GCF_001723895.1 Crocodylus porosus
TATATGCATTTAATGTGATATTTTCAGGAATGTCGTTATTGCTGTTAGAAAGCTGCTTTTGGCAAACAGTATTTGTAGGTCAACCCTCCAAAGTTGACCACTATTGCATTGGAATGTGGGAGTTTACTGGGATAGTCGAAACTTAGTTTAGCTCTTCCTTTTGCTCCTGAAACTTAACATTCATAATGGTGATTTTTCTTTTTTAATATCCAAAAGATCTTGATTTAATTTTTTTCACCTCTTATCTGTAATGTAAGAGGAGGCATTAGAATTTTTGAGCCATGAAAAATTTTGAAGAGGATGAAAACCACAGGACTTCCTGATTTTTTTTCTTATCTGAGTGTTGAAAATAAAGTTTTAAAATGCCTGTATGTAAGCATTAACCCTATGAAGACAGATTATATAATCTGCATCATGGTTATAAATTCACAGTTTCTATTTACAGAATTCAAGTAATTTAAATAATCATTTCCAGTTTGAGATCCTATAAATTTGTCTGGTTTTTTTGGTGTCATAGTAACTTTATTTTTGAGATACAAAAAATAACAGCTGTATACTTTCACTCTCTCCCTGAACAAAATGCCTTGAATACAGTAGTTGGTATGGTTAAAAAAATTAACCTGAACAGACTCAGAAGAAAGACTCATAAGGAAATATTTAAGGTTTTGTATCAACTCTGAAGCAAATTTTCAAACTCCAGTTCCTTTAAATGTTCAGGCCCCCTTTTGTAAAGATTGTTTTTTGAGAATGTTTCACATGGCTCCTGTGCTGATTTTTGTCTGACTTTCTCACAGTACTGTAAATTGCCACGTTTCTCAAGCTGTGGCAGGTTTTGATGCGTTTGGTGTGGTGCCCATTCAGGTTCAGACTTTGACTTCTTTTTTTAAAAAAATGCCTTGTTTTGAAATGTTCTTGTTGGTATCTGTTGACCAAAGCCACACAGAGATGTTTGTTATTTACACATTCACACAATAGAGTTATCAGAAAGATCAGACAGTGTACAGTCTTTAACTTCCAAGGGATTTTAAAAGCAATGTCAATATTCCTATGTTTTTTAAATTACACCAAAAATAAAAATAATTTCAATGTGTGTTTTTTCAAAAACACTCTTTCTGAATAACTTATCAATGTTCTGCACTATGCGTTCGTCTCTTCACTTGTTTCTGCTGCAGCTAACTCTATACCAACCAATGGCAGCTATTCCTTTAAATGTAAGAAATGTCTACTCCCTGTGTATATATTAGAATCATTCTCTACAAGGAATGTAATGAGATGTAGCGGGTCAGATACCAGTCACTGAGGATCTGCTGCAAAAGAAGCATCACTGAATGTGTGCAGGTGCTTGAAGCAGAGGGCAAGTTAGAGAGAAATGAGGCAAACCCAAATTAATAGAAAAGAAAGGCAAAAGAAAGGAGCATAAAAGAAAGAATAAAAAAAAAGTGGTAACGAGGCAAGAATTAAGAGATTTGGAGGTGGGGAGGGGGACAAGCAAGCTAGGAAAAGTTCATCTTTGTAATTGTTCTTGCACAGTAAAAGCCACCCCTCCTGCTAAGCTTCACAGGTCTGGGGCTTCCTTGGCCTGTTTCCTGTCCCATATGTTGGGGAAAAGGAACAATGCTTAAAAAAAAAAGTAGATATCCTATTTATTCTGTTGTTTACCCAAGACAATATATTCCCAGCTTTCTGTATTTTTCTTTTGCTTTTGATGCTTGGGTAGGTAGGTGATGCTGGGTCATGGATGAATATCCATTT
This sequence comes from Crocodylus porosus, assembly GCF_001723895.1. Classification (NCBI taxonomy): domain Eukaryota; kingdom Metazoa; phylum Chordata; order Crocodylia; family Crocodylidae; genus Crocodylus; species Crocodylus porosus. The sequence continues at coordinate 28,895,552 of NW_017728914.1, forward strand.
ATTTACATTTTACTGTAATTAAATGTTGCTGATAGCCTGTGGGTTGCAGTGGGTAGTCCTTGGGCATCTCTTTGTGGTTGGTGATATCTGTGCTCCAAATACCTCCTGCCTATTCCAGGGTGTGCCGGGTAGAATGCAGCTGTGTCACACTTGAGCATGCACTCATTTCAGGGTCCGGTTGTGATTTTGAGTGTGTGCTGGTGCAAGGGAGTGAAGGAACAGTAAAAACGCCCCTTATGTTACCTGTACCCTGGGTCCAGTGCAGGGGGTACCCAGCGACAGAGTTTGGCATGGGACTGTGTTTTTAATGCTGCATCTGTCTTGCCTCGTAAGAAACCCTTTTCACTCCCTTTTTTTCCCCCCTTACATTCTATCCTGTCCTAACCTACAGAAACTTTAGTCATACTCATTCATGTACCATGAATAGACATTTTTAATAAATGACAAATTCTCTCTCCATCCAGTTTTGGTCACACTGAAATATACTTTTCCCGTTAGCATGGAGGCTGGTCCTAGAGGTATCCTGCTCCCATTGTAGCGTACCACTTACCTCTTGCATCTCCTCCACTAGCTATTAAAATGGACAAATGGCAGAGCTTTGCTCTATCTTCTGGCCAGGATAATAGAGTTGGGATGGTGAGTTTTCTGACTTGCATCTAGTATAGGACACGCTTGATCTTAGCTCACAAGAGGCCCATCCCCTAGGTAAAGAGGACCATGCCCCAGAGGCATTTGAGTTGAATCTCTCCCTTGGATAACTTGTATGAGTGGTCTACATGACGCATTACTCATTACCTATGACCGTCCCTATTACTGCATTGCAGTAGCACTTTGGAGTCCCAGGTACGGACCAGGTTACCATTTTTCTAGCCCTACAAAAAGATGGTCCAAAGTCACACTTAAGTACTAAGCTTGTAGGCTCTTTGTCATGAATGCTGACTGGTTTCATCCACCAAAGCAGTGTTTTCAACCTGTTTAGACTCCAGGCATCCCTCAGAAAATGCCAGCTCTTAGTTTTCACTCATTTTATAACTACATAAAAAGAGAGCAATTTTTCTGGTGCAAACAGCTCAGAAGGACTACAACAGGTCAGAATCTTTTTAACGCTATGGATTCCTAATCTCTGGGTTTATATTGTGAAGCATGCTTGCACATCTAACAGCGCTAACATTGTTTGGCACCCTTTGTTACCCTTGAAAGGATCTCTATGTACCCCAGGGTGCCAGGGTATCCTGACTGAGAATTGCTGCACCAAAGATTTCAGTGGAGTAGTGGAGTTATTTAAATGCATCAGGATGGTGTATAAAGGTAAGTAAAATGAGCACTGGGCCCCAGGACCACAACTCTGTGGAGCTCATCCCCTTTACATGCAACTTGTCAGCACAGCAGTATAAAAGCACTATCTTTGCCTTCCTTCTGAGCTGCGGTTGTAGCTTCATTAGCACAGCAGCGTGATGGACATGTGAAAAGAGTGACTGAATATTTTCATGCTACTGTAGGTTGCAGGGAATATACTTTGTACAAAGCCTCTTCCCCAAAGATCTTACAATCTCATGGCACCCAAGATTCACCAAAGTGTGGAAGTTTGGGGAAGGGGTCAAAACGGGATGGAAAGATTGATAGGTAGAGATGCTCTTTATGTCACCTTTGCATGTATGGGAGGAGAGGGTGATATAGGTGTCAGGGAGGTGATTAAAACAGAAAATAGCAGGAGCCAGTACAAGCGTGCTCTGGAGAGAGAAAAGCAAACCTTAGAAGGGAGGCTTAGTATTCTGCTGCTTCAAGGCCCTATTGCAATTGTCCTAGGACAAAATACATTGTTCACGTGTAGTTGTTAATGTTAAGAGTTATCCAGTTATTTCAAAATTAATAATTCTGTCAGTTCTACAAGAATATTTTTTTGCATTTTCAGCACTCCAGTAAGTGGCTTTTTTTACCAGTCTTTAAGTATTATGCTTCTGAGCTGCTGAGGGACAGGACAGAAAACCTCAAAACACATTTGGTCTTTTTGGGGTGGGAGGTGGAACTAAGAATCTATGACACTGCTGAGATGCAGAATGTGGCCTGTCATGTGGCAATTAAATGATATGTATATTTGGACTCAGGCAGATATTAAAGAACCAGCAGAAACATCAGCATTTCCCAGGAATTCCTCTATGCAATGTGTGCATGAAAAACTTCCTCAGAGAAGTCTGTTGGTGAAGTCAGTGGATTTGGGGGAGGAGGATGGTTTAGGTTTTGTTTCTTGCTTGGCTGCAAGCATTCTGAATGATTTGGGACGCATCAGTAACCTCTGTGCCACCATTCATTCCCCATCTATAAAATACACAGAACACTTGCGTACTTCTCATGGGATTCTGAAGGTAAATTGATCGTGCCATGCTCTCATAGTATGATGATGAAGCCAAATGTGGACTAAGACAATGTAGCGTAGCATCCAGAATTGTCTAAGCCGTGCTGTTGCTACACACCGAGCAGCTTTTGCAGAAGCTTAAAAGCAAAACACTTGCTTTACATTTCTCTGCTTTCCCCCAAAATTGTATATACATTTGTTAGCTCAAGCTATTCTTTCCGTCTCAGATGCTCCCAGTGTTAATTTAACTCAATTAGTTAAAATGTACTTTATACAACAGCTGTTGTGTTTCATCACTAAAATGCCTGAAATGGGACAATGATGGCAGGTGCCCAGGTTTGTAATTCAGAGAGCTTGGTTTTGATTTAACAGGTGATAATTTCAAAAACTGCACACTGAGCACATTCAGTAGGAAACACTGACAATTGACTTGTGCTGCCCAAGTGTGTAATTGCAGAATTATTGGTCAAGGAACTTAAAAGCCAGAAAAGAGCAAAATTTATTTCCTCTGTAAAATAAAGGGAATGGCATTCAGAAGATTGTCAGTACAACGTGGACGTTGCTCAGGAAGAATCCATTACAAGACCAAATAAATGCATCGATGTTCTGTTAAATTGTGTTTTCGGGTAAACGTAGCTCAAAGCTCTTGTCAGAATATAACAGACATGTAGCATGACCTGGCTATTGGAACCTGACCTCCTCATTCCCATGACTGCTTGATCTTTTGATTGTAGTAGGATATTTATTGTGTATATAGCTGCTAATTAAATAAAAGGTTGAGAGGATGACAAAAGGAGTATTGCTAGCTCAAGGAGCAGTTTCCCCTAAAGAATTCAAGAAACAACAATTCTGTTTTAAAACAAAACTGCTGCTTTTGACTAACCTTTTGTATCGGAGACCAAGATGAAATGAATGATCATGGCTCGATCCAAGAACTTAATGAGATGCTGCGGGGAAAAAAAGACCCGAGTTGCTGGGAAGTGAGAGAGTTCAGGGCACTGATCCTTCAGGCTCACAGGTCTTTAACTTGCAGGATGTGAGAAGTGACACTAGCAGTATTCGTGTGCTTAAAGTTTGACACATACATATTTAGAGGACTGGACCCTGCCCGGGTAGCAGGAGCTGGCTGTTGGGTTGTCTGTACAAATAGTATAGTATACTATTTATGGTCTGCGTACCTCAATGCTCCATTTTTTTTCCAAAATCGCATGACTCCTTACAAATAAGCCAGTAAAAAGAGGCTCTCAGAATCTGAATCTGTGTGTCAAGCCAGTTCCCCACCCCCATCCACCCCCCCGCACCAAACCTGCGCCCTGTCATTTCTATGAGAGCTGTGTCTAGTCTGCTTCAGCTGATGCTAAGGAGGTGGCCGGGGGAGGGAGTGTGCAAATGGGTTTCCGTGCGTCTGCTCTAGTCACATGACTGAAGAGGAATGTACTTTCCTTTTGATTATTTTTCTTGACCCAGATCTCTTCCAAATATGGCATTGGCTTAAATAAGTTTGTGTTCTTAAACCTCAAGCATTTGCAGAAGAAATTCTGACTTCCAGTTACCCAAGGTGATATTAGGAAGGGGAAAGGAAAAGCAACTTCTGCCCGGAATGCCCTCTACAAATACGAAGACAAAAGGGACGTGGTTGGGCCCAAAATGAACATTTTGTAAAGTTGTTTATAAATGTCTCCCAAGAGACTAGGTTTTTTTTTTTGGGGGGGGGGGGGGAGATGTAGCTCCAGTGGAGACAACTGTTTTTCAGTAAATGACCATTGTCCCGCAGTGTGGTTACTACCCAAATATTGCTTTGCTGAGAATTTTCATTTGAAATGGACTTAACTGCTTATTTATTATTCAGTTTAAGGAAAAATGCACAATGTAAATGACCAACATAAGCAAGGGGGAAAGAAATTGAGTTTTAGAAATGTGTTTGTTTATGATGTTTGAAGTAGCTATGAGCCACATAGCGCAGAGAGAGCGTATGATTTTTATGCTGACAGTATTCCTTTCCGTAAAGGTGTAGGCCAGGCGTTTTAGCACAGCGTTCATCATGATTGCCTGACACCTTTCCGCGAACAGTAGAAGCAACCTCTGGTTCTGAATCGAAACTCCTCACCAGGAAGCTGTTACATTAACTTCATCTTCCCTGCAGCCTTGTTGTATATGTGTTGGCAACTCTGGAATGAGTTTCTAGAAATGTGATCGGTTCAATGATGGATTATTGAACAGGCACAAATACACAGCTGGAGCATCCCAGGAATCTGATCCTGGGCAAGAGTAACTGAGCAGGACGAATACACCTGCACATGGCTTGCAAGAGTTCGTGAAACATCTTTTCGCACTCTGCCACATGTAATCCAAACTTCACGTGTAGAGAAGATTGATTTACAGCTTGTTTGCAGGGAGAGAGAAGAGGAAAACATTTGCCTTCTTCCTCTTTCTCACAAATTTAAAGCCACCCTTTTTGTCCAGGATTGATCACTATAAGCTGCATTACTAGGTAGGGCAACTGCACTGCAAGTAAAGAGGCAGGACTTCTTGCTGAGAATAAAGGAAGGGGAACATTTCATTGTTGCCATGCAGACGGTTACTTTCATTAATTGTATAGTGCTTTAGTGCTAGATTTGTGATGTTTTAGAAATGGACAGTCTAAATAATGGTCAGATTTGGCAGCTCTTGGAGAGTTTTCAGAAAATGAAATGGTTGTAGGGATGTGTTAGCTTTTAGTTGTTTTCAGTTTTTATTGAAACAGGCCATGGACTAGAAAAACAGGCCCTGCTCAGTAATATGGGCACCAGAGTTGCTTTGGTGGTCATCTGGAATTAATTTGCCTACAGCAGAACACAGATCAGTCAGACAGACATAGTACAGACACAAATCCATTTCCAGCTTGAAGGTCAAATGTTTAGATTTTGCTCCATCAGTCTTCCAGGGATAGCTTTAACAACAGGCTGACTTAGGTTTCCCTGTTTTTGGAAGTGGAACCTTTGAGCACTTGGAAACGCTACTGAAGTTCAGCGTGTGTATTCTTTGGCTAACTCTAGATTCTGCTGAGATCAGGGAGGAGGACTGCTTGTATGGAAATAAAGAAATGGAGCCTGTCAGGACTTTATCTGTTTTCTAGGAACAGGAGAGGGTTTTAAAATGAAGAGATGTTAAAGGTAGGCGGCAAGGAAGCACCTGAACCCTAACACTGATTGCAAACTGCTTCTCAGTTCTGGTCTGGGAGGTACATAAGATGCTAGAATTGAAAACAGTAAGAGAGAAAAATCAGTCATGTCACCATCTTAACCAAGCAATTTCTCAGAGATGAAAATGGTTTCGAATAAAACTCTTCCTTTCCTAACTTCAGAACTTGAGAATTCTCCAAACCCTGGCAGTCCAGGCAGAGATACAATTTAAGCTACCTCTGTCACTTTTTCCTGTGAATTTAGTGGACAACATGGATCATGATGCTGCAAAGGTAGGCTTGCAGCCCTGTGCAAAGTGCATTAGTGATGATTCATGGTGTGATCCTAGGAGGTGCAGAGAAACTTCAGCTCCTTGTGACGGTAGGCCCTAAATTAACCCATTTGCCTTTTAAAACTCCTTCAAAATATCATGTGGAATTTGCAGTACCTACTCTAAAGAGGCTGAGATTAATGTGCTGAATCCTGTTTATAGACGGTACCTGCAGGGAAGAGATGCTGCTGGAACGGCGCTCTCAGGCTATACACGATGCAAACACCGATAGAAGAAATACGGTAAATTAAAACTTATCAGCTGGTGGTGCTGCAAAACTCTGCTGCCTTTCCTGTGTATGGACCCAGCCATGTATGGAGAAAAATGGCAGCCCTGTTGCAATGGCAGCGGTAATAGAGAAATAGCAGTCCCCTTCCAATGAATTATTTTAACACAGTCTTAAAGCTTGACTCTGCCGTAAGGGATTGCAATATCTTTTGAAGATATTATCAAGCTTCTCAATACTCCATTCCCCCTCCCCCATGGCTGCTTTTTTTATTGTCCTTCATTGTAGAGATCTGCTACGTGGACTGTTTGGGAACTGGAGTGGTGGGACAGGAAGGATAACGAGATGCGTTTCCCAGAGGATGGGAACTAAAAGAAATGCATTAAAAAGGCCTGCAGATGCTATGATAATCCGATGACAACATCTGATGATGAAGTGAGCTCTAGTTATGTTCTAGGTATATTTTCTTAGTTTATGAGGAGCATAACTTAACCTGCCTTCTGCCTGGCTTCAGGTGAACATGGCTAACTACCTCCCTGTGACAATGGGGTTGTGTACAGCCAGAGACAGATGCAGTAGAAAGGCTGGGTGCAAGCATGATCTCATGGAGTCCAACATGTGCGGCCAGCCAGTATCAGGGCAGGTGTTTTGGGGGGGACCCACAATGCGCTGGGCTTGGGCCCTCCCTGTTTACTTTCTAAAAGGTGGTGCTGGAGGGGTGCAGATTGCTCTGGGTATTCCTCTGGTGCCTGCCCCATCCTGCAAGCCTCTGCCCTTGCCTATCTGGAGGCTCCAGCCCTGCTCACACCCCACGTGCCTGGCCAGGCCCGTGTGCACCTCAGCCTGCCCAGGAGGCAGTGGCAGGGCCAGGGTGGGCACAGTCCCAAACCCGCAGTGGCTTCTAGTCCCCTCTGTCATGAGAATGGGAAATAATATAATATAATATAATAGTAATGCTGCCTTTTTTCTCCTCCCCTTCAATATAACTGTAGTAATAGTGTAACAGCAGTAGCAACAATATAACAAGAACAATAATGATTATTATAATCATTTTATAATGATCAGCCCCCCCCGCAGTGGGTCCCCCTCAGGCCCCAGGGGAGGTGCACCCAGGCCAAGGGTCAGTGGGGACCTAGTCAGGGAACTTCTGGAGGGACTGGATGTATTTATATCAGCTGGTCTGGATGATCTCCCCCCCCGAGTGCTGAGGGAATTGGCTGAGGTCATTGCGGGATCCCTGGCATGGCTGTACGAGCACTCATGGTGCTCTGGTGTGGCGCCAGAGGACTGGAAGAGGGCCAGCATGGTTCTCATCTTCAAAAAGGGGAGGAAGGAGGACCCGTGGAACTATAGGCCAATTAATCTTACCTGTGTCCTGGGGAAGCTTTTTGAGAGAATTATCCTGGCGCATGTCCATGACAGGCCAGCAGGGGAGATTATACTTAGGGGCAACCAACACGGGTTCATTAGAGGCAGGTCCTGTCAGACCAACCTGGTGGCCTTCTATGACCAGGTCTCCAAATCCTTAGATGCAGGGGTATCAGCGGACACAGTCTTTCTGGACTTTCGGAAGGCCTCCTCCATTCTCATTAAGAAACTGGGGGACTGTAGTGTTGACACCCACACAGTTAAATGTGTTGCCAACTGGCGGGAGGGCTGCACCCAGAGAGTGGCGGTGGATGGGTCATTTCTGACCTGGAAGGATGTGGGCAGTGGGGTCCCCCAGGGCCCGCACTGTTCAACATCTTCATCAGTGATTTGGACGAGGGGGTAAAAAGCACCCTGTTCACATTTGCTGATGACACTAAG
>NW_017728914.1:28905896-28908637 GCF_001723895.1 Crocodylus porosus
CGGCGACGCCGTGTCCCGGGCAGCCGCGCAGGTGGGTCCCGGCCGGGCAAGGCGCAGCCGAGCCGGGGTCCCTGCCCGCGTCACCTCAGCCCCTGCTCTGCCTCCCTTCCCTTGGGCGGCCTGGCCCGGCCCTGCCCTGCGCTGGGCTCCCGGCCCGGCTCAGCAGCGGTGGCTGCCCACTTATGTGTGCACATGTTTAAGGCGGGGGCAGCGGGAAGCCGGGGACGCTCCCCGCCGAGGGGCGCTACGGCCGGGCTGGGACGTCGCTGGGGATGGTCGGAGGGAAGCAGCGCTTCTCAGCCCCGGGGGTCGCGACACCACAGTGGGTTGTGGGGCTGTGCAAACAAACTTTAAACGTGGGTTTCTCCTTTAAAAGGTGGGGAATGGGGCTTTTCCCTTGCAGGCCCCTGCCCCGCACGTGCGGGCGGGGAGTAAGGGGGGTGCCAGCCAGTCTTCTACTTAAACTATTGACTGGGTCCGGGCTGGCTGTTGATGCATACAAACGGGCCCTGGTACAAAAAAGGTTGAGAACCACTGGACTGGACCTCCCAAAGTCCCTCATTGTGCATGATTATTTTGCTTTGAATTGTTCTTCGGAAAGGAAAGGAGAAGGGCTGGGCGTTCATGAGGTGTTTAGAAAAAATAAGTGCCTGTTACTGTTGCTCTGCAGGTCACGAAGGTCGGATGTTTTGGTGTTGCCGGTCTGATTTTTTTTTTATGCGTTTCAGCTCTGGGATGTGGTTTTAACACGGATGGTTTTTGCGTAAGGATCTGAAGCGGTAATTGGATGTGTCTAACGAGGGGGCTCAGAGCTGCTAGATGTCTGACATGCGCTGTTGTAGGTGAACTGCAGTATCGTACAATCGAAGGGCTGGTGGGCAGGAAGTTGTTGGGCTCACTGCTTGTCCAGCGTCATCTTGAACTCCTCCAAGGATGGCGACTGCACTACTTCTGCTGGGAGCGTGTTCCCAATTCTGGTGACCCTTACAGAAAAGAAGTTTTTTCTTGTGTCCAGCCTGAATTTACCCTCTTTTAGCTTGTTTGGTTCAGTGATGAGTCTCTATTTGCTTGTGCAGTAGCTGCGTTGGGTTCAGGGATCCTAGTCTGCAAATTCAATGACAACAATTTCATGAAAGTGTGTTTGAAGAGCATAGTGCTCAACTTGGGGTAAGGGCCGAGAATGGGAGGGATGAGTAAGTCTCTGGAAAGGGGTGGCTGGGAAATCTTATCCCCTGAGATGAATGGGATGGCTCATACCTCTCCAGCTATTGTTTTTCCAGCAGAAGGCATCCATCCTCAGGGTAGGCGCTCACTTCAAAAAGCACTTTGACACCCAACTTGCTGGGGTCATCTGACCCTAGCAGCCTTTCCTACCCAGATGTAGGGGGGCTGGACCCAGTGATCTTGTAAGGTCCCTTCCAGCCCCTAACGACTGTGAAACTTAGCTGTGAATTGTGGTGAAGTGTCTTTTTTGCACCTTGCTAAACCTTGACTCTTCTGTGGGAAGTCCCTCTCTGAAAGTTGCCTTTGCATGGGAAGTGCTCTAAAATCTCACAAACATGTCACATACTGGTTGAAGAGGGCAAGGAGCAACTTTGTGTGCTGGTAGTGTATTAAGGTGGGGAGTGCATGAGAAGTGGTGGCAGAGTAGGGCTGCCTGTTTTGGGACCAGTGGAAGGAGTGACACACCAGTCTTCTTCCCTCACGTGCTTAAACCCGTTATAACCTATCACGTAGGAACACTGTCAAGATTTGGGGACATAAACCCCAAATCTGTGATTTCTTTCACTGGCCACGTTTGCAGCTACACAGTATTAGTTTCTCAAAGCACTACAAGAAAGTGCATAGTAGCCAGGGAAGAGTGGGTAGGAATTGCACAGCAACCTTTATGAAATCATGGTAGTGTCATCATGCAGGTTTCAGCTGAGACAACTGCCAGTAACTGATCGCTAACTCTTGCAAGTACACTTCTGTTTCTTTTGGGGAAAAAAGGGTGGGGGGGGAGGCATGGCATTTTGTACTACAGTATAGAGGCAAGCTTGACTGGTTTTATCTTGTGCCATTGCAATCTGGTTAGGTCCCCAAAACAAACTCCCAGAAACTGGGAAATTAAGAATGGATGTACTTATATTTAGATGAGTTGCAAAGGGACAGCACCTGTTAGATTCTAACTTTTTTTATCTATGAACAAGCTAGGAATGATGTATATGTAATGAAACTGCTTCAGCTTTAACAGTGCTTCATCCAGGGTTAAAGTTAGAGTAGTTTTGCTATTCCCAGCATATCCACAAGTAACAATTAGAGGTACTGGTTGCTGCACTTTTGAAATGGCTCCAAATGTACGTGTCCATATCCCTCAATTCTGCCCTCTGTGTGATGCTTCAAGATGTCTGTAACATGTGAATTCTCCCTGTACTGTACTGCGCAGGTTCTCCCTACACCTGTCCTGCAGTCAAGCACTTAGTTGGTCCCACAGAAAGAGCACATCTTCTGAATTTTACAACATCTTCAGCCTCTTGCACACTGCCATTGATTATCCATTATTAAATTCACAGTCCGTGCTTAGGTTCCACTTGACTGCTGGGGACTGCATGCTTAGGGGCAACCAGCACGGGTTCATCAGTGGCAGGTCCTGTCAGACCAACCTGGTGGCCTTTTACGATCAGATACCAAATCATTATATGCAGGGGTAGCAGTGGATATAGTCTTCCTGGACTTCCGGAAGTCTTTTGACACTGTCT